>NC_044385.1:132989010-133340010 GCF_006542625.1 Nomascus leucogenys | reverse complement strand
CACAAATCCCTTTTGATCACATAGCAAGTTTGTGAGATAAGAATTTAGGTAAAGATTGCTGTTACTGTTTTGAAAATAAGAAAAAATAATTTGGTTGTATAACTGCAATGCTAGATTTCATCCCAAGTCTCTTTGACTCGAAAGCCTGCATTTGTCTGTTTTGGCCACTAACATTGGTCTACAGTTCCCTTTCCTCAAACTTGGACCTAATTACACTAGATCAAGGCCCAGGTCTGCAGCCCTGCTCCCAGCAACTCCACGCAGTTCCACTGGCCTCTTCTTTCCCACTGGACCATGGTTCTGGATCCATCACATCCCAGCTGAGGTCTAATGGGCACAAATCCACAGACCATCTTGTCATTTACCACTGACCAATCCAGGAGTCCAGGTTCCTCTGACCCTTCTCCATCCTGGATTTTGCTTCTCCTGATTGTATGTACGCTTCACTATAGGTTGGTCTATGTTTAAGTGCTTTTACGTTTAACCACTAAAATAAAAAGAGCCTAATACATGGATTGACTTCACCATTGTCTTTGGAGCAAAATTTTTTCTTATTGAATCAATTAATAAATGATTTTCATTAAAAATCTTGAGGTTGGCTGGGTGCGGTGGCTCACGCCTGTAATCCCAACACTTTGGGAAGACGAGGTGGGTGGATCACTTAAAATCCGGATTTCGAGACCAGCCTTGCCAAGATAATGAACCCCATCTCTACTAAAAATACAAAAATTAGCCAGGCATGGTGGCATGTGCCTGTAGTCCCAGCTACTCTAGAGCTGAGGCAAAAGAATCACTTGAAGACAGAAGGTAGAGGTTGCATTGAGCCGACATCATGAAACTGCCCTCCAGCCTGGGTGACAGAGCAAAACTTCATCTCAAAACAAAAACAAAAAAATTTGAGATTTATTCTCCTTAAAATAAAAGGCGAATAATCTTGAATTACATACTTCTAGTAATATTTATTTAATTTACTCAGAAGCAGTGAAATTCTACATGCAATGTAAATAGGGCAATTTGATTTTTTTTTTAAGGACAGGGTTTCAATATATTGCACAGGCTTGTCTTAGACTTTTGTTTTTTTTCTTTTTTTTTGAGACAGTGTTGCTCTGTTGCCATGGCTGGAATGCAGTGGCATCATCTCAGTTCACTACAACCTCCGTCTCCTGGGTTCAAGCAATTCTCATGCCTCAGCCTCCTGAGCAGCTGAGACTGCAGGCATGCACCACCACGCCTGGCTCACTTTGGTATTTTTAGTAGATATGGTGCTTTGTCATGTTGACCAGACCGGTCTCAAACTCCTGGCCTCAAGCAATATGCCCACCGCAGCCTCCTGAAGTGCTGAGATTACAGGTGTGAGCCACCATGCCGGGCCTGGTCTTGAATTCTTAAGCTCAAGTGATCCTCCTGTCTCAGCCTCCCCAGCAGCTGAGACTAGAGGCTTGAACCACTGCGCCCAGCCAATTTGATTTTTTATTTTCAAAGTGCAACAAATAAACATCAGAGTGGACTGAGAAACCACATCTCTATCTTAAATTCTAAGCTGTCTCTGGAGTTCAGTTACAATTCCTTAAATGAATGCATTCAGGGTAATTATTTGGTACTTTCAATACAGTTATGATATGGTTTGGCTGTGTCTCCACCCAAATCTCATCTTGAATTGTAGCTCCCATAATCCCAGGTCATGGGAGGGACCCCTTGGGAGGTAATTGAATCACAGGGGCAGGATTTTCCCCTTCTCTTTTCATGAAAGTGAATAAATCTCCTGCGATCTGATGGTTTTATAAAGGGCAGTTCCCCTGCTCATTCTCTCTTGCCTGCTGCTGCGTAAGATGTGCCTTTAGTCTTCTGTTGCCTTCTGCCATGATTTTGAGGCCTCATCAACCATGCTGAATTGTGTGTCAATTAAACCTCTTTCCTTTATAAATTACCCAGCCTCAGGTATGTCTTTATTAGCAGTATAAGA
This sequence comes from Nomascus leucogenys, assembly GCF_006542625.1. Lineage (NCBI taxonomy): Eukaryota > Metazoa > Chordata > Mammalia > Primates > Hylobatidae > Nomascus > Nomascus leucogenys. Next base: position 133,338,047 of record NC_044385.1, on the reverse strand, counting down.
ATGGACTAATGCAATTTATTTGCTTAAAATGATATGCTTTTGTTTTAAAAATGATACATACTTGCTGCTATGGTTTGGCTGTGTCTCCACCCAAATCTCATTTTAAACTGTAGTTCCCATAATCCCCACATGTCACGGGAGAGACCCGGTGGGAGGTAATTGAATCATGGGGTGGCTTCCCCCATGCTATTCTCATGATAGTGAGTAAGTTCTGAGAAGATCTGATGGCTTTATAAAGGGCTTCCCCCTTCGCTGGACACTCATTCTTCTCCTTCCTGCTGCCACGTGAAGAAGGATGTGTTTGCTTTCCATTTCAGCGTAATTGTAAGTTTCCTGAGGCCTCCCCAGCCCTGCAGAACTGTGAGTCAATTAAACCTCTTTCCTTTACAAATTATCCAGTCTCGAGCAGTTCTTTATAGCAGCGTAAGAATGGATTAATACACTAAATTGGTACCGCATAGAGGGGCACTACTGTAAAGGTACCTGAAAATGTGGAAGCGACTTTGAAACTGGGTAACAGGCAGAGGTTGGAACAGTTTGGAGGGCTCAGAAGAAGACAGAAAAATGTGGGAAAGTTTGGAACTTCCTAGAGATCTGTTGAATGGCTTTGACCAAAATGTTGAGAGTGATATGGACAATGAAGTCCATGCTGAGGTGGTCTCAGATGGAGATGGGGAACTTGTTGGGAAGTGGAGTAAAAGTCACTCTTGCTATGCAAAGAGACTGGGGACATTTTGCTTCTGCCTTACAGATCCATGGAAATTTGAACTTGAGAGAGATGATTTAGGGTATCTGGTGGAAGAAATTTCTAAGCGGCAAAACATTCAAGAAGAAGATGAGCATAAAAATTTGGAAAATTTGCAGCCTGACAATGTGATAGAAAAGAAAGCCCCATTTTCTGGGGAGAAATTCAAGCATGTTGCAAATGTTTGCATAAGTAATGAGGACCCAAATGTTAAGCACCAATAAAATGGGAAAAGTATCTCCAGGACATGTCAGAGACCTTCACGGCAGCCCCTCCCATCACAGGCTGGAGGCCTAGAAGGGAAAAATGGTTTCCTGGGCTCCTCTGCTGTGTTCAGCCTTGAGGCTTGGGGCCCTGCATTCTAGCCACTTCAGCTGTGGCTAAAAGGGGCCAACGTACAGCAGCTCAGGCCATTGTTTCAGAGGGTGCAAGCCCCAAGCCTTGGTAGCTTACATGTGGTGTTGAGCCTGTGGGTACACAGAAGTTAAGAACTGAGGTTTGGGAACCTCCACCTAAATTTCAGAGGATGTATGGAAAAGCTTGGATGTCTAGAGAGAAGTTTGCTGCAGGGGCAGAGCTCTCATGGAGAATCTCTGCTAGGCCAGTGTGGAAGGGAAATGTGGGATTGGGGTGCCCACACAGAGTCCCCACTGGGGCACTGCCTAGTGGAGCTATGAGAAGAGGACCACCATCCTCCAGACCCCAGAATGGTAGATCCACTGACAGCTTGCACCATTCGCCTGGAAGAGCTGCAGACACTCAACTCCAGCCTGTGAAAACAGCCAGAAGGGGCACTGTACCCTGCAGAGCCACAGGGATGGAGCTGCCCAAGGCCATGGTAGCCCACCTCTTGCATCAGTGTGACCTGGATGTGAGACATGGAGCCAAAGGGGATCATTTTGGAAGATTAAGGTTTAATGACTGCCCTATTGGATTTCAGGCTTTCATGGGACTTTTGTTTTGGCCAATTTCTCCCATTGGAATGGATGTATTTACCCAAAGTACCCCCATTGTATCTAAGAAGTAACTAACTTGCTTTTGATTTTGCAGGCTCATAGGCAGAAGGGATTTGCATTGTCTCAGATGAGAGTTTGGAGTTGGACTTTTGAGTTAATGCTGGAATTAGTTAAGACTTTGGGGGACTATTGGAAGGGCATGATTGTGTTTTAAAATGTGAGGACATGAGATTTGGAAAGAGTCAGGGGTGGAATGATATGGTTTGGCTGTGTCCCCACCCAAATCTCATCTTGAATTGTAGTTCCCATAATCTCCATGTGTCATGGGAGGCACCCGGTGGGAGGTAATTGAATCATGGGGGTGGTTTCCCTCATGCTATTCTCGTGATAGTGAGTAAGTTCTCATGAGATCTGATGGTTTTATAAGGGGCTTTCCCCTTCACTTGGCTCTCATTCTCTCTCCTGCCACCCTGTGAAGAGGTGCCTTCGATCATGATTGTAAGTTTCATGAGGCCTCTCCAGCCATGTGGAACTGTCAGCCAATTAAACCTCTTTCCTTTATAAATTACCTAGTCTCGGGTATGTCTTTATTAACAGCATGAGAATGAACTAATACACTTGCAATCTAAAATTTGGAAAAAGTAGATAAAAGAATAATTATGAAAAAACAACTGCTAATATTTTAATTAAAGTGTTATATTTGATTTTACTCAAATGTATTGGAAAAAAGGAACTGAAATAAAGAACTTATTGAACTTAGAATAAAAACATTCTTCCAACATATATATATTTTAATTATAATGTTCACAGCCACAGAACTAATTATATTTTATATTTGGTGTTATATTTTATATATATATTCTTAAAAACCCCATAAAGTTAACATTTTTCAAAAACTTTAGAAGGTGGGTCATTAGAGAAAAAGTGATAAATCACTTTCTAGAAAAGAAAATCATGGTAAAGTAATTATATTTTCTAGCTATCATAAATCCAAAGTGATTATACTTGAATTGAGAATATCAGTCAGGCTTCCTATGAATTAACTGAATAATGTTTGTTTGACTTTGTTATTTCAAAAGACACTGCTCTTTAAACTCCATCAATTGCTAAAAAATTATGTCAAAATTTCATTTTGAGATCATGATTTATTTTCATGTTCTTCTTAACCTTACTTTATAATTGCCTTACATTTTTCTTGACAGAATAATCACTCATTTTGTATGATGCTATCTATTTTCTTCTTGAAGACACTTTCATGTAGCCCTCAGACTTTGTGTTCTAATTTGGAATGATTATTTCTATGCCAGCAGTAAAGGAGTTATTCTGAGATTTATTTTTTCTTCACAGTCATAAGTTAGTTCCATCTTCCTTGAAACCGATATCCTCTTTTTTCTCAAATTTCTTTTTGGCTTTGTTTCTTAGATTTTTTGAGAAAATTGTTTATAGTTTTTAAAAAGGTGCATGTCCAAATAAACTTTTTGAGCCTCTTTATGTTTGAAAAGCACCTTAATTTTTTCCTCATGCGTGATTTTCCTGTTCACCATTGTTCCTCCATTGTTGTCAACGATTAGATTTTGTTAGTGAGAAGTCTGATGCTTGTTTAATATTTGCTGTTATTTTTAAAAACAAATTTTAGAATTTTCCTTTACCTGCTGACTTCTGAAATGTTCTCCTGTGTGTGTGTACGTGTGTGTATATATATATATTTGTATATATGTGTATATATATATACAAATATATATGTGTATATATATTTGTGTATCTATATTGTGTGTATATATATAGGAGGGTTTTTTCCTGCTTTTTAGGTATTTCTGCAAGTTTTGGTTTACTAACGATACCCTTCCTTTTCATTGGCAGTGCCATTTTTGTGATTATATTTATGAGTAATATAGTCAGTGCTCTGTCTTAAACTAGCATTTCATATTTGCTCTTATATTTGGCACTAACTGCTCTAGGAAATACAAATATTGGTAAGACAACCTTGTTATCCATAAATAAATAAAACCCGCAATAAATAATTGCAACACAGGGCTTCGGGGGTCCTTATGCTAAGTGTTTTGTATTGCAATTCTTAAGTGGTAGGTCTGAAGAAAAAAAAAAAAGATCTTTTTCTATTGTAATAATCAAGAAAGGGTGCATAAAAGAAGTAGCATTTGAGTACAATGTGTAGGGACTACAGTGGTAGAAAAGAATGCAGTCTGGATGAGTGAGAAGGGAAGCGTCAACCAAGAAGAGATGAAGGACCAGATTGCAAAGCAGTCAGACAAGGCGTTTATGTGGGTCTTAGGAATTCTAATTTGGGAGGCACAGATTCGGCTAGAAGCCAAATTGTGTTCCAAAGAGAGGAAGGGGAGTAGGAACTTTTTAAAGGAAGTGAAGTGTGATTGCACAAGTTGTTTTGAAAGACTGATCATTGGTGGAGGCTGCTGGCAATTTCCTCTGGAGGTGGATTAGGAGTTCTATGAGTTCATAGTTCACTGGGTGTCTCTGTTTGGAAGGTGCAGTGCTGATGAAATTTAGCTATTTCCTCAGATGTTGTGGTTGTGATGGTTGGGCCTAGGTAAAGGCTCAAGGCAAATTTTTGTTTTGCAAGGGTGCGGGCTATTCAGGCAGTGCTTCTTGGAGTGACTTTCCAACTCCACTTCACAAGTCCGAACCAGAGCAACACCATTTTGAATATCATATTTCACAGAGAAAAAGCAAGAGATTGGTGGGGAAGCGTGTGTAAAGGAGGGACAATACAATGTCTACTCTTGGGGCAGAGGCTAGACTGAGTCGGCTGGAATGGCAATGCTTGTGTAATGAATTGGTGGCACATAAAAAGAAGGGAGGGGGTTTCACTTACTTACCAAATGCCTGAGCACTGATAATGAAGCACTCAAGAAGCTGAGGAGCCTAGATGAGTCCGGGTAGGCATGTTCTCTGAGCACAAAGCCTCTGGGGAGAGATCAGCATGTAAACAAAGAATGGAATTCAGGGAAGTGTGATTTAATAAATGTATGTAAGTTTTCAAGGTGACTTGAAAACACATATATATATGTGTGTCTGTGTGTATTTTGTGTGTCTACACATATGTATATTATATATAATATAATCCAGAAGCACTAAAGAAGCAATTTTCTCTGGAGGTGGGTTAGGGGTTGGGGGTGGTTTGTGGAGCACCATCCTTGAGTGCAGTAAAGAGGATGAACCTAAGTTAGTAGAAAACTGGATGCCATTGAACTTAAGTCAGTAGAAAACTGGATGCCATTCAATCATTAAAAAGTCAGGAAACAACAGGTGCTGGAGAGGATGTGGAGAAACAGGAATGCTTTTACACTGTTGGTGGGATTGTAAACTAGTTCAACCATCGTGGAAGACAGTGTGGCGATTCCTCAGGGATCCAGAACTAGAAATACCATTTGACCCAGCCATCCCATTCCTGGGTATATACCCAAAGGACTATAAATCATGCTGCTATAAAGACACATGCACACGTATGTTTATTGCAGCACTATTCACAATAGCAAAGACTTGGAACCAAGCCAAATGTCCAAGAATGATAGACTGGATGAAGAAAATGTGGCACATATACACCATGGAATACTATGCAGCCATAAAAAATGATGAGTTCATGTCCTTTGTAGGGACATGGATGAAGCTGGAAACCATCATTCTCAGCAAACTATTGCAAGGACAAAAAACCAAACACTGCATGTTCTCATTTATAGGTGGGAATTGAATAATGAGAATACTTGGACACAGGAAGGAGAACATCACACACCTGGGCCTGTTGTGGGGTGGGGGGAGGGGGGAGGGACAGCATTAGGAGATATACCTAATGTAAATGACGAGTTAATGGGTGCAGCAAACCAACATGACACATGGATACATATGTAACAAACCTGCACGTTGTGCACATGTACCCTAGAACTTAAAGTATATATATATATATAACTGACAAATATTTTTTTAAAAAAAAAAAGAAAAGAAAACTGGATGCCATTGAAGGCTTTTGATCCTGGGAGAGTTGAGTTAAATTGTGTTTTATGAACATAAATCTGAGGGTGGTTTATAACAAACAGGAAACAAAACATAAAGCCCTCAAGGTAATGAAGATGCTCTTACAAAAGTCCACTTGAGAAATTTAAGAGTCAATGAAGAAGGAAAAAAGACAAATCCAAAAGTTAGATAAGCAGAAGAATGGGCATAAATCAGCACCTGAGAGTGAGGCAGCAAGGAGTTCAGTAGGAGGATACAAGAAGGAGTGCAGTCAGCGAGAAAACGTCTAAGGCTTTTACTCTCAGCAGCTGGAGGATAATTGTAGCACTCTAAGAAGTAGAAAACTCAAAATACGTCATGGTGAGGTGGAAAGCACAAAAGCTTTGCACTTGGCAGATCTAATATCAAGCTACGTTTCTGTCCCTAATGTTATAGAAACTTCAAGTCTTTACAATTCTTTGGGCCTCCTTTTTTCATCTATTAAATGGGTTTGCAGTAGAATATATACATTTTTAATTTTCAGATTAAAATTCTATCATTTTTGCTTGGTTTAGACATTAGTTTTGGTGTCATTTCTTTAGTATCTTTATTCCATACAATCATATAACACAATGCATACATTCTACTTTATACAAGCAATGATGTTAATCTCCTGCCTGCCCATTTTACTTTAGGAAGGGTTATTTCTTAAACATCCTTTGTTCTCCCCTACAAATTCCAGAGCAGAAGATCAAATAGGAAACTTTTAATGTGGATTTCAGTTTTATATATAAATCATCCTGTCATTTTGGCACTACAGCTGAGTTTCCTCATATTAGCTGGAGAAGATTATGAATAAATTTGCAGCATGCTGCACAGGGGAATATGTGTACGTGGAATCATTCTTATTGGCAATTGCTTTTACAATTCACTGCACAGAAAATTTAATATGAGGGCACTGAATCCCACTTCTCACACTAGGGTGAAAACTGAGAGCCACAAACACAAATGTTGAGGAATTGCTGCTATTCTGATTAACCTATCTTCCTTCCAACCGTGTTCAGTTAACCCAGTCCAACACCAAAGGCATCTCTGTTGGCCATGATCTTTAACTGATTTCCCTTAGCTCTCATACAAAATTATAACCTTTCAATCTGGTAATCAAGATCTGCCACGCACTGCCTCTACTTCATTCCAGAGCCGCATCCTGAATTTAGAATGGTCTTATGCAGGAGTGAGGAACATTGGATGCACACATTGACCTCTCTCCCATGCCTGTTTCAGGCACCGTCACTTTATTGTGGCATTATTTCCTTCCAAGTTGTAAAACGTGTTCTCAGCCCTTCACAGTGTCATGCTCCAGGTAGCTGTTAGCAAGTGGTCAGAGTGAAGATGCAAGTTACAATGCATCTGCTTTCCTTTGGTGTCTTCTTCCCCCATTTCTTTCTCATGGTTAGGACCCTTCAGCTTCTGTCTCTAATCCAGCTCTACTCCAGGCTCTGAGGCCATTCTTCCCGGTAAGGTTAAAAAAATGTAAGAAACCTCATATTAGTATTTTGAAAACTCAGAAACAAGCCAGTCTCCTTATTGGTGCCACTCTAATCTCATATTTTAGCTCTTTAGTTACTGGGCTTTGACATCTTCCTCAAGATTTTTTGCTTATGGTGTCAGATCTGAGGTCGTATCTTGGTTACTTGTTAAGGATACATCCTTCTTTTGAGATTTAGTTATTGCCTCACTCTTCCTAGTATCTTTGGGTAGCCAGAGCCCTGTCTCTTGAGGCCAACTGCATGCATAGCCTACCATATCCTAGAAATGAGGGCTCTCTACTTCTGCTGAATCACACACTTTTGTCTACTGTGGTCCTGGTCATCGCCTGGTACCAGGCTTCCTGACACTTCACTACCCGGTGCAAGTTTCTTACTAAAAATAGAATAACGCTTAACACTTTTATACTTGTATAGTGTTTCTCAGTTGGCAAAATCTCTTTTCCTCCCTACCTTGTATCACATTGTACCTCACCGAGCCCAGTTTTTATAAAATTCTACAAGAATTTTCACTTTACCAAATTGATCTCTGCATATATTTGATAATTTTTACCCTCCTCTGAAGATTTTCTCAGAACATTCTCACAACCCTGATTCTCCTCCAAAATGCTTATCTCTGTTTTTCAGCTAGAGACACCTTAAACGCTCTCACCTTTTTTAATTTTCCTTTTTATTTATTTTAGTTTTCTCAGAAACAAACACTCAACATGGACTGACTTACAAGCAGAAACCATGTCTTTGTCTCAGGTGGCAGCAAGGCAAGACAGTGGATCCTCGTGCCATGACCCGCCAGATCCAGGGCTTATATACCACAGGCAAAGGGCATCTGTGCTTCCAAAGGGATGTGTAGGACAATTGTTTAAGGGCAGGATTTATATGTGCTCTACACAAGGAACAATGAATAAATTGGAAATCTTAGAGACTTTTCGAGAACTGAAGTTAATCAGAAGTCAACATGGTGGATTAGCATCCAAGATGGAGTTGCTTTAGGCCCACTCTCCACCCCATAATCTGGCTCTTACAATCTCACGTGCTCTCCTCTTCCCCAATGGACCTCGAGCCTTTAGGAATGGTGCTTGATATTGTATAGCATCAGCAGCAGTGCATTAGCAATGGAAACAATGGGATTCCAACTGAGGGAGATTCACAGGATCTGATGAATCCTCACTACAGAATACCGTGATTTCAGTCTTTTCAGAAGAGGTACATAACGTAATGACATACATAACATTAACGATTTGAATTGTAGAAATACAATGCACACAAGTCCAGAACAACAAAAACAAAAAAGAACCTATTCCATTAGGCAGCCAACTGAAAGCATCATGAAGAAAATTAAAACCTGATTCTTCCTTAGAGACTTAAGATGTAATTCAGAATTCAGCCCAAATTACAGGCAAATATAAAAACTCAAAAATAATGGTCAGGACTTAGAATCTAAATTTTTCTTCCTTCAGTTTTCTCATTTCTACCAAGGATAAATCATAGTAGTACTAATTTATTTGCAAGTAAATTTTAGTCTCATTATATTCAGCCTGATTATTTGTATAGAGTGAGACAAGAATAGTGATTGGCCATATAGGTTCCTTTTAAGTTGGCTTTGCTGGAAGTTTTAAAAGAATTTTGAATTTGGCTTTTTAAAAGCCTTGAGGTCAGAAGCCAGGCCAAGGATTCACCAACAAACTGCTTATAATATCTGTACATTTTTCTTTCTTCTTGAGGACTCATAATATCTTGAGATTCCTGGGCCTGTTAGAAAGTGCCATTTACTTGCCACAAGTCAAGAACCTTATAAGGGAACTCTATAGGCAATATACCAAGCCAGTCTTTCCACAGAACATTTTATCAGCTCTATAAATTCAATCTCAATTCCTCAAAGCAGCCTGGTTATACCTGAAAATGTGCCATTCTATTCAATGCCTTGGAAAAATAACCAATGTCTCCAAGTATGTCCCATTACAAAAGAAAACAGATTCTTATTGAATTTTATCCAAATAACTATATTGCCATAAAATCAAGGTACTCATGAATACTTTCCAAATTTGGGGAAATCAGGTAAAGAGAAAGGTAAATTTTGCTCATAGAAGTCTACTTTCCCAATTTCTCTAAGCTGTACGGAGCTCAACAGAAAAATATATATATATTTTCTTTACTTTTCTTCCATCAGAGTAGCAGCCTCCAAACAGGATGCTGACCACTCACTCCAGAGCTGCTAGCCTCAAGACAAGCAGCTCTTCTTCAGTCAGTCAGGAGTTTTCTGTTGGGTCCTATAGGATCCAGCTGCTTCTCATACAGCTCCAGAGTCAGTCCTAGGGAAAAAGAGGCACCCTGCTCATCAGCATCTCCTTCTAACTCCCCAGGCAGCGTGGTCCTATACAAACCAGCTTCACCTTATCATGGAACAATTCTGGGCACTGCCTTCCCCATCATAGTGCCTCTGTGACATCACCCCAGACAGCATGGATATCTCAGATGTCATGATCATTCTATGTCCTTCAGTCTCAGGGGTAGACTCAGTTAATGTCCCATTGCAAGGCAGTAAATGTCCCTCAAGTGGAAATTCTCCAGCCCAGAGACCCAGTAGTCCTCATTGGGAGGTGCCCACAGGTCTTTGGCGTAGGCCCCAGTAAATGCTCCATAAAGGACTATCAAGTGGAGAACTTGTCCACACTTCCAGCTTCTCCTGTACACTCTGTGGGCTTGAACAATCCCACTTGTCCCCATTTAACATGTCCAATTAATATTGCAACATGGATGAATTTACATGCCCTCTGCTTCACAGTACTAGATAAGGGAAATAGTCCCCAGTCCTGGTATCCATTTTCATAAAACATTTAGATACAGAAGACACAACTACTTTACAGAAAGCCATTTAAACATTCCAACTTTCATAATCCTATCAACATTCACAGTTTATGTTCTGGTCCCAGGAATTTCTCCACTCTCAGACCATTTTGCCCTCTCTGGTGAAAAAGGATTTGCGTTGCCAGAAAGGGGTTGAGTCAAGGGACCTGGGCCTTTAATGCTGAAAGATCAGCAAGGGCTCCCTTTGGTCTACTCAACCTTCGATCATGTTGTTTTAAGACCTTTGTTTTAATCTCATCAATTTTCATTTTATTCGTTCCATGAAACTTACTTTTTAGAGCCAGTGACATAATTGGCTTTAAAGTTTAATAATTCTTGGAACTCTCTCTCACAAAATCATAAAGACCCAGGTTTTGGAGGGATACTGAAGGTCCAATATTTCACATATCAACTTGGTATAATATAAAAGCTTTTTCCATAAATTCTCACCAAGTGTATACCCAGCCCATACATGAACATGACAGTAACAAGGAACTCACAACCTTTTCACCTTTGTAAATATCTAACCATTAAATAATCTCCTTCTCAGTTACCCTGAATTTAATCTCTTGTAGCTCACATTCATCTCCTTAACTTCACCCATGGAGGAACCGTGTCTATATTGTCTAATTACTCCACCATGAAATGACAGTTCTTTAAATATAGATAAGTCTTATATGTTCCCAAGTCTCTAGGCTTAATATCTTGAGACTTCAATCATTTCAGGTATTTAGTTTCAAGTTATCTCATCATTCTAGGCCTTCCTCATATTACTTTTGTTATCTTCAGGCTCATTGGGGTCCATTCTTCTCTGTGTTCCTCCACAGTAATCGTCCTCCTTGCTTGGGCAAAAGAAGGTGCATATTGTAGAGTTGTTGATTAAAACTGACTTTTTAATGAGGATGACAAAGTCATAAGCTAGTATCAATATATGTGTCTGTTTGTATGTGCAGATTCTGTAAGAATGTATTTAAATGAGACTTATTTTGGCTCTACTTGAACATCCTATACAGGAAATTTGAAAAATATTTATGCATTTAAATAAAACATGAAGATAGGCAACTTATCATCACCCACTTGTTCTACACTGAAAAATGAAACTTACCAACTTAAATAAATAAATGGCATTATAGCCATGTGGTAACTTTTAAAAGCTTAAATTATAATGTACACATTAGATTAGGTATGGATAAGTTCATATTAGATTAGGAATGGGTAAAAGGACAAGAAATGCAAGATGAATTATTTCTCAGTACATATCTAATTGAAGAGCTAGTGTATAGGAAATTCTAAAACTAAATAGACATTCTGTATTTGAGAAGAATGACAGACAGTGATATTAAATAAAATAGTATGGTTTAAAATAGGAAGTTTACGTATTATTAAGAAATTTTTGAATAAGGGTTATAAGAAAAATAATAATAATCTAAATGTGTTCACTTTGAATTATAAAATGGCCTGAAGCAAGCCTAAAAGTTATTATACACAGAGGATAAATTAGAAAATTTCACACATAGTACCTAATTCTGAAATGCAAAGGTGTATTTGGTTTCCTTGAAAAAGGTATCAAGGGACAGACAAACATCCTCAATTTATTGAGCTTCCAAATTGCAAAAACAAAAACAAACCTTTGTACGTTAAGTTTTTGTGTAGTATTGGAATTAAGTTGATATTAATTTGAATTGGAATATTTTAAAATAAGAATTGAATTCTAACGCTAAGAAAATGGCAAAAAAATGTAAAATAAATGACAAGGGAATTAAAATCGTGTATTAGAAAATGTGTACCTAACACAAGTCAGTAATAGAGAAATAAAGGAATAAAAAAGATATAAAGATATAAGGAATATAGAGAATAAATAGCAAGAGGGCAAAGGTGAATTCTGCTTTATCAGTAATTACACTAAAAGTAAATGTATTAAGCACTCCAATCCAAAAGCAGAGATTGACATAATGGAAGAATGAGGTGACCCAACCCTATGATGTCTAAAAGAGATACATTTGAGATTTAAACAAACAGTAGATTCATGTTAAGTGTACTGAAAAATGTATATCATTCAAACTGTGCCAAAATAGGGTTATGATAGCTAGTTCAGAAAAAAAAAAATGACTTTAGAACAAAATTTTTTTCCTGTAGACAAAAAAGAACATTTTTTAATGATAAAAGTGCCAACCCGACATAAAGACATAACAATTATAAACATATATTAATAGGTGCCTAACAACAGAGATTCAAAATACATGAAACAAAAACTGTCAGAACTGAAGGGAGATACAGGCAATTCAATAATTTTTTTTTTTTTTTTTCCTGAGAGTGGGTCTGGCTCTATCACCCAGGCCAGAGTGCAGTGACACAATCTTTGCTCACTGCAACCTCCACCTCCTGGGCTCAAGTTATCCTTCCACCTCGGCCTCCCAAGTAGGTGATTTTTTTGTATTTTTGGCTGAGACAGAATTTCACCATGCTGCCAAGGCTGGTCTCGAACTCCTGAGCTCAAGCAATCTGCCTACCTCAGCTTTCCAAAGTAGCTGGGATTACAGGCATGAGCAACCACTCCCAACCACAAGAATAATTTTTGAAGACTTCAATACTTCATTTTCAACCACAAATAGAAGAACTAGTTAGAAGTTTCAGAAGGAAATAAAAGACTTGAACAACCCTATAACACCCATGAAATAGAAGAAAATATTTGCAAATAATATTTGCAAATTATGTGATAAGGATCCAGTGTCCAGAATAAATAATGAATTCTTACAATTCTAAAACAGAAAGGCAACATAGTCTTTAAAATGAGCAAATGATTTGAATAACCATTTCTCCAAAAAGGGTATACAAATCGTCAATAAGCACATTAAAAGACTCAAAATTATTAGGCATTTGAGAAATGTAAACCAAAATCACAATGAGAAACTACTTCAACCCACTAAGATAGTTCTAATAAAAAGATGAGTGGTAGCAAGTGTTGGTGAGAATGTGAAGAATTCATATATTGCTTATATAAATGGTACCATCACTTGAAAAACATTTTGACAGTTCTCAAAATGTTGAAGAGTTACTATATGACTCAAAAATTCTATTCCTATGTAGATGCCCAAGAGAATTGAAAATATATGTCTATATAAAAATGTATACATGAATGTCTATATGACCATTATTTGAAATATCTAAAAATTTAAAACAACCAAAACTTCCATCAAATGATGAATGGATAAACAAAATTAGGAATATCTACACAATGTAATATTATTCAGTCATAAAAAGGAGAGACAGATACGCTACAACATGAACGAGCCTTGAAAATATTATGCTAAGTGAAATTTACAAGAAAAAAACAACCCCATCAAAAAGTGGGTGAAGGATATGAACAGACACTTCTCAAAAGAAGACATTTATGCAGCCAAAAGACACATGAAAAAATGCTCATCATCACTGGCCATCAGAGAAATGCAAATCAAAACCACAATGAGATACCATCTCACCCAGTTAGAATGGCAATCATTAAAAAGTCAGGAAATAACAGGTGCTGGAGAGGATGTGAAGAAATAGGAACACTTTTACACTGTTGGTGGGACTGTAAACTAGTTCAACTATTGTGGAAGTCAGTGTGGCGATTCCTCAGGGATCTAGAACTAGAAATACCATTTGACCCAGCCATCCCATTACTGGGTATATACCCAAAGGATTATAAATCATGCTGCTATAAAGACACATGCACACATATGTTTATCGCAGCACTATTCACAATAGCAAAGACTTGGAACCAAGCCAAATGTCCAACAAAGATAGACTGGATGAAGAAAATGTGGCACATATACACCATGGAATACTATGCAGCCATAAAAAAATAATGAGTTCATGTCCTTTGTAGGGACATGGATGAAGCTGGAAACCATCATTCTCAGCAAACTATCGCAAGGACAAAAAACCAAATACCGCATGTTCTCACTCATAGGTGGGAATTGAACAATGAGAACACATGGACATAGGAAGGGGAACATCACACACTGGGGACTGTTGTGGGGTGGGGGAAGGGGGGAGGGATAGCATTAGGAGATATACCTAATGTTAAATGTTGAGTTAATGGGTGCAGCACACCAACATGGCACATGTATACATATGTAACAAACCTGTACATTGTGCACATGTACCCTAAAACTTAAAGTATAATTTAAAAAATATAAAATACATAAAAAAATATTATGCTAAGTGAAAGAAGCAAGACACCAAAGACCACATATAGTTTTATTTATATGAATTGTCTATAATAGGTGGATTTATAGAAACAGAATGTACACTGGTGGTTGTGTAGCATTTAAGGGATTATGAGGAAATGAAGCAGTGACAGCTAATGGACACAGAGTTTCTTGCAAGGGTGATAAAAATATTCTAAAATTGTTGTAATATTTGCATAACAATATTTTACAAATTATTTCATTGTACATTTTAAATGCGTGAATTGTGTGGTATATGATTTATATCTCAATAAAGCTGTTACATTAATATCTAAATAGATTGGCTTGGAAGACTGAGCAAAAAATATATATACATTTGAAAAATTGGTCCCTGTTATTCATTTATTTGAAAGGTAATTATGGGTGCCTCCTCCAAGTCTGGAAATATTCTGTGTGTATGGGGATGCACAGGACAACTAAGTTTCCTGCAAGAAACATGGCAAAACAGACATGCAGTCTTTATGGCAGTAGATCATGCGTGCCTGACATATGTCCTCCCGAGTTCCCGTTAAGGCATGCATATGCACAGAAGTACAAAATAAAGGAGCCACAGTGTGACGGAGTACGGGTGCAAAAACAGGCTGCTCAAGGCACAAGTTCCAGGAAGGGCATTCTGGTGAGCTAGGATGGATTAAGAGGCACATTGTGGATAAATACAACCAATGTTCTGACATTTAAGCAAAACGGGACAGATAATCTAGATAAACGTTTTGGCTTTTTTATTAACTAAATTTTATAAAAGTGAGTCATATTAATCTTATAACCAGAGAATATTGAGCCCTTATAACTCAGATATAAACCTTAAGTTGATATTTTCACTTGTGAAAATTCTCACGTAAGACTCTGACTACAGTTAATATTATGGGGTACTTGTTAAACAGGAAGAACCCATACGTTGTATTTGTGATTTTATTTTGTTACAGCAATGAAAATACTATAATTATACTACTTACCATTCTAAAACATTTATGCTAACAATTATAACCTTTCAGGTTTCCAATTGAGCCATTAATGAAATAGCTTAATAGAATAATACTCAAAGAGACAAAACAAAAGCTGTTTGGATAAAGACAAAAATATCTTGCTGTTGCTCTGGATCTTCAAAATAGACTCATCAGAAGACAAATCAGTTCAGAAGATGGTTCTTTTCTGTCTCCAGGTTGTGCGGACATAGAATGATTCTAGTGGTTTGGTGCTGAGATATTTGCTGTTGCCAGTGGAGAATAGTGCTGGGCTAGGGAAGACCCTTAGTGCAGAAGGTTCTTGGGGAGCTTCATCCTTGCTTTCCAGAACAGGGAAAAACACAGAAGTTGTCTCTTGCGATTCCTCTACTGGGGTCACACGCCTCTTGTGATCAGATTCAACTCAATGTTTGTTTCTGAGACTCAGCCCCACTTGGTCCCTGCTATGGTTTGAATGTTTGTGTTTCCCCAAAATTCATATATTAAAATCCTCATGAATGGGATTCGTGTTCTTATAAAAGAATCCAGAAGGAGTTTTTCGCCCTTTTTGCCATTTGAAGTGACAGTGAAAAGATTTCTTTCTATAAACCAACCAGGAAGTGAACCCTAAGCAGACACCAAATCCGCCAGCTCCTTGACTTTGGATTTCTCAGCCTCCAGAATTATAAGAAATAAATTTCTGTTGGTTATAAGTCACCCAATTTATGGTATTCTATTACAGCAGGCTAGACAGACTAAGAGAGTCCCTTGGACAAGAGCTGATGTAGGTTTAGTCACCTATTTGCAGTTCATGGCTGGAAGCTTCTACTTTTGGGCCAGTTCCTGTTTTCTCAGATAGCTACCTTTGACAATGTCTTCTTTTCTTTTTACATTTTCTCTACATGCTTTTCTCTACCCTGAGTTTCCTGGTAGCTACCTACAGGCCTTTCCCCTATTTACACCCAGTCTACTCTTACCTGCAGGACCTATTGTTCTAAATTGCCTTCCTCTGGAGAGAAGAACTCACCCAAGGGGAAACTTTGAAAACCTGTGGACCTGGTTTTTTGTGGTTTTTGTTGTTGTTGTTGTTTGGTTGGTTGGTTTCCTTAGCAAAGAGGAACCTGGAAGGCTATCTTATGCAAAGCACGGAACTGCCCTGCACAATAAATAATAGTCTCAGTTTTCATGGCTTTCCTCATTTTGTAGGATGTTCACGTAAAGAAAAGCTTATTGGTAATTTTTTGCTCCTAAAATTTAGTTGTTTAATTATAAATGCAAACTACTGTTATAAAATTCTAATATAGATTGTCTTTTTCAGGAATGCAGCTACGTCTAAAATGAGAAAAGCTTTTTTTTTATCATTATGAACTTTCCTGGGGATTATTCACCATTTAAAAAAATATATGGTGTTGTCCATGGTATTTGCATCACCAGCATGAAACATCTGAATCAGTCTGAGTGTTTATCTATTGTATTCATGGAGATTTTACACATAGGAATTTCTTAGCCATTTATGCTGCTATAACAAAATGCTTGAGACTGGGTACTTTTTAAACAATGGAATGTATTGCTCACAACTCTGGAGGCTGGGAAGTCCCAGATCAAGGCACTGGCAGATTTGGTGTCTGGAGAGGGCCTGTTCCTCATAGATGGCCCCTTGTTGCTGAGATCTGACGTGGCAGAGGGGCAAATGAGCTTCCTTAGGCCTCTTTTATAAGCTCACTCATCCCATTCGCAAGGGCTTCATCCTCATGACCTAGTCATATCCCAAAGGCCTTACCTCTTCATACCAACACACTGAGGATTAGACCTCAACATATGAATTTTGGAGGGACACAAACATTCAGATCATAACAAAGGATGAGCATCTGATTTCTTCATTTCTTGTAGAGTAGTATGCCTTAATTGAGCCTTTACTTTCTAGAATATATATTATATATAATTATATATAGATTATATGTAATCTATATATATTTAAGATCGCTATATATATATAAACCAGGAGCATCTAATTTTGCCTATGCATTTTATTTCAAGATAATAAGCAAAACACTGCAAAACTATTTATGAATTTAAAAGGAGGGCATTGGGTTTGCAAGCATTGAGAACCACTTCTCGTCACATTTCTGTTTGCTGCATTAATTGCACTAGAAATCCAAAAAGCAACAGATTAAACCGATTCAACTGAAGATTCAAATACCTTAGGCTTCTCATGTGTGTTTTATTTTATTAATAGTAATCTCTATTCTTGAGCTTCTGCTATGTCTGGGCATTAAACTGCATTGTGTGTGTTGTTTCATTTAATTCCTGACATAAATCCAGTGGCAGGTAGCATCATTTCTATTTCACAGAAGAGTTCTATAATAAGCACATATGTTAAATGGTGGAGTTAGGATTGGAACCAAGTTCACTTGATTCAAAGGCCTTGTCTTTCCACCACACAAGTTCTTCCTATTTCAAGGTGTAACATCTCAGTCCAAATAGATTTCTACTTGAAAAAGATTTGAATGTTTGCTAAAAATTCTTGCAGAAGCACTTGGGAGAAATGTTTGGGGGCAGTATGCATCACACCACCACAGCAATCCTCCCCCCTCCACCCGAAAGTAAGAAATGAATACTCTGAGAAAACCTTCCACCTAGTGATGATGCTGTCATATGTCTACAGGAACCTCAAGTGACATTTCCAGCTACTGCCAACAGCTACATGGTCATGGTTGGGGTGAAGCTGAAGGGATCTCTGTGGCCATCACATGGGAGCTGAGAGGCTCACCTTCTTTATTTAGGAGAGAATTAATTAGTTCAATTATTCTCTCAAAAATAAAAACTG
The DNA here is from genome assembly GCF_006542625.1 of Nomascus leucogenys. NCBI lineage: Eukaryota > Metazoa > Chordata > Mammalia > Primates > Hylobatidae > Nomascus > Nomascus leucogenys. The sequence goes on along the minus strand of NC_044385.1, from coordinate 133,319,992 downwards.
CTCGTTATTTGAAAAAGAAAATTTGATTCAAATTATTATAATTGCTGGTTCACTGAACTCCAAACCTCTCATTAGGATCACAGAAATTTCCCATGTAAAAATTCTGTTTAGTCTTTATTTTTTTCAGGGTAGCAAATGAATTCACAGAGAAAAGCTTCAGTGTATTTTGATGTCATTAGTACTAAGAAGTAGACAAATTGGTCCAGAAACATTTAACTCTTCCAAAGGCCAATAAAAGAAGACACCAAGAAACAAAACTCACTAAAGAGTACTCTGCGCTTTTGCCAACACAGAGTGTGTATTTCATTCAGCCAAGAATTCCTGCTCTGCTATGTAAATGAAACGTTTTCTAAAGTTCATGCCAAATTTATCTTGTTCGGCACTTTTTAACATTTTGTCTCCCATTTTTGGCTATCCTTTTAAAATAAGAATGTTTTTGAACATCAGTCATTTAAAATCTATTCGTGTACTTGATTCATAACCTTGTTTTGGCATTGCAATTTACTGGGTATTCAGATGACTAACTAGTTTGCAAGACTATTTATATGGGTATTATATCATTTGTACAAATTTGATTTTAATTCAGCACTGGTTAATGGGCCATAAAAATAAAGAGTGAGCCAACAACAAAAGGAATATGGTTTATTGCCTGAAAGAATGCCTTGAGACTGTGGTTGCTTGATAAGTTAATAATAGCAAAACATTAACTTCCTCCAAGGCCTTTGTCATCAGTGAAATCTAGATTGTGTGATACCCATTTATAAAATCCACTTCAGAGCAATAGCAAGATGGCCAAATAGGAACAGCTCCAGTCTTCAGCTCCCAGCAAGATCAATGCAAAAGGTGAATGATTTCTACCTTTCCAACGAGGTACCCAGCTCACCTCATATGGACTGGTTAGACAGTGAGTGCAGCCCATGGAGGGCAAGCCAAAGCAGAATGGGGCGTCACCACACCTGGGAAGCACAAGGAGTCGGGAAACTCCCTCCCCTAGCCAAGGGAAGCTGTGAGAAACTGTGCCGTAAGGAATAATGCATTCCAGCCCAGATACTACACTTTCCCATGATTTTCACAACCCACAGACCAGGAGATTCCTTCAGTTGTGTACACCACCAGGGCCCTGGGTTTCAAGCACAAAATGAGGCGGCCGTTTGGGCAGACACTGAGCTAGCTGCAGGAGTTTTTTTTTTTTTTCATACCCCAGGGGCCCCTGGAATGCCAGCTAGACAGAACCGTTCACTCCCCTGGAAAGGGGGCTGAAGCCAGGGAGCCAAGTGGTCTAGCTCACAGATTCCACCCCCATATGGAGCCCAGCAAGCTAAGATCCACTGGCTTGAAATTCTCTCTATTTTTTTTTTTGACAGAATCTTGCTCTGTTGCCCAGGCTGTAGTGCAGTGGCACTATCTCATCTCACTGCAGTCTCTGCCTCCCTGATTCATGTCATTCTCCTGCCTCAGCCTCCCAAGTAGCTGGGACTACAGGCACCCACCACCATGACCAGCTAATTTTTGTATTTTTAGGAGAGACAGGGTTTCACCATGTTAGCCAGGATGGTCTTGATCTCCTGAACTCGTGATCTGCCCGCCTCGGCCTCCTGAAGTGCTGGGATTACAGGTCTGAGCCACTGCACCTGGCAGCTTGAAATTCTTGTGCCAGCACAGCAGTCTGCAGTTGATCTGGGACACTCAAGCTTGGAGGGGGATGGGCCTTTCGCCATTACTGAGGCTTGAGTAGGCAGTTTTCCCCTCACAGAGTAAACAAAGATGCTGGGAAGTTCGGACTGGGCAGAGCCCACCATAGCACTACAAAGCCACTGTAGCCAGACTGCCTCTCTAGATTCCTCCTCTCTGGGCAGGGCATCTTTGAAAGAAAGGCAGAAGCCCCAATCAGGGGCTTATAGATAAAACTCCCATCTCCCTGGAACAGAGCACCTGGGGCAAGGGGTGGCTGTGGGTGCAGCTTCAGCAGACTTAAATTTTCCTGCCTGCTGGCTCTGAAGAGAGCAGCAGATCTCCCAGCACAGCGCTCCAACTCTGATAAGAGACAGACTGCCTTCTCAAGTGGGCCCTGGATCCCAATGCCTCTGGACTGGGAGACACCTCCCATCAGGGATCGACAGACAACTCATACAGGAGAGCTCTGACTGGCATTTGGCAGGTGCCTCTCTGGGATGAAGCTTCCCAGAGGAAGGAACAGGCAACAATCTTTGCTGTTCTGCAACCTCTGCTGGTGATACCCAGTGGAGTATTTTGCAAGCAATGGAAAGCAAAAAAAAAAAAAAAAACAATGCAGGGGATGCAATCCTCATCTCTGATAAAACAGACTTTAAACCAACAAAGATCAAAAAAGACAAAGAAGGGCATTATGTAATGGTAAAGGGATCAATGCAACAAGAAGAGCTAACTATCCTAAATATATACGCAATTAATATAGGAGCACCCAGATTCATACAGCAAGTTCTTAGAGACCTACAAAGAGACTTAGATTCTCACACAATAATAGTGGGAGACTTTAACACCCCACCGTCAATATTAGACAGATCAATGAGACAGAAAATTAACAAGGATATTCAGGACTTGAACTCAGCTCTGGACCAAGTGGACTGAATAGACATCTACAGAACTCTCCACCCCAAATCAACAGAATATACATTCTTCTCAGCACCACATTACAATTATTCTAAAATTGACCGCATAAATGAAAGTAAAACTCTCCTCAGCAAACGCAAAATAACGGAAATCATAACAGTTTCCCAGAACACAGTGCAATCAAATTGGAACTCAGGATTAAGAAACTCACTCAGAACCACACAACTACATGGAAACTGAACAACCTGCTCCTGAATGACCACTAGGTTGATAACAAAATGAAGGCAGAAATAAATAAGTTCTTTGAAACCAATGAGAACAAAGATACAATGTACCAGAATCTCTGGGATACAGCTAAAGCAGTGTTTAGAGGGAAATTTATAGCAGTATATGCCCACAGGAGAAAGCAGAAAAGATCTAAAATCGACACCCTAACATCACAGGTTAAAGAACTAGAGAAGCAAGAGTAAACAAATTTAAAAGCTAGAAGAAGACAAGAAATAACTAAGATCAGAGCAGAACTGAAGTAGACAGAGACATGAAAAACCCTTCAAAAAATCAATGAATCCAGGAGCTGGTTTCTCAAAAAGATTAACAAAATAGATAGACAGCTAGCCAGGCTAATGAAGAAAAGAGAGAAGAATCAAATAGACACAATAAAAAAATGATAAAGGGGAGATCACTACTTATCCCACAGATATACAAACTACCATCAGAGAATACTAAAAACACCTCTATGCAAATAAACTAGAAAATCTAGAAGAAATAAATAAATGCCTGGACACATACACCCTCCCAAGACTAAACCAGAAAGAAGTCAAATCCCTGAATAGACCAATAACAAGTTCTGAAATTGAGGCAGTAATTAATAGCCTACCAACCAAAGAAAACCCAGGACCAGATGGATTCACAGCCAAATTCTACCAGAGGTGCAAAAAGGAGCTGGTACCATTCTTTCTGAAACTATTCCAAACAATAGAAAAAGAGGGACTCCTCCCTAACTCATTTTATGAGGCCAGCATCATCCTGATAACAAAATCTGGCAGAGACACAACAACAACAAAAAATTCAGTCCAATATCCCTGATGAACATCGATGTGAAAATCCTCAATAAAATACTGACAAACCGAATCCAGTGGCACATCAAAAAGCTTATCCACCATGATCAAGTTGGCTTCACCCCTGGGATGCAAGGATGGTTCAACATATGCAAATCAATAAACACAATCCATCACATAAACAGAACCAATGACAAAAAACACATGCTTATTGCAATAGATGCAGAAAAGGCCTTTGATAAAATTCAACACCACTTCATGCTAAAAACTCTCAATAAACTGGGTATTGATGGAATGTATCTCAAAATAATAAGAGCTATTTATGACAAACCCACAGCCAATATCATACTTACTGGGCAAAAGTTGGAAGCATTCCCTTTGAAAACTGGCACAAGACAAGGATCCCCTCTCTCACCACTCCTATTCAATATAGTATTGGAATTTCTGGCCAGGGCAATCAGGCAACAGAAAGAAAGAAAGGCTATTCAAATAGGAAGAGAGGAAGTCAAATTGTCTCTGTTTGCAGAAGACATGATTGTATATTTAGAAAATCCCATCATCTCAGCCCAAAATCTCCTTAACCTGGTAAGCAATTTCAGCAAAGTCTCAGAATACAAAATCAATGTGCAAAAATCACAAGCATTCCTAAACACACATAACAGGCAAACAGAGAGCCAAATCATGAGTGAACTCCCATTCACAATTGCTACAAAGAGAATAAAATACCTAGGAATCCAACTTACAAGGGATGTGAAGGACCTCTTCAAGGAGAACTGCAAACCACTGCTCAAGGACATAAGAGAGGACATAAACAAATGGAAAAACATTCCGTGCTCATGGATAGGCAGAATCAATATTGTGAAAATGGCCACAATGCCCAAAGTAATTTATCGATTCAATGTTATCCCCATCAATCTACAATTGACTTTCTTCACAGAATTAGAAAAAAACTACTTTAAATTTCATGTGGAACCAAAAAAGAGCCCGCATTGCAAAGACAATCCTAAGCAAAAAGAACAAAGCTGGGGACATCAAGCTACCTGACTTCAAACTATACTACAAGGCTACAGTAACCAAAACAACATGGTACTGGTACCAAAACAGATATATAGACCAATGGAACATAACAGAGGCCTCAGAAATAACACCACACATCTACAACCATCTGATCTTTGACAAACCCGACACAAACAAGCAATGGGGAAAGGATTCCCTATTTAATAAATGATGTTGGGAAAACTGTTTAGCCAAATGCAGAAAACTGAAACTAGACCCCTTTCTCTCACCTTATACAAAAACTAACTCCAGATGGATTAAAGACTTAAACATAAGACCTAAAACCATAAAATCGCTAGAAGAAAACATAGGCAGTACCATTCAGGACATAGGCATGGGCAAAGACTTCATAACTAAAACACAAAAAGCAATGACAACAAAAGCCAACATTGACAAATGAGATCTAATTAAACTAAAGAGATTCTGCACAGCAAAAGAAACTATCATCAGACTGAACAGGCAACTTACAGAATGGGAGAAAATTTTTGCAATCTATCCATCTGACAAAGGGCTAATATCCAGAATCTACGAGGAACTTAAGCAAATTTACAAGAAAAAAACAATCCCATCAAAAAGTGGGCTAAGGATACGAACAGACAATTCTCAAAAGAAGAGAAGACATTTACGTGGCCAACAAATGTATGAAAAAAAGCTCATCATTGCTGGTTATTAGAGAAATGCAAATCAAAACCACAATGAGATACCATCTCACGCCAATTAGAATGGTGATCATTAAAAAGTCAGGAAACAACAGATGCTGGAGAGGATGTGGAGAAATAGGAACACTTTTACACTGTTGGTGGGAGTGTAAATTAGTTCAACCATTGTAGAAGACAGTGTGGCAATTCCTCAAGGATCTAGAACTAGAAATACCATTTGACCCAGCAATCCCATTACTAGGTATATACCCAAAGGATTATAAATCATTCTACTATAAAGACACATGCACACGTATGTTTATTGTAGCTCTATTCACAACAGCAAAGACTTGGAACCAACCCAAATGCCCATCAATGATACCAGCTGGAGATGAACTTTTGATTACATGTATTGGCCACAAAATAAAGTACATTATAACCACACTTGGAATAAAACCAGTTTAATTTTCTCTTTTAAAAAACAGGCCTTTTCCTCCCAAGGATTATGGTCACAAGGAAACATGCTCATGAAACATTGTTAAATTCCAGTTAGAGACCAAAATGGTAAGTGGAGTGAGAACTTTCCTCTTCCTCCTAAACAGACAACACTGAAAACTGCCCTCTGATTGGGGCTAAACAATTTTCCCTGCACATTTTATTCTTAGAAGCAAGAAATTTTAGGATACTGAGTGGAGAAACAAAATAAAAAATACTACCTTTTACATTTTCCTAGCAATGTTGTTTAAGTGGCACTTGACTAGGTTAGAAACAAAAAATCCTGTGGTCACAAGCAGAGAATTTGGTTGGGAGAATTTCTGAAGTCCAGAGATTTGAGGTTGTATTATTCGATGCCGCATTTAACACAAAGTTAAATACGTGGGTGAGTATAGTGAATGCATGCAATTTGATCATGAATAAAAAATGCTTCAAAAACTGAAAAATAATTTTGTTGACAGTAAAATTGTACTTTAAAAAATCTTTTGAGTGTAAAGTTTACTTTAAAATATTTACATTTCAAAAAAGTTTGATTTTTATACATAAGCCAGCAGAGATTTCCACGTGACTAGGTTATCGCCACCACCTGGTAACAGTCTTCCTAAACTGCAAATGGAAAACTAAAGAATAGAAATTCGTATTTTGAAATGCTCAGATGCACATTGAAAGATGTAGAGCAAATGGCCTCTACCACCATCATTGAACTGTAGATTTTTGTGATCTATCTTTTTGGTTCCCAATGATATGGAATTATTTTTGATATGCTATCATCTGTTAGAAAGCAAAAGCTCTTGAACAATTTGCATGCCATGGTCCAATGTACCAACCCTTTACTGCCCTGAATATTTTATGATAATATTCAGCTTAACATTTACTTTTTATGTATTCTGAGTTCCCAGAGAATAGAGCAAAAGTCTTATAAAAAGCCAGGGAGGGCCATTATCATAAGGGAGGCACTCTCTCAATGAGGGTGAAGGTGACAGCCCACTAGGGAGTTGGGAATCAGAGGTGGCAAGAAGGGTGTCTGGACAGAAGGCAGCCCAGCACAGGGAGCTCCCGCGTGGAGCCAGGACGGTATTTCCATGAGGAGAGAACCAGCCCAGGGTGAGTGCTGCAGCTCAGGCAAGGTGAGGTGGGTGTCCACATGGGGGTTGGTGCAGTTGGGGCGTCACAGCCTGTGTGGGGAACAGACAGCAGTAGCAACGGAAGATGGGCTACGAAAAGAGGGCTTAATCATACAAGCAAATAATTTCTGGGTTTTATGAGGCACATTTCTCACCATTGGAAGGGCATAAGAATATGAAAAGAGAGAAAACTAGAAAAGAATCCTGTGCAGTTGGATTGGAAATAAGGTATCAGTGTGAACTCATGGTTTTCAATACATACAAATAGATATGGAAATTATTTAGACGTAAAAGTGTGTATACATGTATAATTCCCTTCTCCCAACAGTGAGAAAACCGCCTCATATAACCCTTCATTGAGTTACTTGTCTGATGGAGTCTTTAGCTGTGTCCACTAAGAGGGCCTGATTAGCAGCATCACAAAAACAATAAGCACGTCTTGTGCCTGGGACCTTGGCTTTTAATTCTATTCTCCACTACAAGGAACTAGGGCTTCTGGAAGAAATGGTTGAGTCTAAGACTGGAGCAGAGATGTGCACAATCAGCTCCAAACATCTTGTGCAAGAAAATTTTAAAAATCTGTTTAAAAATCATGGGAACGTGTCAAAAGGACACAGAAATCATCTTTAAAAGGCTCCCACTGGCCAAATATGGGGCAGCTTGGGCATTAAAATAAATAATGATAACAGCCGATTGTAACGCACTGAATAAAATAGGAATCTATGAGTGCATACTGATAGTATGTGTTCATGCTCATGAATATGCTCACAGTTTGATGAGGAGTAAGATTTTTGTATAATCTCAAAGTACTCCATATACCTAAATAATTATCAATTACAAAGGGGGGACAAAAGAATTTTTAAAGTGGAGATGCCAGATAGACTCCACCTTAATCAAATGATCAAAGTTAATTTAATCAATAATGGGACAAATTAAAGTTTTGCTCCATCAGGTAAGATGTGATATGAAGAAGACAGCATGGCTTCTGAGATATTCCAGCCAATTATAAACATAACCTGAATTCATTCATGAGGAACCCTGACAAATCCAAATTGAGGGCTATTCTACAAAACGAATGGACTGTAATATTTAAAACGTTCAAAATCTTGAAAGTAAAGGAGAAATTGGGCAACATTTCCAGATTCAGTGAGCAAAAGGCTCATGACAACTAAATGCAATGTGTGATTCAGAACTGAAACATTTGGCTATAAAGGATATTTTTCTAACAATTGGAAGGAATTTGGATGGGCTCTGAGGGTTGGACGGTAGTTCAGCAAGAATGTGATTTTCCTGATGTTTGCAATGTGGTTATATATAAGAATGTCTTTGTTTATAGGAAATGTACACTAAAATATGAGTAGTAATGGGGCATCATGTTAACAGCATATTCTTGAACAGTTCAGGGAAGAAAATATTCTTTGTACTGTATTTGTGACTTTTCTATAAGAAAAGATAATTTCAAAATTAAAAAATTAAAACTTAAATAAAAAGTCATAGAAGAGAAACTTGACTGTCTGGTGTTGTCTTCTTCAGCTCAGCTTGAAACATGGCAATTAGGAGAATTTGATTTTAAGAAGCAGAAAGGCAACCACTTCGGAGCTTGTGTTTATGTGATTCCTAAAGTAAGATTATATTGCTCTTAAAAATATATTATGCAATCTCCCTTACCTATCTTCAGGAACAAGGTGCTGCTTCTTACAATTCATGTCGGTCAAACCTTAGTATCAGCTGTGAACTATTTTATCTTTCCGGGATTTCCAGTGGGAATTCAGATTACCATATGAATTGAACAATTCAAGAATTTGGCTACCACATTTAGATTTGTTCACATCCCACAGTGCATGATGCAAACTTTGGGACTTTTTCAGCCTGCTCCTACTGGTGTTGTCTGAAAGCGAACAGTCCTTTTCATGCCTGAAACTCCAGGCACGGAACATTTGGGGAAACCAATTATTTTAGGTTAAAATATCCTGTTCCCAGGAGTCCTCCATTTGGTGTGTCCTGTTTACTTGCCATTTACCCCACCACTGCCAAGATCATTACTCACCCCCTTCTCCCCTGCCTGTGCCTATAGGGTCAGGAGACTGGCCACTAAAACATGAAGAACGGGTTCTAAATTACCCAGACTCCCTCGTCCTCTGCCTTCTTGTGAGGTCAACCTAAAATCATGGGTCTTCCATGATTTTAATTCTCACAGTGGCTGAATTATCATTTCTATTGAGGGTCCCTTTCCTCAGGGCTCCAATCTTTCTCTACGTTCCACAAATATGGTTCCAAACCCTTGCATCTTGGCCTGGGGGTGGAAACAGCTTCCCACCGTCGCCAGCTCGGGGAGACTTCATTCCCTTTCATGGATTCTCTGAACCCTGCCTCCACCCCACAAAGGGTTTCCTTATTAACCTGCGTCCGGTCGACTCTCTGGGTAATGTCGTCATCTGTCTCTTTCAGGGACTGAATCGCTATACGCAGTTCATCTGGGAGCATCAGCTAACAAAATGTGATGAAGCAGACACTGAGGGAATGGATCGTAGAAAAGGAAGTGTTTTACAGAAGACAGCGTGGAGCCTGATCCGGAGCCGGGAACACATTCCAGGTGGCAGAGCGGGAAGAGCAAAACAATACAGAGTTCATATAAATTGTCTCCGTGGGTGGAGGAACCGAGGGTGAGAGAACAAGAAAATACAAAAACTGAAAAGAAAAGCCACAGTTTGGCTGTACCAACCACAGAGGTTGGAATGAATATGGAAGAGTAGCCAGTGGTTTTATTTCAGCATCAGCTTTGGCAGTAAACATGCGTCATTAACATATGTATCCACTCACCGTACATTTAAACCAGAGTTGAAAGAATCTTTAAGAATGTGTTTGCTGAAAACTGTTCATATTGTGTTGAAAATGCCCTCCAGGTGGGGAATTTTTTTTTTTAAGCTAGAGAATAGGACATTACTTTGACCTCTTTCAAAAGATTTCATAGTCCTCCTCTTGGCTAAAATAAAAGTACTATATATCAGCAGTGGAAAGTCTAAACTGTTTTGCTTTTAAGTTAATTTTTAAATTGTGTCTATAGATGCTGGCCTCTATTTGAACTTTCTTGGGACAGACTTGTTGCTTTAGCTTATACCAAAAAGCCTATACTGGCTTTTTCTAAAACTGTATTTGAAGAGTGGTTTAAAAAAAAAAAGTGAAGGACCTATATCACCTATTGAAGCAATCACTTTCTGAGCTGGAAATTAAGACGGTCTAAGCTTCAAAGAGCAGGGTCATGTCAAAATGCACTGGAAAGTCAACGAGCTACCAGGGATTTGTCTTAGAAAACTGACCTTAAATTAAATTAAGGTGGGAAAAATGAAGACACATGAGTCAGTACTGATATTTCACATCTTCTATGATGCTGTGATATTTCAGAATTACTGACATTTAGTACTCAAAGTGAAGCCATTTAAATAAACATAATTTGTGATACATAATTACTGGATGACAGCTGTGGGGACATTAGGCTTCTCAACCCCATCATAGCTTCTGAGTCCTATGGTAGGTCTCCCACAAATGCAGAAGCAGATCCTAAAATTGTAAAGTTTCTACTATTTCCTATATTTGAATGTCATGCTTTCTCTCCATTATTTCTGCTAAAGCTTTGCTGTTGTGCATAATAGAGACCCGGGAAATAGGACTGGATTAACTAATTTTGCATGGCATTTCGTAGAGCTGCACCTGGAGAAAGAGGTGTTCAATGGTTTGGTGATGCCAGCCGTGGTCACAAGGGCAATAAAGATTGCCTATCATCAGTAGATCTCAATCTAGTCCATGAATGTCCTAATATAAAGAAAATAATACCCAACTAGTCTTTCAAATGCTTAGAAATTGTATTATTTTTCACCTAGCATGATTAATTGAACATTTTCCCCCAAATATGCCTTCATTGTATCCCAGATAATCTGAACTAAATTATAAACATCAATGTTAAGAATTTATTTTAGATTATGAGACATAATAAAGACATTTTGCAATACAGTATATTAGATATTTCTCAAAAAATTTGTCAACATACAATAGATTTGCTTCTCTTTTATGCCTTCATTTTAGCTATTAATAAACCTCTCAGAAAAGATTATTCTAAGGATGTTGAATTTCTGAACTTTTCCTATGGAATCCAGATGTCATAATTCTTTGGGATGTCCCAGTATCTTCTATTCCTTTAGCCTTTCAACATTACAGTCACACTGCTATGAAGGTAACTGTCACTGGCATCTTGTACATAAGAAGAATGTGGCTTGAGATTCTAATGAAAAATTTTAAATTGGTCTGGTCAGGCATGAGGTATTCTTAGTAAATCTAGAATCACCAGATTGTTTTGTAATTACTCACAACCAATCCCCTGAAAAGAGTTCATTATATTATTTTGGCAAAATTTCTAGAAACTATAGACTTGTCTATAGTTTCATAACAGTCTATAGTTTCTAGAAATTCCAGAAGATTTGCAATAGTTGCCATTCTCCAGCCAAAAAATAATAAAATTTAAAAACCCATCATATCATTCTTATATATTTATCTTTATTTTTTTCTTTTTAAATTAGTATATAATAGTTGTGCATATTTTGGGGTATATGTGATATTTTGATACCCGTATACCAAGTGTAATGATGAAATCAGAGCAATTGGAATATTCATCACCTCATTCATCTTTTGTGTTGAGAACACATTTTTAAAATTGTAAACAATTTTTTTGAGACTACACAAACTTATTTAACACATTTGGATGTAATCTCATGGACACAGAGTTTTGAACTTATTTAAACTGGGTGTCTTTTGTTTCAAATATTCTTTGCATCTAACTTGAGTGTTGTTTTTTTCCATTAGATTTTTCCTACCCTTTATAGTTTGGGGCCAAATGGAACTGCAAAGTTTGCCTTTGGCCAACATTACATCATATTTCCCAAAGGGCTGTGCTTGCTTTGTTCTTGTTGCTTCAAATAAACAAATTTAAAATAAAGACCTGTTATTTTTCATGAACTTCATTTGTCATGGGTTTGAGCCTTTCCTGACATTGTTGGAAGTTTGTTTTACCGTTTCCTCACATTTCATTTCATTTGAAATGTATCACATGCATACATCCCACATATGGAAGATAAACGTGTTTTGTGTGAGTCATCAGAAGTCTAGTCATACCTGAGTGAAATTTTAAAAAGTAAACAAACAAGAAGTGCACATTTCTACAAGACTGGCACATCTGAAGACCAGCATACTCCACTTCCAGAACTCCACTTCCCAGCCTTCCCATTTCCTTCCTCATTGAGGAGTTGCTCTGCAGGAAAGGTTTCTTGGGAAAGCTGCTGGTAGCTGGTCTGCTCACTCTTGGATGGGAACCCCCTAGGATCCCCTGAATCACCTCCGCAATACCACCTGCTATCTGTTCTAGGAAATGTCCTGTGCTTCCCAGAGGAAGCTATATAATCTGGGCCTTCATTCATACACTCATTCATTGAGTGTCTGCTACGTGCCAGGCACTGTCCTAGGTGCTTGGGATGCATCAGTGAGCAAACAGCCCTCCTGCAGCTTAACACTGTCCTAGGTGCTTGGGATCCATCAGTGAGCAAACAGCCCTCCTGCAGCTTAACACTGTCCTAGGTGCTTGGGATCCATCAGTGAACAAACAGCCCTCCTGCAGCTTAACATTGTAGACATTCCAGTGGGTCTTGAACGATGAAAAGATGGAGAAAAGAAACTTTAGGCCGAGCTACTGGCATGTGTTAATGCTGAAAGTCAGAGAACAGCATGATAGGTTATTGGCAATTGCTGTGGATTCTTCAAAAATGCTGGAGTGTAATATCTAAGCTAAGGAGCAGCTGGGAGTTTAGGAGAGGTGGAAGGGGTTCCATAAAGATGGCGCTGACTATTCCTGGGTCTGCCAAAATTTCTGGCATGTCATAATCAAGTATTTGTTAAAATGGAGTTAAAAAGCTAGGACAAGTAATTCAAAGGTTATTTTGGATAGTGCTTATACAAACTGTGTGTATTTGGGAATATGGCAGGTTTTGATGATTGAATAAATGAAAGAAGGAAGGAATGATGTAAGAAATCAGAACAGAGGAATGGTAGAGTCACATTTCTGTTTCTGAAAGATAGTTATTGTGTCAGTTTAGCAAGAAGAGGATTTTAAACAAAACATAAAAGAAGGGACCAGATAGAACAATGACAGCCCAAGGAAGGGCCAGTAAGGACAAGAATCAGGGCCGGGCCCCGCACACCCCATGCTCCCCTCACACAGACCCTATGAGAACCATTTGCTAGAACAAGGACGAACACGGTCCCCGCCCCGGGGTCAGGCTGTGGGCCAGCCTCAGCGTGAACTGTAGCAGCGACCATGGGAATGAACAGTAGATGCCAGATGAAAGATACTTGGGTAAGAGTGATGAATTGGATTTGCTGGCTGATTGGATTTTTTAATTTTATGGTTTATGACAGAAGTAGTGAAGATTATAGTTTTTCCATAAATTTTATTTGGGTGACCACAGTGTTCATTTTTAGGTTAACATTATCAAACAATAGAATACAGATTAACATTTTGAAAATTGAAGAGGCATTTTTAAAATCTACTTGTTATTTACTGACAAGCTAATAACCATGAAGTTTGCTGCTGTATCTGTAGATGCCAGTCTAGTCAAATGCACACTTCATTTCCCTTAGGAAGATTTTTAATTTGTCATGATATCCCCCTGGCTGGTTCTAGTGTCCTCTCTATCTCGACGTCTGCTATGTTTGGAGACTTTATCATACCACTTAATACTTGATCATATATTGCTTTCTAATTGTTTCTTGCTTGTTACTGTAAAGCACCTAATACTTCTAATATGATCTTCAAGAGGGCAGTTCCTCTTCACAAGTTAGAGGTGGGTTAACAGTGGAATAATCCAATGACATAATTAATCTCATCATTCAAGTTCAGTACAGCAGTTAGCAAAAGCAAAGCCTTCCTTCTAAGTAAAACCATTAATGTTTTAAATTTATATTTTCAGTCAAGTGATTTTTTTGAAACGTCTTCAGATAAAAATTAATGTGTTAGAAAAAATAGTAAATGTCTTCCTGTCTCAGCATTAGAATGATTAAAAGTCACTGATCTGTTCTTTGGGGGGCCATTTAATTTTTTCATTTCAAAAGTTTATTGCAAGTTTGTAAGATTTCATGTTTCTCAGCTTCTATTTCCAATGTGTGGATGTTATTTCTATATTTGTTAAAAATGTGTCTGCATTTTGCACATTTCTAAGATGATCTGCAGGTGTGAAGTTTCTGTTCAGATTTTTAAGTAACTTGGTTTTTAAAATCTTATCTTTACATTGGAAACTCTAAGGTGCTGAGGGCTGATTTATTTTTTTGGTACACTGGTCTGGTTTTTAATGGCTTATTCATTTTTAAAGTAAATTAGGAATGTGTATAAAAAGCTTTACTAATAAAACGTTGTTGTTCTTCAGGTCATGATTTGAGACCTTCAGCAAAAGAAAGGGGCTGTAAAGCAGGGGGCACAATAAATTTGGTTAGAAATAAAAGAGAATCTTTTTTTTTTCCCAGCCATTAATGAGATTTCCTGGAAGAATAATTTTGGAGCAGGCAAGAGTAGGGGAGCATATTAATCAGATTTGCTGTAAATTAACTTTACACTTAAAATCCACACAGTGTTACTCTCAGATTAGGTTTCATCATGGGGTCCCAGACAACAAGCAAAACCCTTTTCACCGGAGGCACAACAGGTCAAAGTTAGATCATGGATATGAGTGACAACTCTCTGAGATGTTGGTCTCATCAACTGTACCAGGGTCAGTGGAATTGATCTCCTCTTAGCAATATCTTCTTCCCCACTAACCACGCCCCAGGTTCTCTGCCTGGAACTGAGCGGACAATGAAATCATACGGTCTAAAACAGGAGGGTCCCTATTTGACCACTAAGTAGCTCTGCCACTCCACTAGAAATACACAAATGTTGATTGCATGCCCAGAATCATTCATTTGAACAAACTGCACTGGACTCACAAAACAGAGGCAGAAACTGAGACAGCAGGAAAAGGATGCGGAGGGAGATAACACTTTTCAGTTCACCCTCAGTCATACTGACTTATGGTACTGACCTTTCTGATCTCTGCTTCCTTATCCTGAAAAATGGCCAGCAGCTATAGCTCAGGAAAGGGTGAAGACCGAAAACCATTGGCAAATGTCCACAATCTATTTATAAGAGATCAAGAAAGCCACTGCATGAACTTTACCTTTAATACAACTTCTTCATGCCCATATCCATTGTCTTATTTGTTAGTGAACTCTTTGAGGACACTTATGTGTCTCCTTTGGTTATAATCATCCACTCCACCAGCATTTTCCTTCATGTGTAGAACAATGAAATCATGGAACCTTGGAAAGACCCCCAAACCATCAATTACCAATCAGACTCTTGACATTTTACTACATTGTGATAATGAATTTTATGTGTCCAATTGGCTAGGCCATGGTACAGAATTTTGGGTTAAGCACCAATGTAGATGTTGCTGAAAAGATATGTTTTAGATGAAATTTACACTTAACTATGTAATCTTTGGGTAAAGTAGGTTCCCCTCCATCATGTGAGTGGGCCTCATTCAATCAGTTGAAGGCCTTAAGAGAAAAGACCAACCTCCCTTGAGGAAGGAGGAATTCTGCCTCCAGATGGCAACTTTTCCCTGGGTCTTCAGCCTGCTCTATAGATTCTGTGAGCCAATTTGTTAAACTAATCTCTCTCTAAACACACCCACAATATATATATATGTATAAACACATGCTATATATATACACACATACTATGTATATATATTATATACACACATACTATGTATATATATTATATACACACACCCTACATATACACACACACACATATATGCACATCTCATATTCTGTTTCTGAAGAAAACCCTAACTATACAACCATCTAACCACTTAAATATTGTCATGTGATCAGGAGTGTTTGTGAGGTTGGCCTTTGTATCAGTCCAGTCCTGGGACTAAATCCCACCTCAACAAGTCACTAGATGTGACAAAGATGTGATTTTGAGTGAGTTACTTATACCTTTCTGGCCCTATCTGCCCATATATGAAGCAGGTGTAATACCAAGTGTTTTAATAAAATGTCTTGAAAATTCCAGACGATGTGTACACAACATCCATAACAGAGGTTTCTTGATAAATGGTTGTCATCATTTTGCCTTGATGAATTAAATGTGACTAAATCCTGCTATTTACTGTATCAGTAGCTAGGCATATGTCTAGCTTGAACTTCTCAAATGAATTCATCTCTCTTGGTTAGAAATTGACCGTGTGCTCTGCATTTTATGATTAACTTCTGTTGCCATGTTGCTATGAAGGCTACAAAGGGAGGCCTCCAGAACTAAGTCAGCTTCACGTTTTCCCTGAGGCAGTAAAGAAAGATTCCCCTCAGAGGATGAGCTTTCCATGGCTGGAAACCAGAGAGTTTTGGTAGCAGAATCACAAGTGATTGACTTTGGAATTGGGAGATAATGGCTTGAACTGCTGATTAGCCCATGGAACTCGACTATCTTTGAAAACAGATAACGTCAATTTCAAATGAGAAACTTTCTAAGGAGAAATTTACTAGCATTGGTCAAATTTCTCAAATGAATCAAATAGGAAAAACAATGGTAATCACTAACCTCATGTGTATAAGCAGTGTGCATCAATTACATGTGAGGACTCATTTTTTCTTTCTAATGACCATAGCTATTCAGGTGATTGTTTTCTAAACTCAGGTAGCAAGAATTTCATGTATCAGCATCATGACTGACATTTTAGCTATGAAGTCGTAATTAACTATGAAAGATAATTTTTTAAAAATTATTATTATACTTTAAGTTCTAGGGTACATGTGCACAACGTGCAGGTTTGTTACATAGGTATACATGTGCCATGTTCATTTGCTGCACCCATTAACTCGTCATTTACATTAAGTATTTCTCCTAATGGTATCCCTCCCCCCTGCCCCCCACCCCATGACAGGCCCTCATGTGTGATGTTCCCCACCCTGTGTCCAAGTGTTCTCATTGTCCAATTCCCACCTATGAGTGAGAACATGTGGTGTTTGGTTTTCTGTCCTTGTGATAGTTTGCTCAGGATGATGGTTTCCAGCTTCATCCAAGTCCCTGCAAAGGATATGAACTCATCATTGTTTATGGCTGCATAGTATTCCATGGTGTATATGTGCCAAAAACTTAAGCTTTTGTGAAATTGAATGCGTACATTTCATATTTAATTTGATGATTGTTTTAGAAAGGTGTTTCAATCAAATGTTACCTCACTAATTTTACATTACAACAACTTTTACAACATTTCTTTCAGTTCTAGGTCCCAAACTACTTTAGAAAGGACACTGAGGGTTTTTATTTATTAGTCAGTATCTAAATTCAATTATTTCTAAGAAAAGACTCAAGAACAGCTTTCAAGAAAAATTTTACCACCTCTTCTTAAAACACATGTCAAATTGATAACATGATATTGCATACAGCTTAATGGGACTGTGTGTATAAGAATCAAAATAGACAGACAAGACTTTAAAATGAGAGTCAGGAAATACAAAACTTCTTATCTTATCTAAGGGTAATTTGGTTACAAACTGTATGCAAAGCTGTAGAGTTATCTATTAAGCTGTATTGAAAATGGTGGCTGAGAACTCATAAGACAACCAGCTCTGTGTAGGTGTCATTCCTGAAGCAGCGGGGGCAACTTGCCATGGCTTTGGGCCTTAGCCCATAGCAGTCTGAATAATCACACAAGAATAGAAGTCAACAGAGACTCTCAGTCCCAGCCTACAATGTCAAAAGCATCAACTAGTGACTGGACATTTGGCTGAAATCCAAGGAACAAGCACAACAGGTTCAACCAGCACTTGTCTGGAATGTTCTGGAAGCAATAGATGGCAAAGGGTATTAAGTTGGGGAAATTTAATAGTTTTTCCTTTGGGAACAGAAATAATGCAAATACTGATAAAGTACTATATTTAGCTACTAAATACATTTTTTGACTGTCATTTCTGGGAGAAAATTATGACACACTGCACCAGTCTTTGAAAATAACTAGAAACTTTTTCCATAAATGACTTTTACACCCAACATGACAGAAGTTTCTTCAACTCCAGCATTTATCATTTTATCGGCTTTCTGTTATTTTTTCATTTCTGTTACTTCTTTAGATTTTTTATTATTATTATTATTTGTCAACAACATGGGAAAGGCTCTTTTCTTTACGACCCTGTGGGAGAGTTCAAAGGATCAGGATATGGATATGTGGTCCCAAGCATAAAAACCTAGTTCCCTGGGTTGACCTTGAGCAATTAGTCTAATATCATTTCTTTACATGACCTTAATGATTATTTAGGGACAAAATAATTTTTCCTTTGCTTAAGTTTGTAAGGCATTTTCATAAGTTAGTTTTTGCTTTTTCTGACATTTAAAGTCTGGGTTATCTCTGCCTTTTCATGGGAGCTGTCTCAGCGGTTAGCTCTCATTTTAGGGAAAAAAGAAATTTTGCAGTAATATTTCATTTTGTCATCACAGATGACAGATCATAAAAAATTGCAGCTTTATAATGTACTCAAAGTAAATATTTCCTAAGAATGCCCATTCAAAAATAATAGTGTAAAGAAAAAGGCAAGCTCTCTCAATTCTTTTGAGAATTGTCCTTGCTTCTGTGAGCTTAGAAAAACAATATTTGATCAAATAAATACATTTTTCTATCAATATTATAGACAGTCTTCCAACTTTATGAAAATTCAAATATATAAGAAGTTAGAGTCATTTTGTTTTTATTTTATTTCTGTAGTCTGTGCTGTTTCATGATGCCATATCATGTACATTCCTAAATTTGCATTTAACTCCTGGTTCTGGCATTCACTGTGTCAACATGCTGACTTCAAAAGTCCCTCCTCATTTTCCTTGTGCTCTAGTTTCTAGTTGGCAAAACAGGAAGATAAACAACATATTTACCCATAGGTGTTTGAATAAGATGAACAGAGATCACTTCTGAATGCTTCGAAATAAACCAACAAACAAAAAAAAGCACAGATATTTGAGAGAGCAGTATGGTGCAACATTTAAAAACAAGGATTTTGAAATATAATTAGACCTGTGTTTGTGACTTGATTCTGCTAAATATGAGGTACACGACCTTGAGGAAATAATAAGTTAGTCTCTTTAAGACTAATTAGTTATTAATAAAATTAGGATAACAATCATGCCTACCACACAGGGTTGTCATGGGGATTACATGAGATAGGAGAGAGAAAATGTGCAGCATTATGTTCTCAGGGCTCAGTTGCCACTGATGACCATTATTCCTGAGTGAACAGTGGTGGATGAATCCATTTTCATCTAATTAGAGATGTACACACACACACAAACACACATGCATGTAAACCTATTTCCTTCGAGCTGAAAAGCAAGACTAACTCTAGTCTCAAACATGTTCCTAAAAATAAGGTGGTGTGTCTAGTGAACAGCTGGAAATGCAGCTTGAGCTCTTCGGTCTTAGAGTCACCAGTCATTATGTAGTAATTGAAGCCACACAAATGGGTGAAATCATGCAGTCGTCTTTGAGTGTGTGTATGTGTGCACACACAGTGAGAAGACAAATCCACTGGGAACACTTACAGTATCAGGCAAAGAGAGGAAGGAAAAACTATGTCTCTTTCCTGAACCAGGAGGATGGTACTAGGGCTGGGTACAAATACAGCAAAAAATTTTACCTGAGATGAGGGAAAGGAATTGGCATGTTTAACGATCTGTGCTCTCTTTCATGCATATTTTAGGTAATTAATAGAAAATAAGGAAAAAGTAGAAGTGATACAGCTCTGATGGCTGGAGGAACACCAGGGTTCTTGGTCTTGCACTGATAGGATTAACATGGACACATGTGGAGGGGTTTTAAGGAGCGACAAGTTTAACAGGCAAGAGAGCAGGAAGGAAGAAGAAAACAGCTCCCCTGTATAGAGACAGAGGGAGGGGTGACTCAAACAAAGAGAAAACCCTAGTGCTAGAGGAAAGTGGCTGCTTATATGAGGAAGCTGGAGGAAGTGGTGTCTGATTTGCATAGGGCTCAGGGGATTGGTTTGACCAGGCATGTCATTCATGTAGCCCGTGGAAAAACCTGGCCCTCCCACCCTAGCCTTTTAATATGCAAATGCAGGGCGCCATGATGTTCTACATACATGGGGATATATGGGGGCAGCCATGTTGCCAGGCACGTGTGGGGGCAAAGGCAAGAGGAGGATGAAGGGAGCCATGTTTGGGTGGACCCAGTTTCTAATGGCCTGCATTTGCATATCAAAGCTTTCCAGCCCAGCAAGAGCTGGGGCTTTCCTCGTAGACAAGAAATGTTCCGGGAGCTGCTTTAAAAGAAACAAAAATTTCCCAAGGACCCCTTTTCCTCTTTATCTGCCTAAAATAATTTCTTACTAACTCATGTAACAGAAGCAGGGTCAGCCAATAGACCAGCTTTAGTGATGCATATAATCCATAGGTGAGATGAGATGAGGGGAGAAAGGGAGATGGGGCATAGTCAAGCAGGATCTCCACTGGCAGAATAATATTTATCTTCCATAACTGAGGGAAACTATAGATGAGAACAAAAGCTTTGGGGTCTTAAAATCAGTCGTAGAGTGCAGAATACATTGTAGGGGAAGGAACTGCCGTCAAGGAAGCCAGTTAAAAGGCTATTACAATACAGCAGTAAGAGGCCTACTGGTTGGGTATGGTGTACTGTAAAGGTGCTGACCCTTCCCATTCTTCTGGTCTTCCTTCTATCAGTCTACCACTTTGAACCCCAGCCATTATCTCCTTCTTCACAGGACCAGCAATTTTTCATCCTTCAAAACTTAATTCAAGCGTCATTTCCTCAGGGTGGCTTACCCTGACTCTGGGAATGATTTTGATATTCCTCCCCCATCTGTTATGAAATTGATTACACCACACTGTGATGGCTGGTCTGCCTGTCTTTCTCCTCTCCTAGACTGCAAACTCACTGAAGGCAGAAGCCATGTCTCCCTATTCCCCGGTGTCCAGCTCATATCCTAGGATATGATCAAAAGTCAATGAATGTGAATGAATGAATGAACAAATGCAGGTAAACAGGAGCTGACTAAATTCTACTAACATAAGTAACAGAATCATAAGGGAAATCTGGACATAGTGTGTTTAATAGCAAGCTATGTGAAAATGCGTTTTCTAAGAAAATGAAGGGTAATTATTGAGCATTTTTTGCAGTAAAGGTCAACAAATTCTTGTTAGACCATTCTAGCCGTAATTTGCATTCAAACAATGAGTGCTCACAATTGCTTCTAAGTTATTCTGTGAAGCACTTAGCAGATGCTCTAAGCCTTTGCCTGTCAGCTGAGAGCCAAACGGGTGAGAAAGTAATGAAAAGCGTTTCTTTTAATGTGTTTTTTAACAGGCTTTTCTGCTGTAGAACAGAATCAGTCTGACCTTCCCCACAACTAGTGCTGTTTTACAGTGTTTAAAAGAAAAAAAAAAAGCCACACAAAAGGCAGGGCCTTTTATCTGGTGAGGTTACACCTATATCACACCAAGTCAATGATTTCACGGAACTGGTTGGCTGGTATCTTGTCAGAGCATAGATATGGCCTGCCAGAACTGATTATGCAGAAAGTTCTTGTCCCTTTTATCAAGGCCTAGAAAAAAAATTAAATTTCCTAACTATAAAAGCATAATTTATTTTAGCATTCCTCTACACCAGTGTCTTTCTTTCCTTTCTTTTCTTTCTTTCTTTCCCTTTCCTTCTTTCTTTCTTTCTTTTTTTTTTTTTTTTTTTTTGATGGAGTTTCACTCTTGTTGCCCAGGCTGGAGTACAGTGGCATGATCTCAGCTCACTGCAACCTCCGCCTCCCGGGTTCAAGCAATTCTCCTGGCTCAGCCTCCTGAGTAGCTGGGATTACAGGCGCCCGCCACCACGCCCAGCTAATTTTTTGTATTTTTAGTAGAGACAGAGTTTCACCATGTTGGCCAGGCTGGTCTTGAACTCCTGACGTCAGGTGATCCGCCCACCTCGGCCTCCAAAGTGCTGGGATTACAGGCATGAGCCACCGTGCCTGCCCCACCACTGTTTTTCAGACCTTCTCACCACACCCATGTGATCATGGCCTAGGCACTTTAACATGTATAAGTGAATCAAAAGTTTAATGAATTTTCTCCTTTCATCTCTTCACTACACTGCTAAACACTACTCCAACCCATGAATTGATTTCTTCAACTACTATGGGACTCAGACATAGTTTAAAAAACAATACTTTGATAATCACCCTCTGCTACAACTACGTGCAAACAGTACAAGGCTAGTTTACAGAGTAAACCACTGTTTCACCATTATATCCATGTTTGCTCTTTTGACTAATTTATATTATCAATCTGGGTGATGCCGTCAAATTTCAAACTCTTTTTATCTGTGCTTTAATACATTTTATATTTAGATTGCTTTTGTGTTGTTTTTTTTGTGGAGTGAGGGTGATGGCGACAAAAGAACCACAGACCATGTGAACGTTGTCTTAGGGTGAAAGATGAACTTCAAGAAATGTGGGAGGTAAAAGAGACTTTAATGTCATCTAGCTTCACATTCTTGGGCCTTTATCTTGGTTTTAGAGATCTTAATTGCATATTATTTGTGATTCTAGAATCAGGCAACACCTCATTCTGTAAAATAGAATGAGTGTTCTGATGAGCTGAGCAGAGGAGGTTGGCTTTACAGACAGACAAGGGCTGTCTACAGAGGAAAGCAGAAACAGAAAACAAAAAGGGGATTGATAGTTGCAAAGCTACTTTTCTTGTAAAGCTTGAAATAAAGGGGACTTCCTCATGCCTGCTGAAACTGGCCTGTTGGGGAATTTGGCTATTGACTCACCCTCTCCTGATTTCTCAGAAGGTAAGATAATGATCATAATTTCAGCTTGGTGGTACAGAACTTCAGCATGAGTAATTCCATTTTGCTTTGGTCCATTGGGGCTAATGCAGGAGCTCCATCCAAACCAATGGCCTCCTATAAATTTTATCTAATGACACATTCATGCATTCATTCAAAAAATATTTTGTGGCACCTACCATCTGTTAAGTTTGGTGGTGACAGGCATTTGGGGACTCAAAGAGAAAAATACGAATTTCTGCCATAAGTATGTTAATAATCCTGCAAAGAGAGAAATGTAGAATAAATTATGAAGTAACTATTTTGAAAAATCAACCTATTATGTAGACCTTGGTTTCCCCATCTTAGTTAAGTTGATATCTCAGTGCAGTGCACTATTACAGGTATGTAGTGCTATAATTCCACATGATAGAAAAATATAATCATCTAGACTCAGTAGTTAATTGCACAATCTTTGAGGCAAAGTGTTAATTTGAGCTTATTTCCTCTCACTTCTGAACTGGTCAAGGCTTCTGCAAACCACTCTTTCTTGATTTCAGCCTCCATATTTTTGGGTGCTCTTGATCCACAGTAATTAAAGATTCTACCTACTGATGCTCTGTGCGTGTGAGAACCTAATACCTTAATAGGCCCATGCTTCTGTCTTAGCGTATCTACTTCTATACTGTCAGACTAGGATTTGTCTCATTATCTCATTGTTAAATAATTGTAATGAATAAAAGACTTAGCCAAGGTGTGGATAACTTTGAGTGTGATTCAGTGCATATTTGTTTTTCTTCTGTGAACTGCTGGAAAAGGAGAGTATATTGTGTCTGATACCATTTGCTAATAGTGATAATAAAAATGCATGTCCAAAGGAAGAAATCTAAAAGCATGAATAGGCCCTTAATTGTTTTCAAGAAAAAATTACAAATAAGTCTCTTACTGGCAAAAAGGTTTACATTTAACCTTGTAGGTCATTTTAATGGTTCATGTTTAACTGAAATGTGAGATATCTAAACGAGCAACTAAAAATATGCAGAAGGTCCTTATTGGAACAGGAAAATTAGCAAAGAAAGGAGCAAGCAATCAGAGCATGTATAAGAGCGTGGTCTGGTTTTCATTTGGTTTTGAAATCAACACCAGCCAAAGCAAACTACATTTCGAGCTACTCAGTGATGACTGACTGTTGACTCCTTGTGTTCAGTTTCCAATAATCTATTCCTTGGGCCTCCAGTAGGAAGCTGCTTTGCCCTGAGGACAGAGCGCTGTCCTTCGCTGTACTGTACACAAACTGTGACTCTCAACAAGGTTACCTTTCTCAACCTCAGGTTCCTCCTCCGCTATGTGTGAGGTTATAATGCTCATCTCACAGGATCATACTGATGATTACATGAGAGAGTGTAAATACCGGTGTGTAGTATGAACTTAAATGGCAACCATATTTAAATTTGAATCTGAATTTTCTCGTTCCATTCTCTCTTCCCCGAATATACCATTCAGTCTCAAGTCTTCCCCTATTGTCTTTGGGCAAAAGATGACCAGATCCTTCCTCTTCAATGCAATTCAATTCATTTCAAATTCATTTTGTTACATTGGCTGCTGAATATCTTCTCTTGGATAGAATACCCTCACTTCCAACTTGCATGTTTAAATCTAACTTCTTATATTTACTCACAAAACAACTTCGTGCCCTATAGCCTCTTTTCCTCTAAGTGATAGAATTATCCTTTTCAGTTGCCTGAGGTCAACATTCTGGAGTTATCTTCAATTTCATCCTTTCATTCATTCATTCAACAAATATTTATTTTCCACTCTGTGTCATGCCACATGTTGGCACTGAGAGCATACACAGTCATAAATAGCCCATACATTCAGATTAGAGGATAGCACTCTGCTTATTCAAACCACATCCAACCACTAGGTTATCTTCCTTTTTTAATTCTATTATATCTCTATCAGTTAAACTTTCTGTTTGGCTTCCTCTGTCATCACCATTATTCAAGCCCTCAACTACAGGAATAGTCAAAAATCAACCTTTCCAGAATTTCAGTGCATCTTATATACTCCTGCCAGGCATGTGCACCTAAGATAATCTTCACACAGGAATTTCTTCCTGTCGCCTTAGCAGTTAGCTTACACTCCCTACCCTCTACAATGCACCAAAATGACTTTTCCATTCTTATCTCCAACACAAATATGTGTAACGCTCTTGTCCCTGGGTCTTATCTAGGGATTTTTTTTTTTATTCCGTTGGTTTGACTCAAATCTCTCCCTTCTGTCCCCAAAACACAAGGAATGTTGTCTTCTCCATTCTTGAAAACTTTGCCCATCAGTAAGACCAGATATATTATCCTTCTTCCCTAAAGCCTAATACAGCACTCACAGCCAGGGACTGATACACTCATTCATTCTGATCTATGTTTTATATTATGGGTAAAAACAATCTCGGAATTTTCTCACTTATCACTTAGCATGTTTTAAAATTGAAAATGTATTTCTTTAGCTTCACTGCAAGTTTCTGAATAGACTGTTCAATGTTCCTCCTTACTGTTCAACTGTCTATCTACAACCTGCTTTTTATACAACCTGCTTGTATAAAAAGCACAATATAATTTGTAAGTTTAGATTATGTACTATGTTTGTATGTAAATAATTACTTGTAAAATCTAAGTAAAAAGTATCTGCCTCTATAGACCTCAACAACATACTACCAAAAATAGCTGAGATTTGCAGATAAAGAAAGGATGCTAAATAAATGTATAACCCTTGAGTGAAGATGGTCTTAGATCCTTTCAGTAGTTGGTTCAATTCTTAAATTCACTGAAGTTTCAACAGAACTAATTTTTTTTCAGAAGCTAGGCTGTGATTGATTTTTTAAAAACACAAACAGCAGTAGATTAGGGAATTAATTAAGGAAAGCCTAAAATGTCTTCTCCTTCATTTCACTTCACTTAAATGCCTGCTGAGCAGATGGAAGAAGCACTGGGAAGGAGACTATTTCTCTGTACGGTGTGCAGAGTATCACAAATAGTGTGATTAACAAGCCTGAGGGGTTTCTATTGAGAAAATGCTCTACTATGACCTGACAACTAAAGGCTATTTAAAGAAATCAATTGTAGTTAACCCTTTCCACTGGTAAACAACTATGTGCAAATTGAAAAAAATTTAAAAACTAAAATTAAAAAAAGAAAATTGTAGTAAAATATAGTCTGAAAACATGATGTCAGAATACTAACATATTTGGAGTTACAAATGTATAATTTCCCATGAAGTAAATTACTCGTTAGTACCTTCATTTATTTCTTTGAAGTAATTTATTCCTGAAACACTTGTATTGCAAATGTTTGGAAATTGAGAAATTTTGGAAATGCACAAAGACACTCCTAGGGGGTCCTTTCAGGGATGAGATATCTTAAAGCACATCTCTTTTTTGCCATTTGTATACTACACCTTAAAATATGTGATAGGTAAGCTTGTGGTCACTTGTTTATTGCCACTTAGAAACAAATAAAAAACTTTTACTTTAAAGGAATTTTTTAGGATGTAAGTTTTAAAAATCATTCTCATAAATACATCTTCCCTTTCTCCTCAATCTTTCAATATGCTGACAGTCACTCATCTCTTGTTCCTCTCTAACTTAATTCACATTGTGATCTCACTTCCTGACTTATTTTTTATGCAAAATAATTTATGGTTTGCTTTATATCTGTTTGTATCACGACGTAGTTATTTTAAGTGTGGGGATGATTTCGCCTGACCTTAAGATTAGAGTTCATGGCTTATGTTTCCAATCTTAGTCTTGGACAGAGAGAAAGAGAGAGAGAGAAAAAGAGAGAGGGGGTAGGTAAATGCAAAGAAAAACTATTTGCCTTTCCACTCAAAACATCCGAAAGTTCTTGCCTACAGTGCAACTGGATCACATTATTAGTTGAAATCTAATTAAAAGACCTATTTAGAACACAGCAAAAGATCAAACTTTTTAAGAGGGTTTTAGCGACACTTTCTGCTTACTTTCCTTGGCTTCCTTTCTCACCACTATTTCTCTAGAAAATTATGCTTCACCCAGGCAGTTTCTTTCAGTTCTATATGTGAGACATGTTGTTCTCTCTCCATTTTGCTCTTTGTATGTTTTTCTTTTTTTTTTTTTTTTTTGAGACGGAGTCTCGCTCTGTCGCCCAGGCTGGAGTGCAGTGGCGCAATCTCGGCTCACTGCAAGCTCCGTCTCCTGGGTTCACGCCATTCTCCCGCCTCCCTCAGCCTCTCCGAGTAGCTGGGACTACAGGCACCCGCCACCACGTCCGGCTAATTTTTTTGTATTTTTTAGTAGAGAAGGGGTTTCACCGTGGTCTCGATCTCCTGACCTCGTGATCCGCCCGCCTCGGCCTCCCAAAGTGCTGGGATTACAAGCGTGAGCTACCGCGCCCGGCCTGCTCTTTGTATGTTTTTCTAAGCTTTTCTTCCTTTTTTTGTTTGTTTGTTTTTGAAACTGGGTCTCACTCTGTCACTCAGGCTGGAGTGCAGTGGCGTGATCACAGTTCACTGCAGCTTCAACCTCCCTGGGTTCAAGCAATCCTCCCACCTCAGCCCCCCGAGTAGCTGGGACTACATGGGTGTGCCACCATGCCCAGGTGTTTTTCGTAATTTTTGTAGAGATGGGGTTTCACCATGTTGCCCATGCTTGTCTCAAACTTCTAGGCTCAAGTAATACACCCGTCTCAGCCTCCCAAAGTGCTGGGATTACAGGCGTGATCCACTGTGCCCGGATAGTGCATTTTTAATGCAAATAAAGCACTGGGTTTTTGGTTTCCAAGACAGTTGGTGATAAACATGTAACTTGCATGAGTCGGATTTTTTTCAGTGTTGATCATCCTCAGAGGGCAGAGGAGCAGGCCCATGGGAAAGCCGCTGATCCCCTGAACACCAGAAGAGACACAGTTTCTAAGGACGCATCAGCATCTCCTTCACAAGGTCATTGTCATTTTTGAGACTTGGCCCAAGTATTACTTAACAGTGTTATAAGAGGTCCAGGGACTATCCCTCGGTGAAGGAAGCATGATGTGCCAGATAGATCGTGGCTCTTGTTTAAATTAATTTCACTCATTTTTATATTACAGGTTTTCTTATGGATCCAAAATAAGCGAAGCAATCCCTGTTCACGCATTGGCAGAAGAATTTGTCAAATGTTAAATAGTGCCAGTTTTATATGAGTGTCATCCGATTCTCTGAAGGAAAAATAAGCTAATTCCAATAACGGTTATACTTTTTCATCCAGTTCACAAAATCAAAGTAAGGTTTTGAGAAGTTAATTCTGCCAAAGGGAAAACATGGTTGCAAATGCTGTTATAAAATCAGATGAAGAGTTCAACATTAAAGATAAGTTAATATGTATTGTTGTTTTGTTTGTTTGCTTCTATTGATAACACATAATATAAATTTGGGTCAAGTCAACATTATGATAAAACAATGTTTTTACTAAATAAACCGAAGGACTTGATTGAAATGTACACATAATTTATAATTGCATCCAAATAATAATTTAATATTGGATCAGTGTAGGATGATTATAAATATTTTGATATACACATACTTGGAAAAATTCAACTACACGTTTATTGCCCAAAGCTGATGTGTGATATAAAAAATCCTTAGTATGGTAGTTCACTCTCTTTGCTAGTCATCCTGAATCAGGTTTTATCATGTCTGAGCCTTTGAAGAATCCCAAGTAAGTATCTAGAATGTTATTGAGCATTGGTAACATGATTTTTTACATTTTGGTTTACCATCTTGTTCAAAATCAGTGAAAATCTTTAAAAAAATTATTTAATGAATGAAGTGCCAAAAAATGTTAACTTATGAAGCTTCTAGCAAATTGCAATTATTTAAAACGAAACTTTTGAATTGAAAGGTATTGTAACTTGTTCTGAAAAAAGCAAGGGATGAACCAAACAAATTAATTCCTATAGTTAAATGATGTTCAAGATTTAAATTTGATATTCTATAATTGCATTTTAGAATAAATTAACTTGGCATAATGTCATTTGTTAGAGTCCTATTTTTAATTGATTAACTTTATATTTTGTAACAAATTAAAGTGAACCTGAGAAGGACTATGGATTAGTACCATCTAAATTTAATTCCCTTAAAAAAATTCAAAACAATCTTGTGAAAATGTTTGTTGAATAAAAATATCCTAAAACATTTAGTCTGAAATATGTAAATATTTTAATATAAAAACAAATCATAAATGAGAATATTATCCATTTAAAATAATTGTTTTGAGCTTGCAAGCAATCTCAGCACCTATGAAAAATTGTATTTAATTATTTAAAAATATTGTGGTCATATATATATAATCCTTTGCTCTGTCAGCAAAAAGGATATGAAAGAAATGGCACCTCAGGAGCAGCAAGAACACCTAATGCCCAGACCTTGGTTTCTGGTGTAATTCTTTAATAAAAAGAAGCAGAGCTCCTCGGAGAACTGGCTGAATCTCTGACTGGTACAGGAAACATACATGATGAGGCTGTAGCATCTGGTAGTGCCAGAAAATAATAAAGTGCCAAACAAAAACTAAAACAAAAGCCTACACTTATGAAGGTATGTCAAAGGGATACACAGGCCAACTAAAGTAGCTCTCAGCGGCCAAAGTTAGAACAATTTAAGCAACAATATAAAGTGGTATCGGAATATAACTCCAAGGGTAAAACGAACATCCAAACATCCATGGGCCTGTACTAGCATTAGTAAGTACATAAAGAGACAAATCTCCCATTCAGAAGCATT
This sequence comes from Nomascus leucogenys, assembly GCF_006542625.1. NCBI lineage: Eukaryota > Metazoa > Chordata > Mammalia > Primates > Hylobatidae > Nomascus > Nomascus leucogenys. Next base: position 133,290,320 of record NC_044385.1, on the reverse strand, counting down.
GCAAATCATTTATGTAGATTACCCTCAAGAGGATAAAACATACTCGTCATTTGGTAAGTGTGGGCTGTGAATAGTGACGTCCTATGACAGTCACTATTCACAGTATGAAAATTATTATAGTATGAAAAGGGAGAAAAACTAACTTTGAGGTGAAGGTAACTGAAAAACACCTCCTAAGCCAGTATGTCAGTCAGGGTTCTCCAGAGGGACAGAGATAATAGGATAGATGTATACGTGAAAGGGAGTCTATTAAGGAGGATGGACTCACAAGATCACAAGGTGAACCCCCATGACGGGCTGTCTGCAAGTTAAGGAGCAAGGAAGCCAATAGCGGCTCAGTCCGAGTCCCAAAACCTCGAAAGTAGGGAAGCTGACAGTGCAGGCTTCAGTCTGTGGCCGAAGGCCTGAGAGCCCTGGTGTAAGTCCAACAGTCCAAAAGCTGAAGAATTTGGAGACTGATGTTCGAGGGCAGGAAGCATCTAACATGAGAGAAAGATGAAGGCTGGAAGACTCAGCAAGTCTGCTCTTCCACCTTCTCCTGCCTGCTTTTTTCTAGCCTCACTGGCAGCTAATTAGATGGTGCCCATCCAGATTGAGGGTGGGTCGGCCTCTCCCAGTCCACTGACTCAAATGTTAATCTCCTTCAGCAACAGCCTCACACACACACCCAGGAACAATATTTTGCATCCTTCAGTCCAATCAAGTTGACACTCAATATTAACCATCACAGCCAGGTCATCAAAGTCAACACCAGCAGTGATGGTTCATGTTGGTGGTACATACTCTTGATGTGATGTGATAAGAATGACATTTTACCCCTGTGATCTTCCTCCCCAAAATGCATAACTGGAGTCTAATTGTGAACAAAATACCACACAAATTCCAATAGAGAGCTACCCCACGAAATATCTGATCAGTCATCTTCAAACCTATCAAGTTCATCAAAAACAAGTGTCATAGCAAACAGGAGCCTCAGGGGACATAACCACCAAATGTACTGAGGCATTCTAGATAAGATGCTGAAACAGAAAAAGGACATTAGGTAAAAACTAGGGCAATCTGAATAAGCTATGCAGTTTTAATAATAATGTATTACTATTGGTTCATTAATTGTAAAAAAAAACACACTAATCTCAGATAATGATGGAGAAAACTGGATACGGAGGTATATGGGAACTTTTTATACTATATTTTTAATTTTTCTGTAATGCTAAAACTTTAAAAAAATAAAGTCTATTGCTGGGCACAGTGGCTCATGCCTTTAATTCTAGCACTTTGGAAGGCTGAAGTGGGAGGATCACTTGAGGCAAGGAGTTCAAAACCAGCCTGGAGAACATATTGACATTCCATGTCTACAAAGAATTTAAAAAATAAAAATAAAATAAATAAGTAAAGTCTACTTAAAAAATAATAAAAGCATGTATATGAAGGTGTTCACTGTTCCTTTTGTCTTGGGCCCCAGTATGGCTCAGCCAGGATCTCGCTATTTCTCCAACTGATTCGACTGGAAGGTATCGATATTTTGCATATTCATCTCAAGATGGCAGATGCATTTTTACTTAAGTCCTATCAGGATTTCTCCCCAGAAACAATTTTGAATCTGTAAAAATACTACGACATGCTATGATTTTGAGTAGTCAAAACCTCTCAATAAATAGTTTATTTTTAAAACTCATGGTCTACAAAAAGAGCCAATTTTAGATTTAGTAGCAATAAAATAAAATTTTGAAAAATTGTAGGTAATCTTATTTTAAAAATTAAAAATAATGCTATGTTCAAAAAAATACCTTCTTCAAAAAATACAGTGTTACACATCCTTGCAGGGTTTTTTTCCCTCTCATGCAAATTACTTCTGTATTCACTCTAGATTTTAATGAAACGTATTCAGTGAGAGGGCAGGGTCTAATATAGACATTTATATATTTTAATACTGCAGGAAAAAGTATTTTTGTATATTTAAAGTATCTAGCATCTAAAATAATACTCAATATCATCTCATTAATTTTGTTCCTTACTTAATCTTACTTGATGCCTCTTAACTCTTCACTCTCCAAGTGAGATATTTCCACTTCTGATTTTTTTCACATTGAAATATGTAAATATTTCAACCCAAGTACTTTTCACAGGCATTGCCTTCTGCCTTCATTCAGAGTAGATTTAACAAATACTCTGTCATTGAATGCTGCCACTTCTTCCTTGTAAATATCGTATCGATACACATAACAACCCATTCTTCCAATTGTACTTTTCCTTGCCTCTCACTCAACAACTTCTGGATAATATTCTCTTGATCATCTAAAAAATTATCTTTTCACCTTTCCGTAATTTGGTATCGTTCACCTTTGTAATTCAAAAAATGCGTCACCCGATGTAGCCAACTAAAAACTGACTCCAGGAGAAACAACGATTTGAACCAAAACCTCTTGGAGGAGCAGCTGCAACAGTAAAGCTGAGGTTAATAGTAGGATCTTGCTGCAACACGGATGAACCTCAAAACCACTACGCTAAGTAAAGGAAGTCTCACGCCAAAGGCCACATATTATATAATGTCACTTACATGAAATGTCTGTAAGAATGACTATATAGAGAAGAAAGCACATTAGTATGGGCTGGGGCCAGAGGATGGCAACGGGGATTGACTGGAAATGAATACAGCAGTTCCTTTTGGACGGATGAAAATGTTCTAAATCTGGATTATGGTGATGTTTGCATAACTGTGAATTTACTACAATTCACTGAATTATACACTTAAAAGAATTTTATGGTATACAAATTATATCTCAATAAAGCTGTTTTAAAAAATGATGTTTATCAAGATGGCAGCATAGGCGGATGAACTCAGCCACTTGACATCATCGAAATAAATGTCTGAACTTGAGAACAGTATAGTTGCTTTTCCTCTGAGTCTGCTTATCAGAGGCAGAAGGAAAATTGCAAATATGTGTGGGCCCCTAACACATAATAGAAACTGTGCTAAGTATTGTACAATAAAGAAGCTCAATAGAGAACTTCAGAAATTATCCCGGCTCTTCTAATTCTTTCTTTTTTATTCAGTCATTGCCCCTTTGCTCCTACCATTTCTGTAGGAAATAAGTAAATTCTTGTATTTCTTCTTTTCATAATTTAATGTCAGCTAGAGGCTTAGATACCCATTTTCATTAACACAAAGCTCTTTTCTTTTTGTTCGTGGGACTACTAAGTTCAGGCAATTAGTTGTAGAAAAAGCTATGAAAATTTTCTATTTCCAACTGAACTGAAGCTCCTAACCTGTGAATAAATAAATATTACTGATGGACTAAAATGTAATAAAAAAACACAAGGAGTGACTTTGTTGCCAGTATGGGCGCTCTTTAGCAACCCTTAATTTCTGGATATTTATGGAACTTATTCATATGGGCATTGTTTCTTTGTACCATTAGGGGAAGGGACCAGAAAGGAGCCAGTTAATTTAAAAAAAAAACAAAACAAAACAGAAAAATATAAAAAGTCCACTGGTGAGAAATTGGACATATCAACCATGAAATTGTGTTATTTTGATAATTAAAGTGTCTTAGTTCAAATGTAGATCCTGGGCACTTAACAAAACGGTGACAAAATAATTAGGAATGAAGGCATATTATACACACATTAATCGCTGAAACAGATAAAGTGTAAAGCTCCCTTCAAGAAAACGTGTTTTGCACAGCACAGAGCAATTATGCATAGACCTTAGATTAATTCATCATTCAGAGTGGACCTGAGAAGAAAGACAAGGAAGGAGCCTTTCTAGTTCAGCTGAGTCCTGAAGGGCACAGTCTGAAAGAGGGGAGGAGGGAGGATGAAAGGAGGGAAAGGAGAGATGGGAAAAATCAACAACGAAGAAAGATAACATGAAACTCTGCCTCCCAGCTCCCTTTTCTCTCTTAATTTTCTCATTCTCTCCACTTTTACTCTCTCTCCTTCACCTTTCTTTTCACACGTGTTTTTTTTAAGATTGTCTCCAGTCTATTCACATACTTCATTCTCACTCCTTCCCTACCTTTCTTCTCATAAAAACATTCATTAAGGCAAGAAAACTGTTGAGAACAATGAAAAGGAATGGTTGAATGTTTGTACTGAATTCTAGAGGTGGAGTTGAGGAAAGGAGACCCATGCATCATTTCTTTACAGCTCAAATGAGATGGCAACCTTAGGAGAAAATAGCAAACCAGAGGATAGAAACACACGGCTTTCATGAAGAAAGGCAATTCATAACAATACCTATTGTGCTGAAGCTGGGTGTGTGAGCTGATATTTGTACAGTTTCAGCTGGTAATTGGATTCTCTTGCTTTGTCTCTTTCCCTTGAGTTTAAATTTTTCTTTTTATGACTATAATACAAAGATGAGTCAGTGGCCCAGTTTTTTAAAAAGTGGATTCTTTTTAACATAGTTCACAATATAGTTAAGCCCCAATTCATGTCAGGAGCTTCTCTGTGCTTAAAGCATCCTGGAAATGCATTTAGCTGCTAATTTTGAATTAATAGCAGAAAAAGGTAAATCTTCATTATGATACTATATAACATAGCAAGGCAACCCTGATCAAGTCATTTTATGTTACCAAAACAATCACTTCACTTATCACCACCCATTGATCCCTGGTGTAAGGTAAGTTTATTATTTCTATTTTTAGTTTCATTATGTGTGTAAGGCAGTTAAGAAAACATAATTTTTGCTGGGTCATGTGTGGGGTACATTTTTAGACAGAAAAAAATGCCTTCATCTTGCAAAAGGGGTACAGAGATTCAGAGATATTAAGCCCCTTGCCCGAGTCTACACAACTAAGTAGGGGAAGGATTGAAACCAAGGCTCGGACCTGCTAGAGAGGGCTCTGCCCACCAGGCTAAGCCACCTTGTTATTTAGCACAGTGGTGATCCAAACAGCATGGAAATACAAATATTTGACACATATTTGAATTGTATGTAACTAGGTCATGAAGCAGAGAACTCTGGCACACAACCTATGTTGGACATTGTTGGGTAATACCAGAGATGTCATAAAATTATGAGGGTACGGTAGAGGTGACACCTCAAGGCCAGCCCTAGGTCATATAATGCACCCCCAGTAGTTCAGGACATGGGGAAATGATTAGGACAGCAACTAGTGACAGATATTTGATAAGAAATATCAGAGTAGGTCCCATCACTCCTGTCTTTCTCACAGTGATTGCTGAATGCAGTGAGGATTCCCTTCTTCATTTCACTTTCTTATTCCCTATTAGAATGAAGATTTACTTCAAAGAAGGATGCCTTGATAATTATCCTTTATGTTTTCTGAAAAGATCAGATGACATTCTCCTACCTTGTCTCAATGGCACCATGACATTGAGGCCGGCCGTGGGCTTTTGTCTCCTTCCTTTGTTATTGTCATGCTTGATTGTGGGTGGAAATCACAACGATGCTCCTCCCCACAAAAAGACTAAACCCCAATGATCTTCTCCATAATCCATCTTTATATTCAGAGTTGTTTTAGTTCCATGACACTTCTCAGACAAAGCTCATGAAATGGTGCATCATTAAAGGCTGGTTTTCTAAGAAAACAGTTCTTTATTACTTGCCTCTGGTAGCTTGAGGCAAGTGATCTCTCTGTGCCTCAGTTACCTCTTCTGTAAAATGAGGCTAACCACAGTGTCTAGCTCAAAGGTCTGTTTTGAGGATTACATGAGTTAACATGTAAAGCCATTAGAGCAGACGCATAATACCTGTTTACTCCTTTTCCCTAAAAAATGCTTAACTTATAAATTAACCATCATAAGCAGATGATCTTTTAGGATAAAGGGTAGCCATGGATAATGAACAGACAGTAGTGAGCAATCAGTACTGATGATTAGAAAACAGACTGTCTTTTACACCGCCTGGTTTGCTGCACTCCTGGAAATTTTCAGTCCTTTGTGCACAGGGCCTTATCACAGAAACGGGGGTATTTAAACTTGGACTTTGCTCCTTCAACCTCAGCACTCAATCTGAGAAGTTAGGGGATTTATGATGCCATTTAAAGGCAGTATTCCTTGGAAATAGTTAACAATTGATGAGTTATCTTTCTTATGGAAATTAATACTCTCACTGTTTTATTCATTAATATTTTAATATGTTTATGATGAGATTCAACCCAAACCAATTTCCAAATCAAATCTGTCCCTCAGTAATTTGATTTGTTGGAACAGAGAACAAAAGCATTACCAACGGGGTACTTTGAATGAAATTATAATTAATTAGGCATATGAATGCACTAACTAATTTTGGATAAGTAATTAGATGACTAATTATGTTGAAAACAGAACTGTGTGCTTAATGAGATGACCATGGCCAATTCTACCCTCAGATAATTTTTTTGATTAGTTAAAATTATTATTGTTTTTTGATGATCGAGGGTCACCTGTTGCACAAGCACGATATGTAGAGGTATGGTTTGAGCCCCTTTGGACTTGCAATTTTTGTTATACATCCGCAATCAATGCCTCTTTTCCACAACATATGTTCTATGACTGTCCTTTGCAGATTCATTGATATTCCATCTTTTTTCTTTCATTTCCCCCTGACACACACCTTCCCACCACCACCCAAATCCTAATTATTTCTGCTTAAGTTTGGGAACTCCACAATGATAAATTAAGCAAGAAGAGAAATAACACATAGGTTGTGCTATAGATAAATCTTAATCCATCTTGGAGAAATATTTGAAGTGGCAGCTCCTCTTTGAAAAGGCACTGCCCAGGATCTGCTCAGATCATAGGCAACCTTGAAGCATTCAGCAGTTCCGCTTTGGGCAGCTGGTTCTAACTAGCACCTATTTCGCAGGAGGCTACACTCGGGATTTCTGGTTTTAAGTTTAAACCAATATTTCACAGCAATTGTGTTGTCAGAATTCAGGTCAGAAAGATGGCAGATGTTAATTTAAACCAAAGAAGCAAAACCAAACTATTCCATTTTTCCTTTTTTATTGTCAAATTGGCAGCTCTACACAAATTCTGAACACGAAATAAACCACAAGTGAGTTAGAAACACCCAGAGTGGATGAGACATTCTTAGGGTATTTTGGTGTCTGGTAGATACTGACTCCATTCTATTCAGACAGCTTAATGTTGGGAAAAGTAATGACCTCAGTATGCCAGAAAATAACCTTTCATTTTGCTTTATCAAAAGAGAAAGCTGAAAATCATAATGATCCCAGCTTTTATGAAAATGCTTTCCCTTGTGGTCCACATTATCCGGTGACTGTAAGCACACATCCCAGGAGAAAATATCCACCTGGGGCTCATCTTTGTTCCCATACTTCAAAAAGAGTCCCCTTTCAGAAAGTGTTACATCTGCAAGAAATGAGTATTCATACCTGGAATCCAGGTAAAGTCAACTCTACCCCACAGTTGAAATTCAAGACTCCCAATCATTTTATGATCAATTCACACTTTAGGCAACAGCCTATGTATTTACATTAATGTGCCTGTATATGGGCACTTGCATGCATGTAACTGGTTTGACATCCGTCCTTCACTTCCATCTGTTTTCACAGATGCATAAGCCAGGGGGGGCCCTGCCACTGGGCACCTTCCTGGTGAAGATTCTATCTTAAAAGAAAATTATACCACTAGCATAAAATCACCTTAAATTAACAATTCACCATAAGCACATTCTCCAGTGTACTGTATACTGAAATCGTATTTTTTTCCACACCAAAGCAACTATTTAAAACATTATCTGTTTTATTCTTCAAATCAGTCACCAATTATTAGGCCAGTGTTTGAAGATTATCAGGTGGAACTACCTACCTGATCAATATTTTGTTTCCATGAGACCAATACCCTCAGGAGCACCCCTGCCTCCTTTTGAGGCTCCTGTGTTGACCAAACATTTCCCAAGATTCACTATCGCCGCCGAGCAGTTTTTAGGTCTGTCATGAGATAGTCTTATCTGGTTTGCTGTTTTATTTTGGCTATTTTTGCTGACCCCTTCCTTGCCCAAGAAAGCTTTTAGGAATGTGGCCTCTCTACCTGAGGATATTGAAACATTATTTGCTTTAGATAGGTGTCTAGGACAGTCTTGCTTAAGGAGCCATATCATGTGTCCACTTCCTGCCCGGAAAGCACCTCCACTTCAGACACCACGGGCTGCATCTTACTTGCTGCAGATGGTGCAACACCAGGGAAAGTTAGTGAACCATTGCCTCTGCCAGTGTAACCCACAGGGAAAAAAATAGAAGCCCTCTTCATAGATTATTCCTCAACGAGAAAATTTTTTTTTAAGCTTCAAAGAGAAATACAGGTTCTACAAGAGTCCTTATGTGAAAACGTAGACCAAATTTGAAAATGCTCACAAGAAAATCCTAAGAAGGGTGTTTTCGTTTGTCCTCCTTTCATGTTAAGTCTTCTTCAGACTTGACTAAATGATTCACTCTCTTTTAGCTAGGAAAGCTAACGATTTATCCCTCTTTCAGAAGGAGAGGCATCGTTTCCACTCTCAGTTGCGGACTTGTTAGAAAACTGATATTGTCAGAGAAGCTGAAAACATAAATAGATAAATGAATTCAAAATATTCATATGCTTGTGCTTTTTTTAATGGTATGTTAGGAGCCACCAATTGGCATACTTAAAAATTAGAATGATCTGTCCACTGTACTTGGGTGTATGCAAATGTTGAACATACTATGAAAGCAGAGTAGGAGAAATTGACATTAAAAAATGTATTTAGTCCTGTCCTCCAACACCAATTTAAGTGACTTTCACAAATCAGGGATTCTGTGCACAGTCCTAAACTCATGCAATTCAATTAAGCTAAAGTTAACAAATATTTATTGAGTGCCCCAAATGTGCTTGGTCCTGTGGAATAAAAAATATGGGCAATTCAGGAGAAAGAAAATAGTTTATAATTTACTGTTGATCAAGAGTTAATACTATTGGTATTTGAATATGTGTTGGTATGAAAATGTGTTCTATGTGCATATTTGCATGTGTCTATATATCTTGATATGTGTGTGTTCTGTGTATGTATGTATACACATGTGTGTGTATATGTGTTCCATGTTTGCTAAAAGCATATATTCCCTGAGATATGTATAATTCAGGTGCCTTTTCTCAAATCTAAACCCCCAAATATTTTTGAATTTCATGCCTGGTTTTACTCTTTCTATATCTGATTTTATGTGTTGCTAATTATGGAATTCTACTTGGTAATATATTTATGTTGAGAAATCTATTTCCCTAGCTTTTTGGTTTGATACAGTGCACATTTTGGCAAAGTAAATGCATAAGCACCTAGAGCAGGCTCTAAGTGAAGCCCTTAAACTAATTAACTGGGATAGCCATATTTGTTTGACCTGTTAATATCTACTTTTTGGTCCTTTGTAGAAACAATGTAAATTTATACTGACTATATAAATGTGTGTTCCAATACAGTTACTTCTGTCCATAGTGTTTCATGATTTAGAATACAAAGTATGTCTTTACTGCAGTTTATTTATATAGACATTCAGTGAGTTCAGTGTTCTAAATACAATGGAATGTATGAAGGAAGTTATATTTCAATTTGCATTTATTTTTTAAAAAGTAAGCTTCAAAATAAACTGAAGATAAGGGTATCATACTTTGTCTTTTATCAGAGTGTTCAGACACAGTCGGCTAGTGGAGCCTGTTGCTTCTAAAATTATTTAAACTAAGATTAGAATGACTTTGTTGTGTTTTATTGCTTTAGAGTTTGTGAGGATATGATAAAGGACCATAAGACTATAAATGAGTAAAATCTTTCCGATAACTTATCCAGTCCCCAGTGAGGCTAACAGAATACAAGAGGCTGTGAAATAGAAAGCAGGTGTTGGATCGCTTCTATCCTGAACAAGATGAAGAACTGTGGGCTCATGTCAGGTGCATGTTAAGTAGATGAATGATACTCAGTAGTGGATGCTACTGAAAAAATGGCTGTCTTGATTTCTCAAAATTATAGTAATAATAAGTAAATGGCTATACACTATTACTAATTCATGAATTAAAATGTCTGACTGTCAACTGTCAATGCTGAGCTAAATAGGGACGATGCTAGCCATGGTTTCTCTTTTCCATTCCTGTTTCTACACAGGCCTTCACAAGGCATTCCTTTCCTGTCCTATCTATGCAGCAGAGGCTGACTGGCAGGATCACCACAGTGTTGCTTCTGCACATTCCATCGCTGTCCATGCGTGAGAGCCATGACACAGGACTTGGTCCGAGGTCAAGTGTAAATCCCAGCTGTGGAGGCTCCTCCAGGAGGTAAAATTGTGATAACTTCAAGGTGGCTTGAGGGCTTCATTCTCTTGGATTGAGAGCATCTGCAGCTGGGACACAGGTAGAAAAGCACCTGACTTCTCGCCTTTCCAGACCTGAGCCAGGCAGGCAGTTTGGGAGCTCCCTACCCTCCCTAGTGGGTGAGGCAAACAGGAAGCCTGGAAACAACTTTCAGATGCTGAACTTTTCCCTCCACACCAAAGAGGCTACATAACAAATACTGTTCTAGTGTAGATCTAAAGAACTCATTGATCAACTTAAATTCTTCAGTGCAGTGGTATGTAATGTGACTTCTGAAAGTGAGAAAACTTCCATATATTGTGAATATATTTAAAGTCAATAAACATGTTAATTCATAAAAGTGAACCCTTACCGTAATTGTGGTCAATTGAAATGTAAATAATTAAATCATAGATTAAATAACAATTTTAATCATGTCTTTTAAAAATAGGAACAGAAAAAGTATACGAATAAAAGATTTGCTTATTATTCTATGTGCACACAGCCAAGAAATCTGAAAAGATGGGAAGTAACGGGGCCATAGCATGGAGTACACACGAGGCACTTAGATGGCATTCCTTGATTGCTGATCACCTTGGTCATTAAAGGAATTAAGTACATTAATTCCTTAATTAAGTAATTAATAACGAAAGAAAACAATCGAGGAAAAGTTTGAGATCAGTCTATTCCTGGACTGGAAATAGATGACTAGATGTACATTAGAATTGATGATTCCGGGAACACTTAGAACTGTGAAAAATATAGAGTACCTGCCCTCAAAGAAGCAAGCAACTTAGGATGGAAAAAATGAATGCACATAAGTCATATGAAGGAAAGAAGGGAATCAGTAGCCAGGGAAGTGTCCTTGGAGCTGAGTCTGATAATAGCTGTGCTATGATTAATTATATAAAAAATAATTCAAACTGGAACACTGTCATTGCTGCATTTATGTATTCAAAATGCAGCCATAGTACTGCCATTTACACTCGTGTCCTTTATTGAGTTGTGTGAAAACTCTACCACAAATCAACTGTGAGATAGCAGCGCAGCAATTATGTCCCCATTTTACAGATAAAGACGTTCAAGACCATAGAAGAATAGCACCTGTATTAGATAATTCCAGAGAACACCATTCATATTGTAGCCATCAATTGACTTACTTAAGATAACAACTCTGGGTAATAATAGGGCTGAATCTTGGCAAAGCTTCAGTGCGAGAATATGGGCATTGGAATCAGATGGGCATTTATAAGCTGAATAAACTTGGTCGTCATGTTTGTCATCATTATCATCATTTATTTTCTTTGTGCCTCAGTTTCCTAATCAGCAAAATGCAATAACAGTAATTGTTTCACACATTTGTTGGGAGGGTTAATGAGGTATGTATGCAAAGCATTTAGCACAAAGTATGTATTTAATAAATAGTTCCAGTTACATAAATAATATTATTTAGAACCCATGAATTTGGATTTCTAGATGAGAACTCCCGATACATTATGCTTCTCATGCTTTAACATCTAATAATTCCATATAGATATATCTGTTAAACAGATATGCTATGTGTGAACATATGCAGACACACTCTTTCACACACACATACACACACACAAATAGTAAACTTAAATTCATGTGTATATTACTTTTATAAAAAAAATTAAGAGAGTTTGCTTAGTTGGTATTTGCATAGTAACCATTGTTGAAGATTTAAAATTTTGCTGTTGCAGTAGCTTAAATATTATTTCAGTTCTTGGAGTAGCTAATTGTAGGTTATATAAGTTCCTATGATTAAATTGCATCAAAAATAAAATATGTAATGAATGCCTGAATTAGTGTGTTGAGAACATTTCTTTTCAGGAACATGTGACAATGAGTTGTAGCTTTGATTAGAAAACTTCTTCAAATTTAACGTACCTAAACTAAAGATAGTTAATGATAATAAAATTAATGTTAAAAGTTAACTTCCAATAGGAGAAAAAAAAAGAATAATTCTGGGAGCAGGGGGAAAGAGGAAGTTTCATCTTTTAAATGTGGCTCTTAGCTTTGATAATGTAATTTTTCAATGGATGATCTTTTTCAAAGGAAGTTCAATCAGATGAAAAAGCACCAAAGATGTATATGATTAAAAAGTATCAGCAGCCTAATCCATCAAAGTGTGTTTGGGATATTTCTAATACGCCCATAAATAAATTCTTTCCAGATTTTGCACACTCTTCCTATTCACTGAAGGGCAGAATGTGTGTCATTCATTTGATTTTCCTTTATGCATGTCCTCCTTCGGTCAGCCAACATGTATTTATTGAGCAAATAATAATAACAACATGCACTCCTTGCTGAAAAAGCTATGTTCTTGCAGGTCAGGTGCGGTGCTCACAGCTGTAATATCAGCACTTTGGGAGGCAGATGTGGGAGGAGTTCGAGACCATCCTGGGTAGCACAGTGAGACCCTGTCTCTACAAAAAAAAAATAATAATAAAATTTTTAAAAATGAAAAAATAAAAATAAAAAAATTAGCCAGGTGTGGTGTCACTTGATTGTAGTCCCAGCTACTTGGGAAGTTGAGGTGGGAGGATCCCTTGTGTTGAGGGGTTGAGGTTGCAGTGAGGTGTGATCACACCACTGCACTCCAGCCTGGGCGACAGAGTGAAATCCTGTCTCAAAAAAAGAGAAATAAAGAAAGAGAAAAAAAAAAAGGGGAAGAGATACATTAAATTCTTTAGAGGAATTTAATGTACATATAAGTTAGGAAGTATAAATACCCAAGAAGCAGGGACAAGTAGCAAGTGTCAGGAAGTCTCAGGAAGAGGGGGCAGAAGCTGGGCCGGGGTTTGCGAAGGCTGCAGCAGGGCCTTCTGGGCAGTGGGCGAGCTTAGGTAATGGGAAGGCAACTGTGCTGTGGGGAATAGAAAATAGGACTGCAGTAGTTTTTGATAACAGAGTTTAGACACATTTGTTATGGATCATTCATTTTGCCAATATGTTTTGGCTCCACGTATGTGCCAGGAACTGCTCCATGCACTGGCAGTACAGCTCTGACTGAAGCACACTGCTTCACTACATCCCTGCTTCACAGAATTCACATTCTACAGCAATAAAATAATACACAAAATGTGCCATATGTATACATGGTATGTTACATGAGGGCTGAGCATTTTAAATCAGGTGGTCACGGGAAGGCCTCACTGAAGTGATGTTTGAGTGGGGACCACCCAGAAAGAGGTGCAGATGCCCTGAGCGACACTGACACAGGAAGGGTGAGCCTTCCAGGTGGAGAGAATAGCAAGTGCCAAGGCCCTGGGGTTGGCAGCAGGCTTGGCGTGTTGGAAGGGTGGTGAGGGGAACCTGCAGCTGGAAAGGCATCAGCAAGAGCTGGAGGAGAAGGGGAAGAGGTTGGAAAGAAAGAGCTGTCAGAACTAGAACTGGGACAGCTATATAAGCCATTTTAGAGGCTTCAGCTTTTACTTAGATTGATTTGAGAAGTCTCAGAAGATTGAGAATAGGGTGACCCAATCTGCTTCAATGATGAACGGGTTGTCAGGCTCATCTATTGAGCTTGTATTCTAGGGGCAAGAGGGGGAAGCCAGGGTAGGGCGGGGAGGTTACTGGAACGTCCAGCAAGGGACAACGGAGGCTGAGGCCAGTGTCGCATCCACAGAGGTGGCGAGAAGTCATCGATTTCTGGATACTTTGAAAGCAACGTGGACAAGATTTGCTGATGAGGAATGAGAGAAATGGAGGCATCAAAGATGACTCTGGAGTTTTAGACCCAAGCAACTGAAAGGCAGGCGTTCCCACTAACTGCAATGAGAAGCTTTTAGGGGAAGCAGAAAGCAGGGCAGTTGGTGGAATATGGATATTTTGTTGCTTAGTTGGCTCTATTTAGTCATTCATTATTTACCTATTATTGGTTAATTATGTTTTTTATACTGGGCAAACCTACAAAATAAGCGTGCTTCATAAACTGTTAAGAGCTTTACTTCTTTAAGTAAACCAATGTTACCAGTTTTATATATTTTTTGTTGCTGTTGTCTGCTTTTTAGCATCGTGTAGAAGTAATAAAATAGATGGGCAATAGAGATGGCTGTATACAGAAAGACAAGCAATTTTGCAAAATGGGCTAAAGAACTCCATAATGGCAAGGTGATAAGAATTTCCAAAAGGTCCAGTCAGATGTTAAAATAGACAAGTTTTGGGACCGGGTGTGGTGGCTTACACCTGTAATCCCAGCACTTTGGGATGCCACAGCGGGCGGATCACCTGAAGTCAGGGGTTCGAGACCAGACTGACCAACATGGTGAAACCCTGTCTCTACTAAAAATACAAAAATTAGCTGGGCATGGTGGCGGGTGCCTGTAATCCCAGCTACTTGGGAGGCTGAGGCAGGAGAATCGCTTGAACCCAGGAGGCAGAGGTTGCAGTGAGCCAAGACCGTGCCATTGTACTCCAGCCTGGGCAACAGGAGTGAAACTCCATCTCAAAAAAAAAAAAAAATAGGCAAGTTTTTATACATACAAAGCTATTTTAACTGAAGAAAGAGGAAGAGGGAGGCCTTTAGATTAGAAGAGAAGTGTCCTTTGCTCTCCATCTCACATCCAAGAATATCTCAAATATGAATTCTGACTTCAATATTTCAAACTGTAGCAACATAAATTATGATGGGTGGCCCTGAGATTGAATAAACTGCCATATTACAATAAAGAGGTGTCCCATCATTATCAATCACTAAGAAGAAGTGAAGTCATCTGTCAAACATAGAGAGATCTAAAGAGTGAGATGTCCTCTCCTACTTCCTGTGCTAATGTACACTAAATGATTTTAAAGCCCTTTTTCGTTTTCATAAATGGTCAAACATCCAATTATTGGCCTGTGATTTGGCCAGTGTCAGACTTATATTAAGACATGGGCATGTGTGTCATCTAGAAGAAATCTTTACAATATATGATGGTAACGTTTTATAAAGATGCAGCTTAGAGAGTTTAATGATCATAGCTGTGGTAACTATTATCACCTGTCTCATGTAGCCACAGACTTGGTCTATTAACCATGTGAAACAACACTGAATTATAAGAGTATCTGCCCTTATTTCTAATATGACGTGCTGCATTCTTTTTGTTTCTTAAACTTTTATCATTTTAATGGAAAATAATTGACTAAATCACATTCAGTGTTCTGCAGAGTGCTGCCCTCTAAATTAAAAATAAAAAATTACTAACGAAGTGTGGTCAGATGAAGGACTGCCTGAAGCCCATTTGCCATTAATGGCTTTGAACTTTGGGAAACAAAAACAAAAACAACTTTTAGTCCATTAATTACAAATAGTTGATTATAAATTAATTAGTCCTTTAATTACAAATAGTTGATTAGAAATTAATTAGGCCATTAATTACAAAAAGCAGCTTAACTTTACAGTTATTTTTTCTGAAAAAAAAAAAAAAGAGGAAGAAAGGAGGAAGAAAGAGAGGGAGGGATAGAAGGAGGAAGGAAATATAAAATCAGAGGAGAAGATGGAAATCAAAATCATCGAATTGTCTTTTCAAATCCAAAGGCAGTGAGGCTGTGGGTGACCAGATAGCCCCAAGCTCAGCAGCCCTTCCCCTTTTGCTTTTGTCTTACTCCTCTTTTTGCCTTTCCCACTCCTCCAGGCTGCTGTCTCTGCCCCGCTCCCACATACCTTATCTAAAGCCTACTCCGCTGGGCTCGCTGTTTGCAGTGCTGTGTGTACAAAAGTTAACGGGGTTGCATCTTGACCTTAAGGTTTCCAGACCCTGGAACTAGGAGTGATGGATTTTATTCATTCTTGTGTCTACTTGTAGCATGGAGGAATATGCCCAAGTGAGGCATCATAGACAAGTCAAGAAGATTAAAAAAAAAAAAAAGCTTCCATCCAGCACCTTTCCTGCAAATATCAAATGATAGGTTGCTAGTTAACTGATCTTGAGGGTGGCCTCTGGAAATAAACCATAAAATGGACATTCTTCACATGCTGCAGTGTTACTTGGAAGATGTACCAATTTGTTTCTATCAATCAAAATTTGCCATTCATTCTCTGGTTGTCACTGTGCATTCTAATCTATAGCCATGTTACTTTAAGGATTAACTTGCAAGGGCACTCAAAAAAATACTTCTCATGTTTACTTTCTAGTAGTTTGCTGCCAATCTGGATGGCTTTAGTTTTGGATGTTTACATTTTAAACTGGTCACAATCCAAACATATTGCATGTATTAGGTTAAATACAGAGCAACAAAAGCAGACCAATCGTCTTGTGAAATGTTGAGTGATTGCCATTACCTTACCTGCATAATCTTGACACAATGACTAGTGATAGTTGGATTTACCTGGTAGTTAATATCTGAAGCATATGCTGGGGTTTTTTTACTTCAATATTTTTTAAAGATTAGAAAACAATTCATTGAATAGAACTAAATTTATACTACTTTACACATAACAGAGGTATGCTTAATAGTTTCCTTAAATATAAACAAATATATTCATCAATCTCTTTCCACATGAGTAATGGTAAAGCTCTTGGGCTATTGCAGGCTGTGTAGAGCCCAGAGTTTAACAATTTTGCATACTTTCTTTAACAAAACTAATATAAAATGATGCATTCCAAATTTCTGTGGCTTTCCATAGCCTTGAATGTGGTCTCATGCAAGACAGAACCTGAACCCTGATCATTAGCTACAGTTATGGACACATCTCTAGTATAGATTGTAGTGAAGAAAATGTAGCTGGCGTGGCTGGGATTCATTTTTTTCTGGGGTCACTGTTCTGATCCTGCTATCCACCGACACATCTCACATCAACAGAGAGGCTGGTTGACTCCCAGCTTTAATACTGCACTCTGACTGCACAGTTACCCAGTCTCTCTTTGCTGTGCTCAAGTTCAGCCTATGCATAGCTCACACACTCCTGTGGAATTTATTTTTTGATTCCTAATTGTGAATGTGTATAAGCTCTCCTACGGACACGCAGCAGTTTACAGTCTCATTGGTCACTCTGTTGCATACAACACAGTTGATGGCTTGCTCCTTGAGACCCTCTGTTCTTCTGTTTCCATTTCTCTGCACCCTTCTGAAATTCCACCAATCTCTTCTGTCTCCTTTGCTGACTTCACTTCCTTAATTTGTATATTTCCAACAGATGCTCTGGTTTAATTCCATGACTTCTCATACAAAGTCCCTGAGCTACGTTTCTACTATGACATCTCTCTTGAGCTCTGGGTCCAACTATATAACTGGAACTTCTCACTTATAAGTCATACAGGTGTCTTAAGCTGAATATGTCCATATCTGAACTCCTGCTCTTCCCCTCAATATCCAGTGAATGGCAATTTCATGAATGCCATTGCTCAAGTGAGACCTAGAAGAATTTTCTGTCATTCCCTATTCTTGTGGCACTCCTTTTTATTCCGTCACCAAGGGCTATGGATGCTACCTCCTAAATGTCTCAAAATTTAAAATTTGAAGGAAGGAACATTGCAATAAAAATGGGTATCACTTAGAAAAAGCAGACTCCACCAAGTTACTTTGCAAATCCATCAGGGCACTTTATTACTACATTGAACAATTAATTAATGTTTCCATAGAAACACACATTTCTACAGGGGCTTAAGCCTCACTGAAGCTGACAGAGAAGCCATACATTCTGAAATTTGAAATTGCATTGGCAAATTTATATATATTTTAAAAGGATGTAAAAGAGCCTTGTACAAAGCTTTATCTTTCTGGAATTATAATCAGTGTTAACTACTAATAGGGTTACACCTTACATCAATCTGATAAATATAAATTCTGATACCTATAGCTCATAGTATAGAAACCAGCACTCATGATTCACAGAAGGGCTCACATGGTTTTCTTCTGCATGTTGCAGTGCAAATCTAACTTAAGGAACTTATGATATCTAATCTCTCAGGAGAAATCACCACAGCTCTTCTTGCTAAATGTGTCCATGTGAAACCATAGAAAACATGCTTGTATTGATTATTGTACTGTTTCTCAGTACATGGTACACTCCGTTGATTAGGAGTGGTTGTTTTATAAGATAACCATCTTGAGGAAAAGAGCTAAATCCAACACTTTATGTCCAGGGGTGCACACACGAAAGCACTTAATTAATATTATTGATGATAATAAATGATTGACATGAGCATTTTTAACTTTGGCATTATTAACATTTGGGGCTATAGAATTCCTTGTCACAGGGGCTGTCCTGTGCAATGTAGGATGCTTAGCAGTATCCCTGGACAATATCCTCTAGGTGCTAGTAACACCCCCTTCCAGATATGACAACCAAAAATGTCTTCAGATGTTGCCACATGTCTCCTGTTGGGGAGAATCATCCCTGACTGAGAACCACTGCTCTAGATACATGTAGGCAGAGTAGTTGGTCATAAATGTGACCACAGCAGGGAAAGGGCATAGCCCTGTAGCGTATTCCAGCCTGAATGAGCCACATAATCTTGGTGCACTGGGCCTTTGTGGTTGGAACGGTGTGTATGCAGAGCACAGGCAGAGTGTGACATGCTAGAACATACTGAAATGTAAGTGGCAAAGTTGCCCACTGGATTCAAAATTATTAGACAGTCTTCCATTTTCAATACTTCCTCTACAAGGAGGCAATTGACAATTCATGCCTCAGTGGTAGCAGGCATAAAAGAGCCTTCTGGGGTCATAGGTAGATTAAGCTTTTTATAAATTAGCAGTGTAATGGAACTCACTGCCAAACCAAAGCCAATTTGTTATTCAGCTGCATTAAGAGTTGAATAATTTAGAAAATGATGAATTTAATACTCTGTGGTTTAAAATCATTTCTGGACTGTCCTGAGACTACATTTTAAGAATATCTAAGTACATACTGAGAAACACTCAAGGAATTGTAAGCTATCAGAAAAATCATTTACCTCCATACAAAATAAACTGCTGTAGGAGGTTTGGGATGCTTGTAATACTGAATCATACTGAAATAATGCTGAAACTCAAGCACATACCTGCAGACTATTGATAAGAATGTTATTGAGAGGTCTTAAATTTTATATGAGTAATTAAACTTGAATACTGATGCTCTTTCCAATCCAGAGAGGATGCGATTTCTTAAAATAATAATTCATTTTTTTTCCACCTGGCTTGTTTAAGATCATTACAAGAAAGGTGAGAGAGATGAGCCTTCTGAGCCTTCAGTGGAGAATGAACTATGACTGCACTTTACATTTAGATTTCATGTATACATGAATAACTCAAAACTTCTTTGCAAAAATCTAGCCAGTCTTCTTATTGTCTTACTCTCTTAAGAATAGGATAAATATCAAACTCCCTGGTTTACCTTACTTAGCTTCTGCAGGTACGCAGAGGTGTGTTTCAGACCAAATAAATTGTTGACTATTCTGCTCTAATACCACAGAATTTATCTTTTCTAAATAGCTTTAATCTTTCTTACCTAGTACATCATTATTTGCACAGCTTGGGTTTATCCATGAGAAGGTCACTGCTCAAAATGTGATTGGACACAATGAATATTTCCCATCAATAAAGGTGTCGAAATTCAGCTGACTTGTGAAGACACCTTCAAAGACAAATTTCCAAAATTATCTCCGAGCACTTGTTATTCCTTATTTCTTGAATCAACCTAGTCATCATTAGGGTCTTCTTTTCCACTTATTTCTCAAGTACTAGGTTTGATTCACCTGTGATCCCAAAGTCACTCAATGCCACGGGCATTGGTGGGTCCCTACCACGTGGTATACCTCTAGAATGTGATATGTCCTTACTTAGAAATGGAATGTTTTGTTTTTTATTCAATGTAAAGATGGATAATACGTACTGTTAGTCTGAATATGTCTTACAGAAAACACAAAGCTCATTTATTTTTAAAATATAGTCTTATATCTCCAATTAGACAACTTTCCAAATCTTTGAAACCCTCTCTCTTGTTTAAACATCACTCTCATTCTTTTATGGAATCACAACCTTTAAATTCTAAATGAGGTTAATTCTCTACTAGGTAAAATACCAAGTTTCCTCTCTCTCTAAAGTCAAATACAATTTGATGGCAAAAATATTCTACAAATATCTGATAAAAGTTTGCCACAAAGAGAATGCCAAAAACTTTTGGATTGCTCCATTAATTGGATAATTTTCACTTGTCCTTTATAGCAAGTTCCTTTACTGTGGCTTGTATGAAAGGATTTGTTTGCTTGGTAACACGAGAGTTAAAGGTTAAGAAACTATTTCCCTCATTACCACTGAGTGTGAATACTCTCATTTCTACATGGATGTTTCTCATCTTTGATGTGAGTTCTCTGGTCCAAGAAAAGACAGGGTTAGCATCAGTACATGAATATTTAAGAGTTTTCAAAGATACTAGACAAATTATAATAAAGGTTTTTTAAATTTTAAGTTCTGGGATATATGTGCAGAACGTGCAGGTTTGTTACATAGGTATACATGTGCCATGATGGTTTGCTGTACCTATTAACCCGTTAGCAGGTTTCCCTCCCCTCACCCCCTACCACGCAAAAGGCCCCGGTATGTGTTGTTCCCCTATCTGTGTCCATGTGTTCTCATTGTTTAACTCCCACTTATGAGTGAGAACATGTGGTGTTTGGTTTTCTGTTCCTGTGTTAGTTTGCTAAGGATGATGGCTTCCAGCCTCATCCATGTCCCTGCAAAGGACATGATCTCATTTCTTTTTATAGCTGCATAGTATTCCATGGTGTATATGTACCACATTTTCTTTATCCAGTCTATCATTGATGGGTATTTGGGTTGGTTCTAAGTCTTTGCTATTGTGATAAGTGCCACAATAAACATACATGTGCATCTGTCTTTATAGTAGAATGATTTATTTTCCTTTGGGTGTATATCCAATAATGGGATTGCTGGGTCAAATGGTATTGCTGGTTCTAGATCCTGGAGGAATTGCCACACTATCCTCCACAATGGTTGAACTAATTTATATTCCCACAAACTGTGTAAAAGCGTTCCTAATTCACAGCCTCACCGGCACCTATTGTTTCTTGAATTTTTAATAATCACCACTCTAACTGGCATGAGATGGTGTCTCACTGTGGTTTTGATTTGCATTTCTCTGCTGATCAGTGATGTTGAGCTTTTTTTCCTAAGTTTGTTGGCCACATAAATGTCTTTTTTTTTAGAAGTGTCTGTTCATATCCTTTGCCCACGTTTTGATGGGGTTGTTTTTTTCTTGTAAATTTGTGTAAGTTCCTAGGAGATTCTAGATATTAGACCTTCGTCAGATGGGTAGATTGCAAAAATTTTCTCCCATTCTGTAGGTTGCCTAATACAGGTTTTTAAAAATTACTTCTACAGTTTAACATGAGGCACCAGAGGTCTGAGGGTTATAAATGTGAACACTAAATAGACACACACCCATGAATATACAAAAACGTGCAAGCATGCCCCTCTTTACTCCTTGAGGCAGCAAGAAAGACAGCTTATTGATCCCCCTACTTCTTCAATGCATGCATATGCAGCTGCAAATTGGCTTTGTAGGTGTGCATTTTCTTATGCTATGACCCCTAGAGAAGTTACCTATCAGCTGGAGTGAAAGAAATCTAGCACTCTGTGTGCACATCTGTTAATCAGACATGGTGAGTCCATCCACTCAACATTCACAAGACTTCTCATTCATTCCTCAGTCAGTCGTCAAATCGTTCAATAAATACTTCCTGGGGATTAAGTAGATACTATTTTACCCCACAGCCCACCTCGGCCTTTATCTGCAGCTGGGATAGGTGGGTCCTCACTTGCTGATAGCTTTAATCTCAAGCTGTCCTGTGTGACTGTCAGTATTTTTGTCTCTTGCTGTCTCCAAAGTCTTGGGAGCTCATGCATTCTGGGTAGCCAGGCAGTGAGGGGGATTGTTCCCAGGCCAACCATTATTATAGATGGATAGAGGGATGGATAGAGAAATGCCCCACCCTCTCTTTAGGTGGAGGGGAATTCTGAGCTACATGCTATGCAGTTTTCAAGAAGGTTCTCACAGGCAATGCACCTCACTTGCTCACGGTGATACCAGCTCAACCCACCCCTTACTGAGTTTTTACCATTTTTACATCACTTTCTCATGCCCTCACTTTTGGAATCATCTTCCAAATAAACCATAGGCACTCAAGACTTTATCTCAGGTTCCTTTTATAAATAAACCCAAACTAAGACAATTTCTGAGATCATTTCAGTTCAATAAACTTTCATTGGCTATTAATTCGATGCTAAAAAAAATGTACTAGAGACTAAAGACAAGCAATGCAATAACACATCCTCCTGATCTCAACAGGGAGTAGCTTTTTTTTTGAAGAAGGGAGACAAACGGATGCATCAGCACAATAGGATATTATAATTGCTATAATAGCAGCTTCCCCAGAGGCTTACAGGAGCTCAGAGGAAGGAACAACAAATTCTTTTTGGGGCAGGGGCAGGGGAAGCAGGGGACTTACTCTAAAATGATTCCAGAAAGGGGGTTTACCTGATGAGAGATGTATCAAATAACAGCATGCTGCATGAAAAACAAAGAGTAAGAAATAATTTGAACAACGAGTAAGGTCATGGGATATTTCCTTCAGTGCAAATTACAGTGCACTTATTGCATCCCAAGTTTTGTACTAGACATTGGAATCATGCCAGTAAAACAGAATTTTGTACGAAATTTTGTCAGGACTCACTATACTAGACTGCACATACTTTATTGATATTCTACCATATTGCAAATATTTTTAACATTGAGGACTACAATTAAAAAAAAATTCATGCAGAATTTGCCAGTACCTTCCATTTCTAAAGCTGCATCTAATTCATGCATCATTATTCAGCAGTCTTATTTCTTGAGTCATTCTTGAGGGTGACTTCATGAGACAGAGATAAAGAAACCACAGTGATGTGTTGTCTGAGAAGCTTTAAAATGTTCGGTCTTCTTGGACAAGCATTTCTAAAACAAACTAAGAATGTTTTGGTCTAAAACTTCTCCTCAACTTCTCAGCTCATGCTACTCTCCTCTCACCCTTGAAATAAAAGAGAGTGTTAAACACGAAGCTGAATGGGGACTTTACTCGCCATAATCACTCAGGAAATGTTGGTCTGTAAACCTGACCTAAAGTCATTCAGAAACCTGGCTATGAGACCTTCGTCTGGAAAAGTCTGTCCATGTGATGGCATCTAAAGTGGAAACAAAGGTGAGAAGGGGTACAACTGGCTCCCAACTTAATGAAATACACAGCCATCTATGTCTGTAGAGACAGATTTATTTCTTGCTAAAACATGTATTTCCTGTCTCATAAACACAACTTTAGCACACCTTTTCAAACACCCAAGGAGAGACTAAGGCAGGGGGCAGTGGAGCATGATAAATGGGACTAACACACACTGGGCTTATTTTTCTCTATGGAAGGTCACGTTTCTCACTCTAAATTTAGTGTCTGCCTACCTCACCCCCAGCCCAGCACCAGGTCTCTATTTTTAAATGATGATCACAGTTTCTTAACTCGGTAAACTGCCTTGTTAAAATATTCTTCTCATCTGTTTTTTTCTTCCTCTGGGGAGCAAAGTATTTCCTGACATCTGTTTTGAATTTGTTTTTCTTTTAATTTCTGTGTATGCCCCTTTTTCCTATCATCTGCATTAAATTGAAAATAGTATGTGAGGTTTAAGAGTTCTTTGCCATTTCTAGATTAATATTGCCTTTCACCCCAGGGGACTCTGAACAGACATTTGTGCTACCTCGACATCGATCTCATTGCCCAATTCAGCCATCTTAAGAGTTAGGAACAGAAACAAAGCTGGGTGTCCATTAAAACCTCCCACCAAGATATTTCATACACCTAGAAGAGTTACCTAGAAACAAAACTACAGATGGCCTCTGTTACAGACTGTTTGTCCTCCTCTTTCCAGCCCAACTCATATGTTGAAGCCCTAACCCCCAAAGAGATGGTATATGAAGCTGTGGGCTCTGGGAGATAATTATCTCATCCTAAGTGTATTGCTACAATGACTTCCAGTAGTTGTTCTGTTGTTGTTGTTGTTGTTGTTGTGGGTTTTTTGTTTGCTTGATTAGTTGGTTGTTTTGTTGTTGTTGTTTTGTTTTGAGACAGTGTCTTGCTCTATCTCCCAGGCTGGAGTGCCATGGTACAAATAAAGCACACTGCAGCCTCAAACTCCTGGGTTCACACGATCCTCCCACCTCAGCCTCCTGAGTAGCTAAGACTCCAGGCATGCACTGCAACCATGTCTGGCTAATTTTTGTATTTTTTTAGAGACAAGGTCTCACTATATTGCCCCAGCTTGTCTCAAACTGGCCTCAAGCGATCCTCCCTCCTGGGCCTCCCAAAATATTGGGATTACAGGTGTGAGCTACTGTGCCCAGCCTCAGTAGTTTTTATATGAATATCTATGCTGAAACTGAAACACGTATATGCATGTCTGTGTGTATATATATATATATATGTATGTATTATGTAGTCATTTGTATTAATATGTGTGTATGTGATATATGTATGTGTATATGTATATATTACACGTATTATATCTGCATATGTATCATACACAGCATATTCATATAAGCACACACGTATTGCATCTGTGATGTCAGCAAAAGATTTTGCTAGCCTGTTTTAGCCTCTGAACTGTTTGTGATTTAGAATATGGAGAATGACTAAACAG
This sequence comes from Nomascus leucogenys, assembly GCF_006542625.1. Lineage (NCBI taxonomy): Eukaryota > Metazoa > Chordata > Mammalia > Primates > Hylobatidae > Nomascus > Nomascus leucogenys. The sequence goes on along the minus strand of NC_044385.1, from coordinate 133,265,384 downwards.
TTGGATAGTGGAGAAAGGGAGCTCTTAAAAAGTGTTACTGAAAATTAGAAAATGGCTTCTCTTCAATGTTCCCTGAAAAGTGAAATCCCTTTTTATCTACTGATTGGCAGCTCAACTCCTTTTTTGAATTCCACTCCATGCAAAGACTATGCCACATGGCTCCTTGGCTTTTATTTAGGATAATATAGAAATATGTCACCAAATAGTGTTGGCCTGGTCAGGTCCATTCCCATATGTACCACTTTCCAAATGACATGGTTTCCTGCATTGAGGGTGTCTTTCAAGAAAATATTTTATAAATAGGAATTATTTAAACTGTGAAGTAATTTGTTAATACAAAATACTTGTTTTAGTAATAATGGAGGAAACTTAGAAATCAAGGTCAAAGGTAGACACAGAGAAAAATGTACAATGAAGATATTGTATTCCCATCACCACTACCAGAATGACAATGAGAGCCATGCCAAGTAAAGTCAACAGAATGGCAGTGGGTTTTCACAAAAGACTCACTCCAGCTCCAAACATGGACCGGAATCTGCATCAGAGGTCAGTGCTGCCATCTCTGAGTGACCACGGAGTGCCATTCCATCTTCCCATGGCCACTGGAGCCTTGCCATCTATATTTTGAGATGTTCACAAAAGAGTGGGAAAATATTTTCTTCTCATTTCCAGCAGGAAGTAATTTCTGTAAGTGATTGACTATCCTAAACAATCCTCATTCTAGAATTCACATTTACGTAAATGAGTATCTCTTTATAAAATGGAATATCTGGTCAGACTGTTTCACAAGTTCAATTCTCATGATCTTCAATGACCTTGCAAAGGAAAGCATAAGACTAGAGGGTCTTTTTGGGATATGGTGTTCCTTAACTGTGGCTTATTAACTTCTAAAATTACTAAGATGAAGAAAATCTTGGAATATTTCCCAAAGGTACTCATTCTGTGCTTTTCAAAGTTCAAAATGTGGCTACATGATGAAATCTAAGACATAACAAATGATTTGCAAACTTCATGAAAGGTTTTTCCAAATTAAATTATTACATGGTTCTTTTTGTAAAAAATAGACGCAGGTGGTAGGTTTCTTTACAAGTTCCCTGAGAAACGGTTTCCTGAAGCCGACCAAGCAAACCGCTCCCTTCCTATTTTGCACCAATTCTAAATCATGTGGGCGTCCAGACTGGGTGAGGGCGAGAGGAGCAGGAGAATACGAGATCAAAGCCTGTGCATTGTAGGAGAAAATGCTTTTTCTCTGAGGCTTTGAAAATCTCTTTTTAAAGGGATCCCCTCCCCACTTACTTTGGGGTTTGGCATATGGTGTATGCTACAGATGGATGAGCAGTGATGCAGCTGTTTGAGATCTGGCACCCTGCCTCTGGAGCGCTCCTGCCAGCTGACCGGCGCACCCTGGGCTTGTAGCATGAACCGATTCCTCCCAGCTGTTATGCAAAAGAAAGTGGAGAAATGTTGTTGTTCACCAATTTTCCGTCTAAGCCATCTTAGTTTAAGCTCAAGCCCAACAACAACAAATCCCCCAGAAGGCAACTTTTTATGGTACAGCATGCTTCTTCCAAGTTACGTATAATTGTGAATGCGAGGTTACATTTGGATAAGGTTAAAAGACTGCAGAAGCACTCATTGCTGCAAGCTGTGAATAATGTATGAAAGGAGAAATCTCAGTCCCAGCTATGGGGATGTGTGAGTGTGCCACCAGCACCCAACGTGAGCCCATGAGGGCTGGTGGCCAGGAAGTGCATGGCGCTCGCATGCCCTGAAGACAACACGAGAAGATCCACCTTACCCAGCCAGCTTGTTCCAGATGAAAGATAGCAACAAACAGTATTTATGGTAATATTTTAAAAAAAAAACAAAAGAGGGTCGATAGGTGCAGCAAACCACCATGGCACATGTTTACCTACGGAACAAACCTGCACATTCTGCACATGTATCCCAGAACTTAAAGTAAAATAATTTTTTTTTAAAAAAAGAGGTCTGAAGCGAGACTCCATCTAGAAAAAAAAAAAAAAAAAAAAGGTCTGAATTTGACCTGAAATCCAGACAGGAGACTGCACATTTCAAAAGACCAGAGGTGCTGCAAGAACAAATTTTATCTGGAAGGCTAGTGATGCAGAGAATGGGAGATGAGATGGCAGAGGCTTCCAAGAACATCATCAGCCGGTTACCTCAGAAAGTACAAAGGCCATATTGCCTTTTAAAAATGTGGAGTAACCATCACAGTATTTTGTATTTTTTGATGAAGATGATGTTTTTTTTTTTTTCTAATGAAGACATTTTGTTTGTATTTTTTTATGTTTTGAACTTCCATTTTTCTTTTCAAGGGCCACTGGCTAGCTAACTTGGAGCTACACTGGAGGAGAAAATCATCTGCTTTGTGACCCCTGCTAGCTCCACGAAGGAACTTACCAGGCACCCTCACCCACACCAGCCTAAGCTTACTCATTACAGAACATTTGTTCTTTGTGCCTGGTATATCTATGGGGCAGGGAGGAAAAAAAAAAAGAGAAGGAGAATATTTGACTGAAATATAGGATGTTTGTAAGAGTTTCAGACACAGGACTGAGACACTGCCAGGGCACGTGTAGATGAACTGAGATCTTGGCTTCTGGACAGGAGTGAAGAAGCGAGCCCGCAGGACACGTGGAGGTGTGGCTTTGCCACAGAGGCACAGGCCACCAAGCAAACCTCCCGTTAGCTCCCCATTGTCGTTGGCTGAGATATTTGCTAATTGAGCTCCCAAATCCAACATCCATGGCAAAGACTAGAAATCACTGGGTCCTCCAACAGGTCCACCAGAGCAAATGGAAGGGAATGCAAAAGAGAACCCTGCGTGTTTCACAGAGGACAGCATGCTTCCAGCCTGCTGCAGAGCTATTTGTGATTCATTAGCCGGCAATCTCTTGAGATTTGACAGGCCTTTTTATCTTTCCCCAAGCTGCAACAAAAAGCAATCATAAAACCGAGATGCACACTGTCCATGACTGAGGAGAAGGCAGTGTTACTGGTCGCCCAATTATCATAGAACGTAAAAATGGAAAACAGATAAGAAACCATTTTATAATTTGCAAACACCAGGAGCTAGTTGTTGACAGGAGGAAGGAAAATACATGAATGAATGCTGATTTTCCTCTTAATATCATAATTGTGAAATGCTTTAATTAAACAGTTATAGAGATAATAAATAATATTTTTAAAATGGTATTTTTCTAAATAAATAAGGAAACATTAAAGAACAAAAATTTTCATGTAATACACACTGTATTTTCGCAGTTCATCTAGGACCCTTGGAAATAACACTTTCAAACACTCTCTTTATCTCCCTGGCTGCCAATTTTATCACAAGTAGAAGTAGTGCTTTAGGAAATAACAGCACATTGGCTAATAAACACTGTCTGATTCAGCGATTTATTTTCTTCAGAAGTTATAGCTCTGTTCAAAGTGATATCCAGTGAAGTGTCACACATTAATTTAGAAATATATCAACAGGAAAATTTATCTGTGAACTCTGGAATATCACTAGTTACTGTAAAAACACTCTTCTTTCCCCTCTATCGATAGCAACAATAGCAGCAACACACCTCACAAATGTTACTAAATACTCAATAAAAAGCATATGTTAAGCACCTTCTATGTGCAGAGTACTGTGCAAAGCAATAAGGCAGGGTAGGGGTGATGGTGGGAAGAAGGAGAGGAAGAAAAAGAAAAGCCAGCTGTAAGGAGTTGCCTTTCTGTTACTGATAATCTTATTCCATCAACGCTTAACAAACTTGACTGTTGATTGAAGTCAAGGGTTTCTTTGTTGGGGGAGAGCAGAGGGTAAACCCATTAAGTTTTTCAGATCTGATTGGTGTAGATGAAGAGGAGTAAAGATGCTGAAAGGATAGGTGGAAGTAAGTTTTGCCTGCTATGGCTCATGGTTAGTAGATGTATGAAAACATTGAAAGAAATAGGCCAAGTATATTATTATTTTAGTTATAAGAAAAAAAATTTTCTAAACAGCTATTCCAAAAAGTGAGCTACCTGGTCTTAAGATTTTGTTTCTCATACAATGGTCAAATGCACACAAGTCATTGGACCATGCATTAGTCCATTCTTACACTGGGTAATTTATAAAGAAAAGAGGTTTAATTGACTCACAGCTCCACATGGGTGGGGAGGCCTCAGGTAACTTACAATCATGGCAGAAGGGGAAGCAGGCATGTCTTACATGGCGGCAGGTGAGAAAGCATGTGTAGGAAGCCAACGGGGAAGAGCCCCTTATAAAAATCATCAGATCTCATGAGAACTCACTCACTATCATGAGAACAGGATGGGGAATACCGCCCCTATCAGCCAATCACTTCCCACCAGGTCTTTCCCTCAACACCTGGGGATTACAATTCAACATGAAGAGTTGAGTGGGGACACAAAGCCTAACCATATCAGACCATGTTGTGTAATTTTGATTGCATTGACCAATTTGAAAATTATGACCAAAAAAATCATAGCTCATCAATTAATCTCCTACCTTCAAAGAGACAATGTTCCCTCACCTAGGTTTCTTTTGGCCGTTTCCCTTTCTCTTCTGCTGAAACCCAGGAGCAGTTTGCCATGCCCTTATTCAAGAACAATGGTTCTGGAAATCAATATTATATTGTAACAGACCCTGAAAATATAAGTAAAATAGAGACCGAAATAATTCTCAAGGCAGCAGAGGGCTATGAGTTACAGACCATGTCTGTTACCATGGCAAATCCATTTTTCTCTACAAATGTAATCTCTTTTACTTTGAAAAACAGATTCTCAGGGCTAACTAAAGCTAACCGCTGTTTGCCAAACTCATTGCAAGTATCTCTCCCTTCATACTCTTACATGACAATTCCCTACAGTGTCCTCGGGTTGTCGTGTGCATTAAATGAGATTGTTTAGGTGCATTAAATGAGGCTGGGTGCAGTGGCTCACACCTGAAATCTTAGCACTTCGGGAAGCTAAGGCAAGAGGATTGCTTGAGCTCAGGGGTTTGAGACCAGCCTGGGCAACACAGAGAGATAATGTCTTTACGGAAAGTAAAAAAATTAGTTGGGTGTGATAGCACTTGCCTGTAGTCCCAGCTACTTGGTGGGGTGGGGGCGAGAGGATCACCTGAGCTTGGGAGGTAGAAGCTGCAGTAAGCTGTGGGTGACAGACCAAGACTCTGTCTCTAAATAAATAAATAAATAAGATCACACACATGGCCATGGCCACAAGGCCTGGTACATAGCTAGCTATCAATTAAGATTACCATTTGGCAATAAATACCTTGTGTCCCAATTCTTGTCCCAACTTTTCCATGTGTCTTCTCTGAACATTCTAAACCATTGTGATCTATTCTTATGAAAAGGAGGCAGACCTTCCAAATAAATCTTATTTGGTTGCCTTTCTGTAAAAAAAGTGATTGTTTCATTCTTTCCTAAGTGTGGATACCAGAATAGCAACTATACACCCAGTCCAAGTGCAGCTCTCTGATAATAATGCAAGTACTGTTTTGAGCTGAGCATCATATATGACAAGAAAGTTGAGAATACTGGAACAGCATATGAAGCGTATTAAGCAGTATACTAAAGGATAAATACATGTCCAGCCACTAATGAAATCCTCAGCCTTAAGAATGTCTTTCCTCTAGCCTTGGTTCTGCTATTAGTTCTCAGTGATCTTGTGACTTGGTCAAGACTTGGCTGGAGTGCAATGGCCCGATCTCAGCTCACTGCAACCTCTGCCTCCTGGGTTCAAGAGATTCTCCTGCCTCAGCCTCCCAAGTAGCTGGGATTACAGGTGCCTGCCACCATGCCTGGCTAATTTTTTTGTATTTTTAGTAGAGACGGGGTTTCACCATGTTGGTCAGGCTGGTCTTGAACTCCTGACCTCAGGTGATCCACAGGACTCAGCCTCCCAAAGTGCTGGGATTACAGGCATGAGCCACCATGCCCGGCCCAGGAGACATTTTTTAAAATAGCAGATATGGGGCTTAATTACTAGCATTTGTCCCAAAAATAGCATTACCAACTGTGGACTCTGTACCCAGAAAGGTGGAAATACAAGGAAATCTCATCTTTGCCATGTGAGGCAATCAAAGGAATCCTATTGTTAGACAATTAAAGGGAATCATATATCATTTAATTATATATTAAATAAATCTAAAATATATATTAATAAAATCTCATTGATGATAGCTGCCATTTGACTTTCTAATAATAACTCATCATCGTTCTGATGAATAAGAAGCACATGGATGTGTGCCAAAGAACTCTGCCATCTCCTAGAAAGGTTCCTTTTGCATGAGTGGGAAGATGAAAACACGAGCTTTGCAGTAGAATCTTGATTGATGTAAGAATTCATAGACCTGATGCTGGTTAACTCCCAAAACTCCAACCAACATTTCTAGGAGTTATATATATCAGCACGAAACAGGGCCAGTCAGTCATCATTTGAAATCCACATGGGCAACACCTTTGTAATACGGATTGTTGCCCATCAGCTCAACTGTGATCAAGGAGCTCCAATTCAAAGTTGAGTTTCTGAAGTCTAATATTTACCAAATGTGCAGCCTTGTGCCCGTGCAATCCTCTTACCGAGTTAGAAAATAGCGGCAATCAGCTCTCTCCAAGTCCCACAGTGACTTGTGATCACCACCCATATGCACCTCCAGGTCTCCACAGTGGCCATTATTTTTCTCATTCCACAAAGCTACATTGTCTTCTAAGCCTCTTTAAACAAAGGTAAATCAGTTGCTGATTGAACACTGTAGCACTCGCCTTAATTTGGGGGGAATCATTTTTTTAAACATTTAAGGAATCAAATCAAAGCTTATAATTAAATAAAAGTGACCTTTTCAAACTTGCAGTATAATTGTATAAATTTTTAAACTACAACAAATTTGATGTACATGTACAGAAATCTTGGGAACTTTAGCCATAGACTGTACTTACGTGTCTATATATTTTTATTAAAATGACACTTTGCTTTATTAAAGAGATTACACTTCAGGACAAAACAAATAGGGTAGGAATTAACTTTACATGATTCAAATGTACAGTTTCCAAATTTAGCAAGTTTATCCATGGGATACTTATACTGAAAAACTATTTACTGTTTCTCTGAAAGTCAAATTTAACTGTGTGTCCTGTATTGTATGTGGCAGCCTAGACCGGTGTGAAGAAGTACCCCAATAGCTAAGCAGCATTTATGTTATTCCTCTCTGGGCATTGCAGAAGAATAAAGCTTCCTTTCAGAGGGCACTACTGTTTTCATAACATCATACAAAAGTGTTTCCAAGTAGAACCCAGGAAAAAAAGATGCATAACCCAGGGGTTCTCAAAATGTTCTCCAAGGATCGGCTGCATTGACATCACTTGAATCTTGTTAGACATGCAGATTCCCATGTCCCAGCCAGAGCGACTGAATCAGAAGTTCTGATAGGGGTTTCCAGAAACATGTGTTTCAACACCAGTCCTTTTGCCCCCCAATTCTGATACATGTGTAAGTTTCACATCCACTGACTAGGGGACTGTTTTATATGCACTAGTGTCTAAACCTAACCAGAGAATGCTTATAAACAAAAGAAAATCAGTTTTGACTGTTGTCAGTTTGTTTGTTGTTTATTATAGATGCACAGAACTTGAGTCCACTTTTAGTGAATGAGGGTATGGGTGTGGGGAGGAGGTAGTGGCAGAGAAAAAGTAGAGGGTTGACATCTTAGTTTGTATAGCTCTTTAAGGACTGGCCTTAGATAGTTTCCTTAGCACCAAGATTATTTATTGACTAAAACTTAAAGTCATTTAATGAAACCAGCTCCAATGTAAGGTCAGTTTTGCAGACAGCAGGGCCACCTAATCTAAACAATGTTTTATAATGGTTTCTAAGTAATATCAGGTAGTGAACATTTGAAGCTACTGGGTGAAATACTGAGTATAATGCTTTTGCTTTTTACACAAACATCTGGATCCAAGATATAAACAAAGAGAAGTTATGACGAAGAACTTCTAAAATGCCAGATGATCCGTGAATTACAGTCCTATTCTTGTGTACATCATTTTGGGAAAGTTGGTTGGATACAATACTATTTTAATTAAGTTAATGGGAAATTACATATTCATGGACTCGTCCTTTATATTTCATGTATTCTAATGATATTAACTTAGAATTTTACCAACTGATAACCAAATACTGTCATGTAGCTGGGATAAATGATTTTTGTGACTTTTTCTATACTCAAAATTTTAGCATCATTTAAGGTTTTTGATCAAATAAGCATTTTTTTAAATAAAGGAATAAATATAAGATAGCTTTGATGCTATTAATCTTCATCATTTGTTCCTTTTTGAGTTTTCTCTTAGGTTCTAAAAGTAAAAAATATAACTACTGTTGACTACAATTGTCACTCTTTCTAACATAGGGGTCTATCTTCTTTCAAAGGGATCTGATTAAATGTTTCAGTAAGTATTTATAATTTTAAGAAGGCATTAGATATATAAAGACATAAATACAGATGTGTATATCTGTATTTACAACATATATGTATAAATATACATTATATATATGACATCTGTCAACATTAAAACAAGATTACAGTCATCTAAATGATTACAGTCATATAAATGAGGTCCCTACTCTAAGTATATACAATGGCCATACAAAGTTGTTCAGTAAATGCACTGACTAGCAACTGAGAAAAGCTCCCAAAGATGGATACTGTTCTGTTAGAAAAGATCCTCTATGTGACAATGGTAGCAAACATTCAAAGGGATTATAACTGGAGAATGACTAATTCACATTTAATAAAAACTTTTCATAAAACAGAGGATAACAAACATAACCCCCTGCAATTTGAGTCAATAACCCATTTCCAGAATAAACCATTGAACTAAAACCTGAAAGATACGGCGTTCATCCTTGACAGGTGGGTAAGTGCATGAATTAGAAAATGATGAGTTCTTCCAGGATTTGTTAATTTCTCTAGGATAAACTCAGTTTTAACCAAAATTCTGCAAATCATATCTGGTCTTTAAGAATGTGGATACACAGTAAAATTTTGTTAGTGGAGTTAATGACCAAGAAGAAGACAGTCAATCACAGAGTCATCAAATAAGCTAACCAGGTGCTGACGCAGCTGCAACAAGAGCTAGGGGTTAATCTTCTTGTAAAATTTGAAAGTTTTAAAAAGGAACAGTTGCCACTATGCATAAACCTGTTGTCTTTGCTCAGAAAAAAAAACAAAAACACTTCACTTTAGTTATATGCCAACGTTTCCTTAATGAGGAAAGTAATAAACTGTATATTTTTGAAAATACAATTCCTTCCTTTTATCATTCTCTAAGGCAGCAGTGGCTATGACAAATAACCATCTTTGTGCTAGTAATACATGAATACCTGAACCTCGTTCTGAAATACAATTCCAGGCAAGCTTGGGGAGACGTTTCTAAATTCTCTTGATTATGAATACATTATGCTGCCTTCTAAAGCAGAGGAGGAAGATTTCAAAAGGTTCAAGTCATACATGTTCTAACTCATGTCTTCACGTCCAAAGGATTTTATGTGCCCAACAAATCATGAACTCATTAAGATTTTTGTCGCCCAACAAGTCAAGACATGCTTTTGTAGGTAACATGAAAGCAAAGGGACCTGTTCTGTTTTATGAAGTAAATGCTCTATTATCTGCAAATATATATATATATATATATTACACCTAAAAATACTGCCGCTGAACAAACAAAACTACCATAAAACCAGAGAAAGAATCATAAAAACGGGTTCATTCTAGCATTAATTTTAATGTTTGATTCATGTTTAAGAAGTTCTTAAGTTGAAATATTCAGATGGTACGAACTGCTATTTTTTACCCAAGTGAACTGAAACTCACACAATGCATTTCTTTGATAATAGAGTTTATATAAGTTTTCCTGTAGCCTTATTTTTGCAACCAGTGTTCACAGATCACTGAGATAGTTTTATTAAAAATGCTTACATGGGAGGCCGAGGTGGGCAGATCACGAGGTCAGGAGATCGAGACCATCATGGCTAACATGGTGAAACCCCGTCTCTAATAAAAATACAAAAAACATTAGCCGGGTGTGGTGGCGGGCACCTGTAGTCCCAGCTACTCGGGAGGCTGAGGCAGGAGAATGGCGTGAACCCGGGAGGCGGAGCTTGCAGTGAGCTGAGGTCACACCACTGCACTCCAGCCTGGGCGCCAGAGCAAGACTCCGTCTCAAAAAAAAAAAAAAAAAAAAATGCTTACATGACTAAATTCTATTTTACATGCCTTAATATATTCTGGATGGTGAGTCATTTTATTTTTTTCAAGAGAGAAGAGTTTGAATATGAAGACCGAACAAACACTTTGAATGTCAAGTTGTAAAAGTTGGCATGAAATGCTGAAATACCATTTGACCCAGCCATCCCATTACTGGGCATATACCCAAAGGATTATAAATCACGCTGCTATAAAGACACATGCACACGTATGTTTATTGCGGCACTATTCACAACAGCAAAGACTTGGAACCAACCCAAATGTCCAACGATAGACTGGATTAAGAAAATGTGGCACATATACACCATGGAATACTATACAGCCATAAAAAATGATGAGTTCATGTCCTCTGTAGGGACATGGATGAAACTGGAAATCATCATTCTCAGTAAACTATCACAAGGACAAAAAACCAAACACCACACGTTCTCACTCATAGGTGGGAATTGAACAATGAGAACACATGGACACAGGAAGGGGAATATCACACTCCGGGGACTGTTGTGGGGTGGGGGGAGGGGGGAGGGACAGCTTTAGAGATATACCTAATGCTAAATGACGAGTTAATGGGTGCAGCACACCAACATGGCACATGGATACATATGTAACAAACCTATGTATCCATGTGCACATGTACCCTAAAACTTAAAGTATAATAAAATAAAATAAAATAAAAAATAAAATAAAATAAAAAAGAAAGAAATGCTGAAATGAAGATGTGCAATCATCCCATCACCGGCTTTCAAAGAAATAGGTAGAAAAAAAAATCTCAGCTGGGCCCAGCTCCTCCCTTGTGAACGTGTGTATGCCAGTGTCTGGAGAAGATACCGCAGGACCTCACCTGTGTACAGGAGGGATAGGAATGTTAGGGGTGAAGAGGAGATCTAGGCACGGAAGGCAATGGACCTGAGCATTCCCAGAACCTCAGCTTTCCTGACCTGAGCCTTTGAGCCAAATGTACATTTCTGAGAACCCTGGTTCCATTTAACTCACTAAATCTACTTTTAAGTAATCACTCTGAGTGGGTAAATGTCCCAGGTATAACCAGGTTTACAAAAAGGAAGAAAAAGCTCTTAGATTTGGCAGCATATTAAGGATCACAAACTTACACCTATAATACAGGCTGAAAGTACTAGAAGAGAGTTACTAAGAGGCCAGTGTAGTCAAGTGAAAAGGACATAACATCCAGTGATAGGAAATCAAGACACGGTATAAAGACAGTAGCTGGTGAGGTGAGCTCTAAAGTAAGACTTTGGGAATGAGAACTTCCATTAAGGCAAAGAGTAGGAAGTTTGAGCAGTGATCTATAGCATGGGATGTGTGTTTAAAAAGGGGGAGAAATTAATTAGAGAATGTCATTTGGGGTCCCAGAGTGCCTGACAATAAAAACCAACCAGAGGAATTTGTGTTCACTTGGTTTGATAGTCACTGAAGAGGAAAGCATGTCAGTGGAGTGGTGGTTTGAAGACAGCCGAGAAGCTGGAGGAACCAGGATTTGGGAGGCCAGTGGAATGTATTAGTGAAGGACTTATTGATGTCTCATGCATCTGTAAATAACAAGTTCCAACTTTCTCCGATTTTCATTCCTTTTTATAAGGAGCTTACAAAATGACAACTTGGGCATCTGGTTAAGAGCCAGCTGCCATCCATCTATAAGGAAGTAGATATCTTTACACATTGTATGTGGATTCTAAACTGGAAGTTTTTCAGAGAGTAAAGTGGGGGATCAGGTGATTAAGTAAATCTAACTGCAATCCTAATAGATTTCCCTGCCCCTCTGTGCTGTCACCTTGGGTATGATTAGTAGCCTCTCCTCTTCAACCCATGCTTCTCAAATGTAAGAATCACCTGGAGATATCATTAAAATGTGCACATCCAAACTGGAGTCTGGTGTGAGATTCTGCATTTCTAACACGTTTCCTGGTATTGACAATACTGATAGTTCATAGACCTCACCTTCAGGCCGAGTCTTAAAATACTTTCTTTTTGCATTAGGTATTGCAGAGAAAGTGGCTGAAAATAAAAACAGAGCAGAAATAGATCCAGTATGCATACAAGGAGAAATGCCATTAAAAATAATAATGAGAATAATAATGCCTTGCATTTATTTAGTGTTAAGAGTATGCAAAGTTTTTTTGGAATATTATCTCATTTGACTCTGTTTAAATTATCTATCTATATTCAGCCACTATCATCTAGTATATACATACACACACATAGATACACACACACACACACACACATACACACACACACACAATGCAGTCATGCATTGCTTAACAACAAGGATACATTCTGAAAAATGTGTTGTTAGGCAAATCTGTCATTGTGAGAAATTCATAGAGGTACCATATAGGTTTGTACTTACACAGCCTACTACACACTTAGGTTGTATGATATAGCCTATTACTCCTAGGCTACAAACCTGTACAACATGCTGCTGTACTCAGTAGTGTAGGCAATTGTAGCACAATAGTAAGTATTTGTGTCTCTGAACATAGAAAAGGTACAGTAAAAACGTGGTTTGAAGGCGTAAAAATGGTACACACAGCTGTACAGGACAGTTACCATGAGCAAAGCTTGCAGGCCTGGAAGTTGCCCTGGGTCCGTCAGGGAGTGAGTGAAGAGTGGGTGAGAAGGTCTAGGACATTCCCATACATGACTGTAGACTTTATATATAAACACTCTACACGTAGGCTACACTAACGCCATAAAAAATATTTTTATTTCTTCAATAATAAATTAACCTTAACTTAATGTAATAACAGCTTAAAACACAAACACAGATAGCTGTAAAAAATAATTTTATGTATTTATATATTTATTCTATAAGCTTTTTTCTATTAAAAAATTTTTTTTTGCTTTTTAAACTTTCTGTTTGTTAAAAAACTAAGACACAAACACACATATTAGCCTAGGACTACACAGGGCCGGGATCATCAGCATCACTGTCTTCCACCTCCACATCTTGTCCCACTGGAAGTTCTTCAGGGGCAGTAACACACGTGGAGCTGTCCTCTTCTATGGTAAGGATGTCTTCTGGAATCCTTCCTGAAGGATCTGCCTGAGGCTGTTTTACGGTTAGCATCTTTTGTAAGTAGAAGGAGTACACATCTAAAATAACAGTAAATTCAGAGGCCGTGGTGGGCAGATTGCCTGAGGTCAGGAGTTCGAGACCAGCCTGGCTAACATGGTGAAACTCTGTCTCTACTAAAAATACAAAAATTAACCAGGCGTGGTGGTGCGCACCTGTAATCCCAGATACTCGGGGGACTGACGCAGGAGAATTGCTTCAGCCCAGGAGGCGGAGGTTGCAGTGAGCCGAGATCGTGCCACTGCACTCCAGCCTGCCAGACAGAATGAGACTCTATCTCAAAAATAAAAATAAAAAAATAACAATAAAAAGTATATAAATACAGAAACCAGTAACAGCCATTTATTATCATTATCAAGTATTACGTACTGTACCTAATTGTATATGCTAGACTTCCATATGACTGGTAGCACAGTCAGTTTACATGAACATCAGCACTAAGTGATAATAATTCTTCAGCTTCATTATAATACTATGCACTACTGTAATGTAGTCTATCATTGACCAAAATATCATTGTTTGGCACGTAGCTGTTCATTCATATTACATTAAGATCATTCAAATATTTATTTGTCTTATAAATTTTCATTCAGGATAACATCTAATAATAATTGAACGATTCAAAGAAATGACTATCTGTAGATGAAAATGTTCATGACCTTTTGAATTATTCAGATAATTAAGTAGAATTGCACCCTAACTGCCCATGTTACCTTATCAGGACTCCAACCAAAAGATGTGAATTCAAAGCCCTTTGACTATGTACATTAGCAAAAGTATATTAATTTTTCCACAGATCTCTCAGAAAAGTCAGTTGCAATAATAGATACTGCCATTTATGCATTTTTTCCCTCTGAAAGCATATGAATGTCAGTTTATTTCCAGCCAGATTTTTTCAAGAGTCATGTCAAGATATAAAAGTATTGAAGAAAAGAATTGGTAGTTTGGTTTACAATGGTATTCTAGATTTCTCTCCTTCACAGTGAATCAAGAAATATGTAGTAAGATGCCAATTTTCCCAACAGGAAAATTTAGCATGCATTCTATTCTTTCTTTAAAAAGTTAAAGTGCACCTGTGGAATGAGGAAGCATAAAGAAGGACCGATGTTTCCAGCCCTTTTTCACAAACAACGAGTGATAGATTGCTATCTTTCACCACTGTCACTTATTCCATGAAATTTGGGCAGCATAGAGTGGGGAGAGATGGAGGGTTGGGGGGTAGATGCTGTGATCCTGAGCATGCAGACTTTGCAAGGCCAGGACACTTTTATGGAGCCTGAAGCACATGTCTTGAACAGGGTTAGAATGAATCTTTGGTGATGAGGGGTTCAGGCTATTCTGACATTCATCTGCTTCCTTTCTTCTCTGACCATGGTAAATATGATTTCAAATCCTAATGCAGAGACACTCATCATTGGTTATTTAAAACATCATAAATTGAAACTTCAACCTCTTTCCTCCCTAACTGGGCCAGCTTTAACTCTACTAAATATTAAATACAAAGTGGTAAGAATTAACTAAGGTAGTAGTACAAAATTTAGGGGAGCAGACAAATAAAAACCTAAACAAGGAGCACACAGTTTATTGAAAATTATGCTGATATCCATAGGACATAGATTATTCTATTCCAAAAATCTGTTTGTAAATCAAAACACATTTTTCCATAGGAGAATGTTATTCATGATAGAACCCTGAGATGTCTAATTAATTATAAATGTAACTGGATCAGAGAGAGTGGTCTGACTTCGTACTATATTACCTGAGAGGAAACAGAAAACACACTCAGATTTCAAACTGGGAATTCCAGGAGCAGGAGAGCCTGCAATGTTGGGCCAACCTAGCCTCTTTCAGTTCTGAGCTACTTACAGTGGCCCATAGGCAGACGCTGACTTCAGCAGAGAGTGATCAACATTTGAGGGCAGCAACAGGGAATTCAGAATCAGGGATGAGAATGTTTGCATATGAGGTAGAGACAGAGGCATCTCCAGCTGGGAACCATATCTCAGTTTTGCTCTTACGGAGATTCTGTTACTCTTTCCCCACTTCCTATTCTGCCTTTGCAAATTATCAAATCTACTGCAAGAATTCTGCACTGTCTCCATTTCCTCTCCTTCCTTTTACTCCTCACCTCTCTGACAATCTGACTTGCCTTCCCTGTTTTGCTCAGTTTTCATAAAGGGCATCCACACCTACTTTATTGTTGAATTTATTTGCGTCTTAATGACCCTCACTGTTTTGGTCTTCTTTCTGGAAATTCTGCACTAGCCAGCTAAATAATATTGGCTTCATCTCCTCCTGTATCTCTGTGTGCACCTTCCAGTTACTTTTATTCATCCATCTTCCATCTGTGGCCTATTAAATTTTGGTTTTCTTAAGTTCTCTCTCCTCTTTCCTCTTCTTATCCTACACTCTCTTAGTTTCCGTCCTTGTGGCTTCAATTACGAGATCCATGCTGACTCTCCATGTATTTCTTCAGCTACCAACTCTCTCTTGGCCTCCAAATATATTTTTAAGTTGTAATTAGACTTATTTTCAGAGATGTGATACAGACATCTCGAACTCCATGTCAAATGAACTTACTGCTTTTCCCACAAAAATTACTCATATTCCAGAGGCTCGTGTCCAAGTTACCACAAACCTGGTCACCCAAACTAGAAGTCTCAGAGCCACCCTCAATGCTTCTGTCTGCACAGAAACCCAAAAAGTACATCTAAGTCTTTCAGATGCTGTAGAACTTTAAGTCGGATAATTTGCACCTATTTCCACCTGGCACTGCTTAAGTTCTGGGACCCATATTATTTGTCCTGGGTCAATACAGTAGCAAACTCCTAATTTTATCTTCTTGTCCTCAATTTTTTCTTCCTCTGATCTGCTATTTACCTCTTTTTGATATTAGTGTTATCTCTATAAAATACAGCCAAGATAAGATTACCCGTGTCTACAAAAATGATTTTCCTTATTGCCATCTTACAGGTTAAAGACAAAACTCCAAAAATGGCATTCTTTTTACAACTGAATTCTAAACTTACATTTCCGGCCAATGCTCTAGCAGCACAAGTCAACTCGTCATTAGTAATTTTGCTACAAATGCAAATTCCAATTCCTTCTAAGAAATTTTTGACTGTCTGCAGAGCACTTATTCATCCTTCACCCCCTCATGAAGCTAAAGTTGATTGTTTCACAGTCCTGGCCTGGCCTCCAAAATCAAAGATAAGGATGTACAATTTGGAGGGGCGAAAGAGAAGACCCCTGAGGGGTACCTTCCTGAGGGTCTTTGTAGACAATACGCATACCCACCATTGTCATGAAAAAAAAAAAGGGAAGAGTAGGCATGTGTGTATGTGTGTGTGTGTATGTGTAGGAAATTTGTAAAAGTCCCAGACAGCGATGGAATCTATAAGCTAGAGAAGGTAAAAAGGATAAAAATTAAAAAGAAAAATTATAAGGTTGGTATATGTAATTTAGGGAATCCTTAATCATAAACATGATGCTGATACATGATTAAATTGATACAAGTAAATTTAATAGGTATTTTAATACGAGTAAGAGCAAGGTATTTTAAAAATTGATGTAAGAGTCTGTAAGTCATTTCACAAATATTTTGAATACTTACAATATTCTAGACACATGTAGAAAGAGAAATAGGGGATAACTCTAGCCATAGACATGGATTAGTAGGAGTTATATCACCTTCCTGCAGTTCTCTTGCCTCTAATCAAGGCAGCAAACCTTTAGAACACATATGTAGGGACACAGTTGCAGAGGTTGTTGGTCTGTAAGCACTACGGGAGCTCACCACCATGGAACATTCAAATGACTTTGTAAAAACAGCAAGTGATGTAATTTGGTACTTTTTTTTCTCTGAATGAGTGGCAGATTGTGCCAGCAAAATGGGAAAAAGAGAAGTAAAGAGTCTGGACTTTGACAAGGCTTTGTATTCTGTCCTCTGTAACATGGTCGTGACCAGGTTTCTTAGTTGAGAATTTGTGGTATGGTCTCTATGGGCCATGAAAATGTAGCGTGCATTTACCTACGTGTCCACTTCCAAAGATGCCAGTTAGCAGCTCAATGTCAGTTTAGAGTGTACCATAAGGATGCTTTTGTAACCCATGATATTCAGCTTACATATCAATGATCTACAAGAAGCCATGGAGAATCTCACAATCAAGGGTTAACAAATATTTTGAAGCTAATGCAATATTATGCTGACTATTGCAAGGCAGAATCCCTAACATTTACTGTATGAAATATAAAGTGAAAAATTACCGTATCAATTTGAAATGTGACTCTGTAAAACCACAAGGAAATAGAATGTGGATAAATGCAATGCTGAATAATAAAGGGAAATAATAAGTACATGTGACTGAAATGGAAAATCAGTTGATCAAGGAAATCAGGAATCCAAGAAAAAGACCCAGTAGCAGTTATAATTGACATCAAGCTAAAGGAGTAACCAGTGAAGTTAGCTAAAAACAAACAAAAATCAGAAGAAACACTTCTGGAAGGGCAGTGTGAAGAGCTCAATAAACACTTTTCCCAGTGAAACAACCATAACTGGCAAAAATCACTTTAAAAATAAAGGTACAGGCTAGGCGCTGTGGCTCACGCCTGTAATCCCAGTGCTTTGGGAGACTGAGGCGGGCAGATCACAAGATCAAGAGATCGAGACCATCCTGGCTAACACGGTGAAACCCCATCTCTACTAAAAACACAAAAAACTATGCGGGCACGGTGGCAGGCACCTGTAGTCCCAGCTACTTGGGAGGCTGAGGCAGGAGAATGGCGTGAACCCGGGAAGTGGAGATTGCAGTGAGCCGAGATCGCGCCACTGTACTCCAACCTGGGCGACAGAGCGAGACTCTGTCTCAAAAAATAAATAAATAAATAAATAAACCCACACACATATAACCATTTAAATCAGTCTCTGAAAAGTATTCTAAAGAACTGCAGCAAATGGAGAAACATTTATTCAAGACTATACTACTAAATCTCCGACCCATTTGCTGCATAATCTCCTGCTCACCATGATGGAAGCTCCACTCCAGTGGGGTGTATACAAGGGATATCATCCAGCCCTTACGTGTAGGTTAGAAGTTTTACTTAGAATGCAGAAAAGCTTCGACACTGTTCTGGGCAACAGTTTTTTTGAAAAAGACACCAAAACACAGGCAACACAAACAAAAATAGACAAATGGGTCTATATCAAACTAAAATGCTTCTGCACAGCTGAGGGAAAAATCAACAGCACAAAGAAAAGCCAATCTAAAGAATGGGAGAAAATATTTGCAAATTATATATCAAATAAGGGGTTAATATGCAAAATATATGAGACTCATACAACTTAATGATCAAGAAAACAAATAATCCAATTTAAAAATGGGCAAAGAAACTGAATAGACATGTCTAAAAAGAAGACGCACCAATGGCCAGCAAGTATGTGAAATGGGGTCAGCTTATACTAATCATCAGAAAAATGCTAGTCAAAACTTTCATGAGATATCACCTCACTCCAGTTAGGAAGTCTACAATCAAAAACATTAAATAAATAAGAAGTATTAGCAAACATGTAGAGAAATTGGACACTGCTGGATTTTAAGATGGTATGGCCGCTATGGAAAACAACATGGAGATTCCTCAAAAAATTATAAATAAAACTACCTTATAATCCAGTAATTCTGCTTTTGAATATATATCCAAAAGTATTGAAAACAGGATTTTCTTGAAGGGATAAGTGCACTCCCATGTTTATTGCAGCACTATTGACAATAGCCAAATATGGGATCAACTTAAATGTCCATCAATGAATAAATAAAGAAAAGGTGATATATATAAACACACATTGTGTGTGTGTGTATATATATACACATATATATACACATATATACACACATACATATATGTATATACATATATACACAGATACGTATATGTATATACATATATACACACATACGTATATGTGTGTACATATATATACACACATATACGTATGTGTGTATATGTATATACATATACGTATATACACATATATATACACACACACACAATGGAATATCATGCAGCCTTAAAAAAGGGGTAAGTTCAGCCTTAAAAAAGGGATAAAAAAGGGATAAGTGCACTCCCATGTTTATTGTAGCACTATTGACAATAGCCAAATATGGGATCAACTTAAATGCCCATCAATGAATAAATAAAGAAAAGGTGATATAGATATATATACACACACACACCCACACAATGGAATATCATGCAGCCTTAAAAAAGAAGGAAATCTTGCTATATACTACCACATGGATTAACCTTGAGGACATTATGGTAAGTAAAAAAAGCCAATCACAAAACACAAAAGGACTAGTCCTGTCTCATTCCACTTATATGAAACATTTAAACTAATCAACCTCATACAAATAGAAAGTAGAATATGCTGGTTTCCTGGAGCTGGGGAAAAAGGGAAATGGGGATTTTCCAATGGATATAAAGTTTCAGTCATGCAAGATAAAAAAGTTCTGGAGATCTATTGTGTAACAATGCACATATAATTAATAATACTGTACTGTACAATTAAAAATTGTTGAGGATAAATTTATACTACATGCTTTTCCAAAATAAAAAAAGTAAAGGAAAGTATCACAAAAAATTTCTCAATTAATGGAAAATATCAATAAAAAGAAGTTGTAATTAAATAACCAAGGCCAATTCTGGAAGTGAAAAACCAATATCCAAAATAAAAAAATGTACCAGAGGATTTAATAGCCAATTTGAGCCAGCAGAAGAATCATCAGAATTGAAGATCTATTGGTAAAGATTATATAATCTAAAGAACAGAGAAGAAAAATGAAGAACAGAGCCTCCAAGAAACGTGGACCATGATTAAGCACCATGACATATGTGTAATGGAAGAACCAAAGAGAGACAGAAAGAAACAGAACTAATAGTCACAGAAATAATGACTTGCGATTTCCCAAATTCAATGAATATTAACCTATACATCAAGAACTTCAGTAAATTCCAGTAGGATAAATGCAAGAAGATACATACCTACAAAAAGTGACCAATAGATTTGAACAGACATTTCTCCAAGAAGATCTGTAAATGGTCAATAAGCACATAAAACGACGTTCAACATCATAAGTCATTATAGAAATGCAATCAAAACCACAATGAAATACCACTTCACATGCACTATGTGACAATTTCACATGCAATATTTGGCTACAACCAAAAAGTCAGTCAATGGGGAAGATGCAGATAAATTGGGACCCTCACTGATTCCTTCTAGGAATAAAAAGTGGTGAAGCCACTCTGGAAACAATTTGGCAATTTATCAAAATGTTAAACATGGAGTTATCCTGTTAATAAGTACTTCCACTCCTAAATATATACCCAAGAAAAATAAAAACTTATGTCCACACAAAAGCTTCTACACATATTCATAGCATCATCATTTGTATTAGCCAACAAGTGGAAACAATGCAAATGTACATTAATTGGTGGATGGATAAGTAAGATGAGGTATAGCTTTACAATATCACATTATTAGACAACAGAAAGGAATAAGGTACTGATACATGATACTCCATAGCTGAACTTTGAAAACCTCCAGAATTAGCTTTATTATAATTTATCTTTATTGATATTTTCTATTAATTGGGACATTTCTATACTTTAGATTTTTCTTATTGTGGTAAAGTGAAAGAAGTCAGTCACAAAATACCACATATTAGACGATTAATTCATGTGAAATATCCAGAATTGACAAATTTCAGTAGAGCTTAGAAAAAATGAAAACCAGCATAAAAGTGGAGTTCATTCAAGGGAGCCAACATAAACCAGTCCGTGAATATGTAATTGAGTGTTGAAGAAATGGTCTTTGTAAGCAAACTGACCTGGGTTCCAGTCTTTGTCATTATTTGCTGGGTGACTATGATGGTTAATCTTATGTACCAACTTGACTAGGCCAAGGGATCCCCATATGACTGGTTCAAGATTATTTCTGGGTGTGTCTATAAGTGTGTTTCTGGAAGAGATTAGTATTTATAATAAATTGGTGACTTTAGTAAAGTAGATGGCCCTGCCAAATGTGAGTGGCACAATCCAATTCACTGAGGGCCTGAAGAGAACAGAAAGGAGGAGAAAGGTTGAAGGAACGAACTCTGCCTGACCACTTGAGCTGGAACTCCCATCTACTCCTCCCTTCAGTGCTCCTGGCTCTTAGGCCCTGAGACCTGGGCTAAAACCTACACCCTTGGCTCTCTGGCTCTCAGGCCTTCAAACTACAACCCTAGCCTTCCTGGTCTCCAGCTGGTGAATGGAAGATAGTAGGGCTTCTCAGCCTCCATAACCATGTAAGCCAGTATCTTACAATAAATACCTTCATGTATACATCTCCTGTTGGTTCTCTTTCCCTAGAGAACCTTCACTAATACAGCAACCATATATAAGTAGGCCTCCATATTTGATTATTGATTTGTAAGTTGAAATAGTGATGGATATTTCTCAAGATAGTCATAAGAATGATGTGACTACAAAATGGGAAGCATTGTACAAAGTACAAAAATTTTTCAAGAAATAGTAGTTTTTATAAACACTGATTTTTAAATTTGTAAATGGTTCTTTCCTCTATTCTGTAATTTTAGGCATCACTCCCATTCTTTAAATTTAAAAAATAGAATAAAACATTTTTCCAGACTGAATCAGTTTAACCTTCCAATGGTCTTAACTTAGAGAAAATGCAGGCATGCTAAATCCAGCTATGTCATCCAGTCATGACAGGTGTCCAGCTGAGTGTTTCTCATATTCTCCCTGACCCCTAAGCCAACATTCCAGTGGTTTCACCTAGCAGTTTCTAGTTCCTGTTTCCTCAGTCATCTCGGCAGCTCTTTTCCTGCAGTTATGAGGTAGCTCTGTAAAATTACAATTATTCATATATTTACATACATATTAGTTGTGTTGAAATTAATTTTATTCTTGTATATTTACTCTGCCTCTCTCAGGAAAGCACTGGATCTTCAAGGGCAGAGAGGATATTTTCTGACATCATAATTCTTTTTACAGTCATAGTGCAGACCTTTTTTTTTTTTTTTTCTTTTAGAGATGGAGTCTTGCTCTGCAGCCCAGGCTGGAGTGCAGTGGTGCAATCTCAGCTCACTGTAACCTCCACCTCCTGGGTTCAAGCAATTCTTGTGCCTCAGCCTCCCAAGCAGCTGAGACTACAGGTGCGTGCCACCATGCCCAGCTAATTTTTTGTATTTTTAGTAGAGACGGGGTTTCACCATGTTGGCCAGGCTGGTCTCGAACTCCTGACCTCAAGGTGCAGACCTTTTTATATGAAGATGTCCTGCTGCTCAACTGGATGTTTTGGCGACCACCACAAGGTCCCCAAACCTACTGGCAGGCTTTGGTCAGGCATAAGTCGACATATAGCTCCTGCTGAAATAAGAGAAACTGTTGGACTCTGCTCTAGACCAATACGACTTCTTGCTCTAGTCATGTTGATGTGTCTTGGCATTTTTTACTTTTTCCTTACTTCACATAATTATTCACAAAGAGATAATGCTTTTATTTGCTCACACTTTTCTTGACCCAAGAGCATGTTAACGTACAACGATGCATACAGTATAAGAAAATAAAGCAAATTAATACATTGATGAAAATAATCTAAAGATAACATGAAAGATTACAAAGTAAAACTGGATCTAGAGTGGTTAGATTGCAAAGTGTCTACCATCATTCTTCTACATCTTGCTGCAGCTAGGCCGCAAAGCGAGACTGAAGTGTTCTAGCAGACAGAGAGATGGGAGGAATTGAGCAGTGTTGGGAGTTGAAGTGATCCTAAGTTATGAGCAAAGCAATTGCTAAAAACAATCAACTATTTCTAATACTATAAACAGAAAGGAATCCCTCCTGTGGGTTTACTGTGATGAATATGATTCTATAGGTAACAATGAATTAAATGACAGCATCCTTTCAAAACTGGTCCTCATAGACTCCTTTGAGAAATACATTAGCATGTTACAATGAAGGTGATGTTCTGAAGAAAAACAAACTGAAGAAAAAATAGTCTTCTACTTTTCTGGAATAGAATGATAAGTCATCCACCTCTTTAAAATTGCACATTAAATACTTTATGATATACGAATGGAAAACATTTTAAATGCAAAAACAAATGCAACTGGATATTTTCCACATGCTACCATTCTTGCATTCTCATTTTTATTATCTGAAACAGTGGTTTTTAAAGCACTTAATCTTAAGTTTGGTTTTCCTTAGAAATGTTTTATCCATTAAAAAATATGATTTTAAAATGTCTTCCATTAATAGAAAGATTTCATTGATTTTTCCCCTTAAACATTCAAAGATATTTATAATAGATACCACTATGTCGGCCTCATGCTTGCTTTAGTGGATTCATGGCAGCACAATATGAAAAGAATTCAGGGAGCAGATTCTAAATTAATTGGCAATTTGAACTTAGAATGATCATTGCTTTGTGCCTATTTGGGAAACATGATTGCTGGATTTAGAGATGGATAAAGACAAACTGCTCTACTCTGACAAACCATTCTTCTGAGAAAATTGAACTGTTCTTTTTCCAACGGGGTAATGATACCTAATCCATCGAGATGTAAAAACTCTATAAAAAAGGCCTCTTTACAGAGCACTCCGGTCAGCCTGTTAAAGAAAGTGAGCAGTGTTCTTAATGGAAGATAAACGGTTGCCCTACAGGGTTTTATCTGTCATACTAATCTCAAAAAGCATCTCATATAAAACTGGAGTTAAAAAGACTGTCAAGGCAGGCTGCATCACTCTGTAAACTAATACCTGGGGCTTAGCACCCGAGTCCTGTACATGTGAAATGTTTAAAATATTTGGAAGAAAGCTTTTCCCTTCACATTAGTCTAGGCATACTCAGTGAACCCAATGTGAGATAATCCAAAACAATTCAGGTTCAACAAAGGTTGGGAAAATATTGTAGTAGACACAAAGCTTTGATGGAGAGCTTCTTTGATCTAAAGATTATAAAATACACAGTTTCTAATCTGACAAATTTTGAGCTGCAAAGCACAATATCTAAACATTCTTCTTTTGTCATAACAGTTTAATCCCTTAAGAATGTGATTTAAACCACTAGGGAGCAAAGGTTACCATGAGATTTGTATGAAAGAGGAAAACTGCCTCAGACACCTTGATAGAAGTCTGTGAGGGTCATTAAATGATATAACAAAATGTTGCTTACCATTGGCTCTGCCAGGTCAGCTTCAGTTCAAGGCATGTCAAATGCCCAGTTCTTTTCAGTGCGATTGGACAAAAGATGAAACAAGTCTCCCTCTTTCGCTCTCTCCCCCTCCCCACCCCTGTCTCTCCTTTATCTTTACCCTTCCATTTCTTTTTTTCCTTTAGTTGAAGATCAAATTCCATTGGTGACAGAAAACTAATGTCTGTACATTCTCCAATTGCTACACCTACACTCTTCATAAAAATGCTGCGGAGTTTTAATTATATGCTTTCTAAACATATAAGTTTTACAAAATGAATATATAGTATTTTAACCAGCAACACCCAGAATTCAACCCAGGAATGGCCATCAGCCTTGACAGAGTGAACGTATCTGTTTTTTACATGGACCAAATGAAACTGAAAATGCATGGTATGACCAAATGGACTTCCCATTCCCTCTGATGGAACGACGTGAACATATGAAGGAAATGTCATCTAAACCTTCGTTATCTTAATCTCAAAGTACTAAGATAGAGCAGTAGTCCAAGCATGCTCAACACATGGCTGGTCTGTCCATTGATCATTAGGCCCCTGAGTATAATTGATGTATCTCATGTGTCAAATGTGCCTCGTTGGGTTTTGAATAAAAATGGATTATCAATGATGCACTCACTTGGGCAACTGGAGAACTGTAGAAGTGATATTTCATATTTAATGCTGAAGAGGTTCATGAATTACACCTCTGGTCTACCTGTCACGTTTTGCTGTGAGAAGGGCCGGGTAAATGGGGGAGGAGGGTTGGCTTTAGCAGGGAGACTTAGAGCTTCATTCAGTAAATGCAGTTTTCTCACCCCCACAACTCCAGATGGTTGTGAAAGCCTAGAAAACATGCATTCTATTTCTCCCAGAATTGTAGATTTAGGAAGAATCTTGCAAAATTATCTGCTCCAAGTAGCCAGATTTATGTATGTAAATGTCTATGTGCTTCAGGAAACAGATACTCTTTCCTTAAATATTTTATAAGCAAATTAACCCGTAAACTGAGCTTGCCAGATGACTGTTCAACATCTATTTTTCAGGAGTAGGTACCAGAAGACACAGATACATAAAACTGAATCTGAGGCCCCTGTACCTCTGGTTCTTATTGCTGCAGTGGTGGCAAACCACTTTGAAATTAGATGTAAATACACAGGACTTCCTGAAAGTTTAAGACCTTCATTAGGTTGGTCCTCAGAGGTTAATGGAAATCTAAAAAGAGTTCCGTCCTAAATTCCATCCCCATGAGTGAGTGAGGACATAGAGTTGGTTTCTGGGAAGGGCATCAGAGAGCATCCTAATAAATGAAAAGAACCTGCACCTCCCAGGGGTTGAAGTCAGGCCACATGGTCACCTGGGCCAAATCTCCAAGCAGAGCTGACCACCAGAGCTGTGCAGTCATTCACTCAGTGCTTAATAAAGGTCCTGGAGTTCTCTGAGAAACACAGTCTCTGCCTTCAGCGAATTCATGGTCCCTTTCCCTAGCATCTAAGTATCAGGTTTTGTTCTGATGTACAGAGACAGCTTTTGTCAAGGGCCTGGACTCCTAGAATATGGGCTGTATAGATTTGCAATTCGAGTTGAGTCTTGGTAAGAGCGACAAGTGCTGTTGATATTATACATTCATTGTGGGAGAGGGGCACAAAAATTTACAAACCACTATTTGAATATCATGTTCTGTTTTTACAAGAAAAAATATTGCATTGTCATGGACCCTTTCTATGAAAACCTGGTTGGTGATCCTCTCTCAGAAGCAGATAGGCTTCTGTAATTTAATGACTTTCTTTCTTTATCCTCTTCATTGTGCTGTTTCCTGCTTCCTTCTACTTTAAAAAGCACTGGAAAAGGGAACATTTGTTCAAATTCAGGGGACTAACAACTGCATACTTCAGAGCACTTTCAGACCTTGTCTGAAATATTCATAAGGCCACCAGCGATTATTTTTAAGAACACATGGAGGACACTGAAGAGATACCAGAGGACTTGAAGAGGGCAAATGTAGTGTCTATATTTAAAAATTGGATGAATGATGACCCTGGAACTACAGACGTCGGCTTATTTTCCTTACCTGAAAAAACTGGAACAAATCATCCAAAAATCAATTTGCAAGCACTGAGGAGAGCGCATTGTGCGAGATAATAATTCACTGACCATTGGGAAGCAAAAGACTGTCAAAGTTTTATAATTTCTTCCTACGATAGTGATAGCCTGGTAAATTAGAGGGCAGAAATGGCAACATATTTCTTCACTATTAAAGTTTATTGTCTCTTTAACATTCCTATATAATCTGAGTAAATATGAACTAGGACTAGAGGTCATAATAAAGTTACACGGGCACAGACATAATTGTGGTGCTTTACTCAAATATTAACCAATTTATTATAATTACATTTCAATTTTATAGCTTAATAAAATAGGATTTTCTAAGAGGTCAGTTTGGGATCTAGCACTATTTAATATGCTCAATTTTACCACATAGGAAATAGACTATACACTTCTTAAATGAACCGGCAATAATCTAAGAGGCACAATTATCCCCTTTAGCAACAGTGTTAGAACTCATACTGTAACGCTGAAATAATAAACAGAATGGAGTTTAGCAGCATAGGGAAAGACACAAAGATATTTTTCTTGTTGAGCAACAAGAAATATGTAAAGTAAGGATAATGAGAGAATTCCCAAGGATAAACTTTTTAGAAAAATCTAGGATTGAAACTGGAATACGTGTTGAAAATTATTCAGCAATAAATGGTTGTGGGAAATAAAAAAGCATTTGCAAACTATCAAATTCATTATTGCACATTTAAAAATAATAATTTTAGGATGGGCGCAGTGACTCATACCTGTAATCCCAGCACTTTGGGAGGCTGAGACGAATGGATCGTTTGAACCCAAAAGTTCACGACCAGCCTGGGCAACATGGGGAGAACTCATCTCCACAAAAACAATAAAAATAGTAATTTAATAAAAGAGGCTTCTAACAAAATTAAGGAGAAGTAGAGTTAGCTGGCACCCAATTCACCAGAAATTTAGCATCAGATTGTGAGCCCTGTTAGGATGAGCTCTTAGAGGGCTCGCTGCTGGAAAGCAGGCTGTTCTTCCCTGGCAAGTACTTGGTGGTCACCAGAGGCTGGACTGAAGACTTCTTTGCTGGGAGAGCTTAAAATATAGACCTGCTTCTCAGTGCTATGACATCGGTCCGGAGCAATTACCTTCCTCCAGTAGACAGGCACTGCAATTGAGAGGAAGCATTCAGAACAGTTTGACAGAATGATTTTAGGTCTGTCGAATCCAGTAATAAAAAAATTAACACTTGTATTTTGTACACCTTTTTAAACTTTCATTTTCCTGGTGCTTCGTTTCTTTTGCATGGTTTCGCAATGAATTGGGAATTTAGAAACCTGTCTTCTCACTAGAGATAGTTTAGTAAAAAATTGATACGGAGCACCTAGAAAATGGGAAAAAATAAATTCTGTCATTATATTACCATGGACTTTTTTATTTAAGACCATTTCTAGAAAAAATATTTCAATGTTGAAAAACTATCAAAAAGATTTAGAGTCACAAATGTGGTTCACAGGTAAGAAATAAAACCAATCAGTGCGTTATAAATCTATTGCCATAAAATTATCTCTTTAATAAGTGTCCTTTATTTTGTGATGTAATTTTTCTAATTCTTCAGGGTTATTTTAAAGTCCATTCCTTCTTCCCTTCCCAAACACAACAAGCATATCTATTTTAGTGTGGATGGTCACAATAAATGCTTTCCAAGTTCTTTAGTTTAATAGATTATTTATTAAACTATTAAGCAATTCTGGTCCTGGCATTATTTACTTCGAAGATTGGTGCAGAGTCAGTTGCTAGGTGCTATCCATGATCAAAAGCCTTAAGTCCACACAGATTGTCTCTGTATTCTCCTTATCTGTATTCCTATCACTCCGTCACAGAGCACAATTAAAGTGGTCTGACAGGAGGAACTGGAGTGATCCTTGACACCTTATTGCTCTGGGCTTAGGTAATTGGCATCCTCTTTTATCTATCAAGGGGGCACTTTTCATCAAAAGCCACATCTTCTACACATTGCTTTACAATAATACATAATGGAAAGTTTTCCACATGCTAAAGATAATGAAAATAAAAGAAAGCCACAGGTTAATAGCCTGGTGGGTAAAAGTTCATCTCATCTTTCCTATCTACCACTTTTATAGCACTCTTAGCCTTTGACATTCTCAGAGGATGGCAAGAGGATGCATTCAAAACCGTAAGCTGAAAATGGAAAGTGTACTGGTGTGGCTAATTGAAATATACTGACCTAAACGAACCAAGTGGATGCCTGGGCATGTGATAATAGGACTCTGTTGATAACACTGAGCCTTACAGACTCTATCAAGGTGGGCCCCTTCTCTGTTAGGAGCCATGTTGAGTTTCTCAGTGACTGCCCACAGAGCCATGATGTAGGTGCTGCCAGCCAAAGAGCAGAGCGATCTCCTCAGTGAGGTGCCAGGACCTCATGAGTATCTGACTCCTGCCCAGGTTGCTTCAGGTGAGTCATCTGTTTCCTCCTGAGACTCTCAGGACTGAAGACTAGTCCGAACACTGCAACCATCGCTCCTTGCAGTGCCGAGATCTAGGCATGTCAGCAACCTCCAGTTATGGGAGCCTTCTTCATAAGGTGTCGATGGCAATCTACATCCCAGCTGCCACCAACGTCATGAAGTTCTTGACTATCCACATGGAGTCTCCCACACGGTCACCTATGATGACGTTCATCTCCTTTTCATTCCTTCCTCATCTACTGCACCAGAGTTTAAAACTCGCTACCCAGATTGGCTTCTCTCCATCGTATCTGCAACTGGGGGGCCTCAATGTCTGGCCAACAACCTCCTCGCCTGTCAGCTTTCATTCCTTGTGCCCACTGTGTCTTCCCCAGTGCTCCCCAGCTGCTCATTCCCCATTTTCTCCTCCTCCATAGGGTCTCTGAGCTTCAGCCCTCCTCCACTCTGTTCAGTCTCTCCGTGTGATCTCCTAAGCCACCTTCTCTCTTTTACCCACACCCCTGCAACAAAATCCCAACCTGGTTCTTCTCCAGAATCCTGGAGCATAAAGCCAAGTGGCCCACGCTTCAAGAGAAAACAGCAAGAAGTAAGAAGTCCTCGCTAATCTGCCTCAGACGTCCAGCAAGTGTAGGTGAACTCTCTGCTGGTGGAGGACTCTGGGCAGGGCGGGATGCACTCACTGCTCCCTTTAATTCCCCTCTCTGGGCCTATAGTTCCTAAGCAATAAAGCAAAGGGATTAAAATCAATGAATCCTTTTTAATCTAGTCTATCATTTTCTACTCCACCCGTTTTCTTCAATAAAACCCTATTTTAAATAAAATTCTATTAAGGAATTTCCAAATATTAAATAAATACAGAAATAAAAGTGGTAGAAAGGGACTTTCAGGTAGTATATATTTAAATCGTTTGGCAAAAATAAATGTTTAACTGTCACTGCCCCAGAAACACCTGTGGAGAGCCCAGGGCTGTACAAAGCTCATTTTGAAAACTAGTATGCTAAACATTTGGACTGCAAGTCTTAGAAAATAAAAAAAGATAAATTGTACAAGAATGTATTCAGTATAACTCCATGTATACACACACATATGTATGTATACACGTGTGTGTATATGTATACATGTGCATGCATATATTCATACATGGATATATGCATATATACATACATGGATATATGCATATATACATACATGGATATATGCATATATACATACATGGATATATGCATATATATTCTTGAATAAACAGAATATTTCAGGAAAAAATCATTATGAAAATCAACACTGATACTTTCCCAAGAACAAAAAGAGAATAGGAGCAGAGAATTCTATTCTTCCATACAATTGAATATTTTTATCATGAGCATGTGTTATTTTTATCATTTTGAATAATAGAAAAGAAAATCACCAGACTTCAGGTTTTCTGAGTTCCCTTCCAGCCCTAAGATTCTGTGATTTTGTTTTTTAAAACCTGTGAGTAAATTTTCCTTCTCTTCCAGTAGCTGCAAATATCAAAAATTGCTTGTGAAAAATGCTGCTGTAAATATCAACAGCAGTATTTCTAGAAAAAAATTCTTCATCAGAAGCTCTTAGGGGTTAAACTGTGTCCCCCTGAAAGGCATGTTTGAAGTGCTAACCCCCTGTACCTCTGAATGTGACCTAATTTGAAAATTGGGTCATTGCAGGTGTATTTAGCTCTGTTGAGATGAAGCCATACTGCATAGGAAGGGCCCTTGATCCAATGTGAAGACACAGGGACACGGAGAGGACTCCAGGGAATGACAGAGGCAGAGACAGCACTGACGCACCAGCAAGCCGAGGAGTGCAAAGGATCCATGGCCATCAGCAGAAGCTAGGAAGAGGATTCTTCCCAGAACCCTTGGAAAAACTGGCTCTGCTGACACTTGATTTCAACTTTGAGCCTGAAGAACTGTAAGAAAATTATTTCTGTTGTTTTAATCCATCGGGTTTATGGTACTTTATTATATTAGCCATGGGAAAGTAATATCTAAGCCCACTCTCTTCATAAGCTTTCCTGTTTCCCATTTGGATCTTTCCTATTTCCCACTTGGGTCTTTACTATTCCCCACTTGAGTGCCCAGCCTGCCCACATACTGAACAGTTGTCATAGACCCTATGAAGAAGACTTATTAAGTGGTCTTTTGTATTCAGTGCCCCTGGATTCAAACTCATGAAGAAGAGTTAAACTCAAGGATCAAATCATTCTGTATCTGGTTTGAAGCATGTGAGGCAGGATATTATCACAACCACAAACAGAACTATATTCATCACATTGCTTATACTGTGTTACTGATTAGCTTCACCCTCAATGGTCACTAAAGAAATTGAACTGACCAGGAATATTTTACATCAAGAGACCATCAATCTGAAAAGAGCTTCCAAAAGTAGATGCATAACTGAGATCTGGAGTTAATCTTCCAAGACAAAGTGGCTTTGATTTATTTTAAATTTAAAATGTAGTCCATGTAATTCTTAGGCAGCATTATTTTTCCTCTATAATAAATTTCTAGTATTGGACCATGTCCTATTCTAACTCAAAAATAATCTCTGAGAATAAAACATGACACAACATATGAGGAGACTTTCCAGGGTGCAGTAGAGACACCCACACAACTGACCTAAAACATCTCTCGAGTTGTTATAATAGTTATCTTTGAACTTAGCCAAAAATCTTATAATCTCCAGCTTGGGCTCTGAATCTCTAGTAAGTTTTCAGATTAAAACCATTTTTTTCTTAAAGCTTCTTTTTCTAGGAAAATTTCAGTCTTCTGGTGGAAATCATTATATGTGTGAAATGGTATCTGACCCAAAGGAAGGTGTTCACAATCAGTGTATTTAGGGAGTTCCTACTGTGTGCAAAGCATTTTAGTCTTCATGACTCTTGATACAAAGGTGAAATGAATATGATCCCTTATCTTATCAAATTTTACCAAGTAAGAATTCAATGATTATCCAGGTAGAAGAGACAAACATACCAATAAATCAAAAAATAAGTCAATGTGAGCTTCTGCACCAGCCATAGACCCATCCCTGAGACCTCTTTGAGATGTTCATACTCAGAATTCAACTCTTCCTCTAGAACCATTACAAGATTAGCCACCAGTTGTACGTCAACCACTCCTAATACCGAGTGGGGTTTCAATGTTGCCTTGCATCAATGAAGGTGCCAATCACGTCTATGGTGACGTTTAACACCACCTCCAACTCCCTCATCTCAAACGTCTGCTTCTGCTAGCCACCTCCTCTGCCCCACCACTCCCCTTAACTGAATGGGTTTGGTAAACCTTGGTTTGAGCTAGATTTCTGACAATTATCCCCCACTATTTGTACCTGCATGGTGCTGCTGATGTCTGCATGAGGAGGGGAGAGACAAAGAAGAAAGAGAAAAAAATGGACAAGTGCAGTAAAATAAATAAATAAATAAAATTATAAAGGCAGCTGAGAGCCAGGTTGTAAAAGTCATTAAATGCCAACTGAGAAGGAATGATGTGATTCCATCCTTCTTTTAAAACAAGTACTAATATCCAAGATATTGCTAATGCTGTGATGTGTGTCACTCACTTTGTGATAGAATGTGACAAGTACCAAATTTTCTAAATGCTTTATTTGCCATAAAATTAAAGTACAATCAATATTGTTACCATAATAATAGAGTTTCTCAAAGTTGTGTGATAATGAACCCTAAAACAAATCAAAACAGCAAAGCAAACTTTATATGGATCTCGAATATTGACCAATCCTCTTCATTGTAAGTTTTTATGATTGGCTGAAAAATGTACCTCCACCCTCAAGGATATCCACGTCCTGTTCTCTGGAACCTGTACATGTTACTTTCAATTGCAAAAAAGTGGGGAAGGGGTGTGGGGATGTGATTAAGTTGAGAAATTTGAGATGTGAGATTATTCTGGATCTTCCAGAGGAAGGCAAAGGATGAATTGACACACAAAGAGAACAAGGCAAGTGAAGTTGGAGAAGACAAAGATTTGAGGATGTGGCCACAAGCCAAGGAAACCTGGCAGACACCACAAGCCAGAAAAGGCAAGGAACGGATTCTATCCAAGTCTCCCAAGGGAGTGTGGCCCTGCTCATGCCTTGATTTCAGACAAGTGATAGCAATTTGAGATTTTGGGTCTGCACAACTGTGAAATAATACATTTATTTTATTTTAAAACACCAAGGTGGTGGAAACTTATTTCAGCAGCCATAAGAAACTAATCATTTTTATTATAAATCTGATGTGCGAACATCAAACAATGGATAAATTCCTTATACTTACACCTATAAAACATCTCTAAAATCCCATCTCACCTATAAATTAAATAAAAAGGAAGCTTTTTATTTAAGCCAATAAAACTCAATAATAACAGAAATATAACTGATGATTGCAAAAATAGGCCACTGTTTGCAATATGAATATAGCTCTTATAGTCACATTGCAAGTTCTCTGAAGTATCATCTGCCTAAAATGCAGGGTGCCACATGCTGACTTCAATCTCCCACCACTTCTCTCTAGTTGAACTAGTAAAAGGATTCATGGAGATTCACTCGGTTAAATATTTAATTTTAGTATATACAGTCTGCCTTTGTCCTTTTCTTGTTAGCCTCTGCCATTCAAATAGAACTACTGCAAGGAAAGAGTAAACATAGAAGCCAACTGAACACTGACTTTGAGAGTTATCACTGCTTACAGGTGACCATCTAAATCAATGATTCTTCACCTTAAATCTGCATGCACAGATCACCAAGTGTCCTGTTAAAATGCAAATTCACAGATCTGGGCAGGACGTGATCTTCTAGCGAGTTCCCACCAACATGATGCCAATGTTGCTAGACCACAGTTTAAAAAGCAGGGCCCTAAGAAACCCATCCAGAGTGCACTTCTTTGTTTGTTTGTTTGTTGTTTGTTTGTGTGGTTTTGAGATGGAGTCTCTGCTGCCCAGGCTGGAGTGCAGTGGCACAATCTTGGCTTATTACAACCTCCACCTCCCAGATTCAAGCGATTCTCCTGCCTCAGCCTCCTGAGTACCTGGGATTACAGGTGCCCACCACTGTGTCCAGCTAATTTTTGTATTTTCAGTAGAGAGGGGGTTTCACCATGTTGGCCAAGCTGGTCTTGAACTCCTGACCTCAAGTGATCCGCCTGCCTCAGCCTCCCAAAGTGCTGGGATTACAGGCTTGAGCCACTGCGCCTGGCCTCCAGAGTGCACTTCTTTTAATTTTCTTTATTTTCCGTTTTTTTTTTTTTTTTTTTTTTTTGACAAGGTCTCACTCTGTTGCCCAGGCTACAGTGCAGTAGCTCAATCTCAGCTCACTGCAGACTTGACCTCCTGGGCTCAAGCCGTCCTCCCACCTCAGCCTTGAGTAGCTGGGACTACAGGTGCATGCCACCACACCCAGCTAATTTATTTTTTGTAGAGATGGGGGTTTCACTATGTTGCCCAGGCTGATCTTGAACTCCTGGACTCAAGCAATCCTCCCAACTCAGCCTTTCAAAGTGCTGAAATTACAGGAGTGAGCCACCATGTCCGGCCCGAATTTTCTTTGTATTATGACAGAAATCTTTTTTAATCTTTTAGTGATTTTACGGAGCTCCCACCCCCACCTCAAGAAATGTGTCAATCTGGGTAATACTTGCATTGATTGGTTGGATGAGTATGTTATGCTGTGGAATATCAGTACAAACAATCCCTAGAGTATCAGTGCCTAACAAATAGAAAGTGATTTTTCATATACAAGACCACTGCCTTATGGAATTAAACTGCATTCAATGGTATCCTTGCAATAGCAGCTCAGAGATCGGGGCTTTTATATCTCACAATGGTACCATCTGCAATGCACGGTTTAACATTTGCTGCACTGGAGGAAAACAGCACAGAAGCGTTAGGCACCAGCTGTCAGATGCCTTGGCTCAAGAGGGAATATATTTCACCTCCACTTGTGGCTCATTCCCTAGAAGTGGTCGCGTGGCCTCACGTAACTGCCGGAGGGTTGGGAAGTGTGGGGAAGCTCATGGATATTCTGAAAGCAGTAAATATCTCTGCTAAAATATGAACCTACAATGACGTACCTTCCAATCACTTGCATTCAAGTTATTTTGTGTAAGAGGGGCAAAATTATAAGCAGCCCCCGCTTATGTGATTGTTATTGCCCTCGGGCTGCCTATCTGTGATGCAGCACTAGTTAAAAGCCTCCATCACTATTCTACTAGTACTAATACTAACATCAATTTATTACAGTCATAAAAACTTCTCATCTTAAACTATAGAGAATTTAGAAAAGCAAAAAAGGATTTAAAATGCCTAATCAACTTTCATTCACTTCTGCATTGCACCTAGGTTAGAATAATTCCAGAAATATTTCATTCAGGTGAACAAAACCAAAGGCCAAGTAATTATTAAAGTGGAATTGACATACTGTAGTCATACTGAATGTTACGTTGAAATGATGTAAGTTCAATTACTATATATCTTTTAAAATAAAGGTTTGTGTAATTATTCTTTAATAGTATATAACCGCTTTTTAAAAAGTGATACATGTTATTGAGATCTAAAAAAAGCTCAAAATTATTATTAAAACTTTATTAGAAAATGTAAAACATATATACAGAAAAGCACATAAAGTGTAAGTGGATATTTCGATTTTTTACATAAGATTATTTTGTTAAAATATACATTTGATCAAAACCAGGCCCACATACATATGAAAACATATATGATAGATATATCATTACAAATCAGTAAAAGTATAATGGGCTACTCAATAAATATGCTGAGATCATAGATGATACAAATACTAACGATAAAATTAGGTTTTTATCTGAACCATGTGTACACACACACACACACACATATTTTTATTTGAATTAAAAATGTTAATACAAAATAATTTTAAAACATTTAAGAGAAGATATATGTTATCAGTGTTGAGCAGCTTTTCTTATGTAAAGAAATATTAAGTACTAGAGATTGATAAGACTGACTCAATTAAAATTTAAAATAACTAATCTTAACAAACAACTCCTTAAATAATGTAAAAAACAAACTGTAGACTAGAAGAAAATATTTTTAATGTATCTATCCCATTTTACTGTAAGAAATTAGAATATAGGCCGGGCGTGATAGCTCGCAGCTGTAATCCCAGGAGGCTGAGGCAGAAGGATCACTTGAGGTCAGAAGTTTGAGACCGGTCTGGCCAACATGGTGGAAACGTGTCTCTATTAAAATACAAAAATTAGCTGGAGTGGTAGTGCACTCTTGTAATCCCAGCTACTTGGGAGGCTGAGGCAGGAGAATTGCTTGAACCCAGGGATCGGAGGTTGCAGTGAGGCCAGATTGCACCACTGCACTCCAGCCTGGGTGACAGAGCGAGGCTCCATCTCAAAAAAAAAAAAAAGAGAGAGAAAAAGAGAAAGAAATTAGAATATAGAATATGTTACAAATTAATGAAAAAAGAAAAAGAAGACAGCTCAATAGAAGAAAAGTGGTCAAAAATTGTGAATATTCTGCTATTCATGGAAAAGAAAAAAGAAAATGAGAATAGCTAATAAACATGAATATATTTCTGCAACATCAGTAGGAATCAGAGAGATGCAAATCAAACCAATGATGACATTCCATTTCAACTCATCAGACTGGAAAACCATCAACCATTCAGTGTGCCTGGCAATGAGGGAAAGAGATAGCCTGTAATGCCATTGGCTATTTGATACAACCATATGGAAAGCAAGTCTGTAATAGCTAGTAAACCTGAAAATGAAATACTCTAGATTTAGAGGTTTACTTCTAGAGGTCTACTCTACAATGTGAAGAGTCTTTCTTTCTAAAGTAGACTTCCTCTACTCTAGACAAGAAAGTCTCCCATAAGTGAGCAAGGATGTTTGTTGCAGCAGTATTTGTCATAGTGAAGTAATGTGAGAACTGAAAGAAAACTACTATACCTCAGTAGGTCAATGTATAGATAAGCTGGCTTATTTGGCTATTAGAATCTCCTAAGACCATGGATTAAATAAACTATGTCAACATGTATCAAAATATGTTGATTACCAAAAGCAAGGTGCAAAATGGAAAATGCAGGGTGATACAATTTAAGAAAAAATGTAAGCATAACAATATAAATTGCTTATGAATGTAAACATACAAAAAGTACAAACTTATGTATAGCAATTATGTAGAAAACTCAAGCCTCCATGGAGAAAAAGAAGGGGAATGAATGGGAGCCCAGCTTTAGCTGTATTGCTATTTTTTCTTTTAAAACATAAAAGGCAACTTTGAAACCAATATGGAAAAATGTAAACATCTGTTAGTCTGAGTGGTGGGTACAGGCTGTCTGTATAATGTTTTCATTGCTTGCCTTATATTTGAAATATTTCATATAAAAATGTTTAACATCAAAATTGTCATATTTACTTATTTGTTCAGTTAAATGACACTTTTTGATATCTTCAAATGGCTGATTTCATTACATGCATGATTTTAAAAGATTTTAATGAATATTGCACTGAAAAAGTGCAATATTTGTTTTATTTATGCATACAATGTGTCAGCACCTGGCTATGTTCATGGGAGTATTTGCTGATGTGAAAGTCATCTATCTTGAGTGTCACAGCACATAAAAGGTGGAGAACTTCTGGCATATAAAGAAAATTCTGATAGCAGAATCCAGGACAGAAAGAAAAAGATACTGGAAGCTGGAAGCTCAGTTGCAATAGACACCAGGGGGAAGGCAAAATTGAACATTTTTTCCAATGCTATTTTAATAGCAAACTCAACAAGATTTGACAATTAAGTGAATATAGAGGAAAGTGCAAAAGCATCACTCTGAGATTTTATGTCTCAAAAAAGGTGACATTGAGACATGGGGAAACATGGTGCTTTTGAATGGAGAAGATAGTAAGCTCTAGTTTGGACGTGCTGGATTGGGTATGGCATCTCCTGTGTGAAGCTGAAGATGGGAGTCCACTAACAAAGAGGAGGTCCAGAATAGCAAGAGAACATGACTCCCATCTGAGGCTCTTTCACTAAATTTCCATCTCCTTCTACCCTTTTCTTTTCTCTTTCCCCAGGTTGCTTCCCCTACCATCTACTGAATTACCTAATATGCTTTTTGAATATTGTGTATTTCATAAATGTCCAAGAATCCTTATTTCTTAAGTGAATCTAACTATATTCCTCACTTTAAAATGCACTATGAGCAGTATTAAATTACATTTCTGGGGTTTGTTTAGCTTGCTTGGGGGTCATGGTTTATCTTTTTTCTAGGGTTTATTGCTCACCAAACTTTCCTAAGTGTTTCTAGACCTTTGGAACGTAGGAGTTAATATCTATCATGAGAATGTAGACAACGGTTCTGGAAATACAACAGCCACTGAAAAGAACAATACATGCTTCTAAGGCGTGTTTTAGTGTGCTATCACAGGCAACTTCGCACCCATCACAACAGGCTAGACTTGAGACAAAATGCGCCTCCCATAACATTTAATAATTAGTAAATCAGATATCTATATACTGAACCCTGGAGGTGACTGAAGCTAGCAAGACAATCTAAAAAAATGAGTGAATGAATGAAGTGCCCTAATCATGTCTAATATCACAACAGCCCAGCTGGGAAGCCAGAGAGGCTTATTTTTAGCTCTGATCCTATGAAATAGTCATGGAGCTTTTACCTTTTTATTTGTTGGTTTATTTGCTTATTTGTAATTGAGATACACCCATAACTTATATACTATGAAATGATCCTGAAAGCAATACAATCACTAAGCAAGCAGAGTGAAATGGGTTCTGAATATAAATAGAAGCACAAGCACATTTACTATAAGGACACCATCAGCAAGGTGTTGCCTATCCCTGAGGCTGAGGAGAGCGGAGTATGTGGTCACGGGCCTGGTCTAGGATGGAAGTGTCAACATCCCAAAATGCACAACTTCCACTGCCTCATGACATTCTGTTCTTTGTCAGGAATGTCCAGAACATTCACCTGAACCTCTTTCATAACACATCACCCATGCTAAAGTGACGGAAGTTTTCTATTTCTTTTATCCTCTAGCCTAAAGCTGCCCCTACCCTAATATATGACTCTTTAAATTTGGAGGCCAAGCACGATGGCTCACGCTATTCAGGAGGCTGAGGCAGGAGAATCACTTGAACCCAGGAGGTGGAGGTTTCAGTGAGCCGAGATCATGCCACTGCACTTCAGCTGGGAGACAAAACGAGACTCCATCTCAAAAAAAGAACATGGAAACATTCTTTTTGCACAGAATTATTTGTCTATTCAGCAAATATTTATTAGCTTCAAGCAAAATTCTAGACACTAGTATAAAATCATAAAATGTAAAAGATAAAAATGTGTGCCCTTTTAGGGTTTATATTGTTTTAGAGTATAGTATATCGAAAATATAAAAGCAAGGTATTGAGCAAATCATTAAACTAAAGCAGGAAAAGTAAATTGACAGTCAAGACGGTGTACAGTTTTAAAAGGAGTTCGTCAGAAAAGGGCTCCCTTAGGAGATAACTGAGCCAAGACCTGTGAGATGTGGGAGTCTTCCATGCAGCCAGCGGGAGCTGAGTGCCACAGGCAGGAGGCACAGCAAGTGCAAAGGCCCTGGAGTGGGGCTGCCTGGAAGTCAGAGGAACAGCACCAAGGCAGAGGGACCTGGAAACAGCCGATGAAGGAGACGGCTCCTGAGCAGGACTTTGTTCTCGGGTGGGGACAGACCCATACTGTGCAGTCTTGCCTTTCACTCTGAATGAAACGGGAAGATGCTGAAGCACTTGATGAGAGTGATATGACTCATGCTGCTGGGTTAGGAACACGATGCCGGGGCTAAGACGGAAGCAGAGACCCCCTGAAAAGTCTGAAATCGTATCTGGAAGAGATGGCGGGAAATGAGTTCCTGAAGTTAGCCACGGCATAGCAGTATTTTGAAGGTAGATGTTGGTTTTGCTGATGGATTGAATGCAGATTGTGCATGAAAGACAAAAGCTAAAGAAGAATCCAAGGTTTTTGTGACCTGAGCAGCCTTGGAGGATAAATGTATCTTACGCTGTGATGTGGAAGAATGCAGAAGGCGTTGGTTTGAAAGTAATTAAGAGTTTATGTTTGAGGTTAGACACCCAAGTGAAGGTACGACTGCGTTTATCGGTGTTTATCTGTTTCTGGTGCTCAGTGGATTTCCCAAGTGTGAGTTAGTCAGTGTGGGATAAGGCCACACAGCTCTCCAGCAGGACGACCCAGGGCAGGCTTCAGGGCTCTGTCTGGGAAGAGCGGCCTCCTCCTTCTTTCCTGCTCTTGTTTGGTAACTCTCCTGATCTCCAATGCATCTCTCCTGGACAGAAAGCACATGTATGCGTGCACACACACAAACACACACACATACACACACAGACACACACACACACAAATCTGATAGAAACAGTCATTTCTCCTTTTGTTCAGGAGCAGCTATAGCATTTCTGGAGCATTTTGGTGTCTCAGGGGCTCTCTCATGGGCTTTACATGGATTTCATCACGCAATCCTAATGACAACCCTCTGAAGCAGACGCTATTATGTCTTTCTTTTACAGTCGTGTAGACTAAGCCTTAGAGCATTATTACTCAGTTCAGTAACTTGCCATTATTTCATACACTGGAAGTGATGGAAAAGAGATTCAAATCTAGGCAGTCTGACTTCACAGACCCATGCTGTTAAATTCTTCCCTAAATGACCTCCCTCAATAAGTATAAGACATGTTTTCTTACACTTAGAATAATAAATGAGTATCTTCTCATTGCATTTTTTCATTGCTATGTAATATTTATTTCTGCAGATGTAATTTGCCAAAGTAATTCTCTATTATTGAAAATTTAAGTTGTTTCTATATTTTCATAGCTATGAAACATATACTACCATCCAATTTGCATTATTTATCCAATTATAATTCTAATTTGCCTCTAACAAAACAGCCTATAAATACTATATCAATTTACACAGCAATGTATTCAATTGTTTCCTGAACTTATTGTCAATACTGTACATTCCTCTATTTTATAATGTTTAAAGTGCTTTTTCACCACTCTTTATTTTGTATTTCTTTGATTATTAGTGAAGTTGTACTTATATGCTTTTTTTTTTTTTTTTTTTTTTGAGATGGAGTCTCGTTCTGTCTCCCAGGCTGGAGTGCAGTGGCATGATCTCAGCTCACTGCAAGCTCCGCCTCCCAGATTCAATCGATTCTCTGGCCTCAGACTCCCAACTAGCTGGGATTAAAGGCACGTGCCACCACACTCAGCTAATTTAGTAGAGATGGACTTTCACCATGTTGGCCAGGCTGATCTTGAACTCCTGACCTCAAGTGATCATCCCAGCCTCTGGCTCACTAGTGCATCCTCAGCTCTCCACTACGACAAGCTCAGGAGGCACAGTCATGTCACTTCCTGCATATGTAAGTTGCATAACTGACAAATAAAAATTACATATATAAATGTATATTCATGTATTTATTTATATATTATAAATATATATGCATGTATTTATATATTACAAATAAATATATTTGTATATAATAAAGACTTTATAAATATTTATATTTAGAAAGTATTCTATGTATATGATATTTATTTCATATACATAAAATATATTTTATTTTATAAAATATAAATAAATAGATG
Organism: Nomascus leucogenys; assembly: GCF_006542625.1. Lineage (NCBI taxonomy): Eukaryota > Metazoa > Chordata > Mammalia > Primates > Hylobatidae > Nomascus > Nomascus leucogenys. Next base: position 133,223,539 of record NC_044385.1, on the reverse strand, counting down.
GCAGACCTGTATATGTATATATTTTTTAAAGATAAAAAATATATATTTTTACACATAAATATATACTTAAAATCTACTTTCTGATCAGTTTTCAAGATTGCAATACATTATTATTAACTATAGTAACCGTGCAGTACAATAGATTTCTGGAACATATTCCTCCTGCCTAAACTTTTATTTCCTTTGAGCAACATCTCCCCATCTCTTTTCCAAAGACAATGTAGTCCAACTTCATTTGTAAGAAAACTGACATTCTTCTAAATACAGGAGGTGGTTACTGCTGTACTAGCCAATTTATATTTCAGAAAAGAGAACACTTAGAGAATGGATGGAGAGTTTCCCAATAACTCTGTGTAGGTCTGTGTTTCCTACCTGCAAGATCCCAAAGCTCACAAAATGCGTCTTCAGAGAATAAGGGGAGAGTGCCCATTCACATGCCCACATTTCTGCACATATTCCTAATGCAGAAAGAGTGCAGAAAGTGTTTACCATTACACCAATTAAGAGGAGAGCTTCCCGCCTTAATCCATTTAAAACTTCATTCTACATGACGTACTCTTTATATTGACAACCGTGAAAAACATTTTTCAAAACACAAGGTAATTATTTTAGTTAGTATAATAATTTAAAGCTAAGACTAATTGAGCTCAGAATAAGTAGACACTGAAAATGCATTTGGATACTGAAGATAACTATCCTGGAATTCAAATACTGAAGTGGATCTGAAGCTTGTTACTCCAAACTTTGTCTATAAGAGAGATTTGAAAAGAGTTTTAGACTAAAGACTTCCTGCTTCCTTGAAATTCCTACCAAATTCTTGATGTTGGTCATGACCAGGGCAGTCCCTCTGTAATGCCTCCTTCTGTCCCTTCTCACTCTGAGGCCCTGTCCTTCTTTTTGAGATAGAATAGATTAGACCCCGTGCTTCCTCATTCTGAATGATATTATTTACTCTCCTCTATTTCTAACTCCTTCTAAAAAAGAAGTGAGTATAAAAGCTGTCAACTTTCTCCCAAATGGAGATGAGAATAAAGGTTTTCTGCATAACGAGGAACCCTGTTATTTGTGCACACGCTTTTGTTTTCATTTCGTTTGGTATTTCTGCTTAAAAGGCTTCATTTTTCACTCATGTGAGTGAGAGCTATTTGAAAGTTCGAAAGGGACTACTTATTAATACTCTCTTATCAAGTTAATCCTATCAGAACTGTGCATGTGTTCCTTTCTGACCTTTAAAAGAGTGCTTACTGTGCCGGGCAACATGGCTCACACCTGTAATCCCAGCACCTTGGGGGGCCAAGGCAGGTGGATCACTTGAGGTTGGAGTTCGAGACCAGCTTGACCAACATGGGGAAATCCTGCTCTACTAAAAATACAAAATTATCTGGGCGTGGTGGTGCATGCCTGTAATCCCAGCTATTTGGGAGGCTGAGGCAGGAGAATTGCTTGAACCCAGGAAGCAGAGATTGTGGTGAGCCGAGATCACGCCATTGCACTCCAGCCTGGGCAACAAGAGCAAGACTCTGGCTCAAAAAAAAAAAAAAAAGAAGAATAAAAAAGAGTGCTCACTGGGCCAGGCAACATGGCTCACACCTGTAATCTCAGCACTTTGGGAGGCTGAGGTGGATGAATCATTTGAGGCCAAGAGTTTGAGACCAGCCTGGGCACCATAGCAAGGCCTCTTCTCTACAAAAAAATACAAAAATTCGCTAGGTATGGTGGTATGCCTGTATTCCCAGCTACTTGGTAAGTGGAAGGATCATTTGAGCCAAGGAGTTCAAGACTGCAATGAGTCATGATCACATCATTGCACTCCGGCAAGGGTGACAGAGTGAGACCTTGTCTCTGAAAACAATAATAATAATTACTAATTGTCAAGTATTGCTGTGTGCAAGGTGTGCAACAATATGTAAGGAACGGGCACCCCCTTGAAAAGGGATTCAGAATCTAGTGGTGGAGAGATAGGCATGTACCTAATACACCTTGGTTAAAATATTTTAATAAAAATATGCAATACAGAATTAGAGAAAAATGTAATACTGCTTCCAGAGATCTGGAGCAGCACATGGAATGTCTGAGCTGAGATGACTCGGGTAAGCAGGAGGCTCCGAGGGAAAGGCATTCCAGATAAAGGGAAGCGTGGCTGCAAAAGAGAGGAGTGAGCTCACAGGCCCTTCCGGAGGAGTTCCATGGCCTTCCTGTGGCTGAAATAGGATGGATTGCAGAGGTTGAAGGAGACAGAGAGTGGTCTGTAAATCAGATGGTGGAGAAACCCTGGAGTTTATCCACCTCGTAAAAGAGAACCAATGAACAACGTTTAAACAAGCAAGTATTACTCTGGTTGGGTTGCAGTCAACAAGAGAAGGGGGCTATAGGGCAGCCACACTGTGTCTAAAATTCAGGGAAGTTTGCTACCCTTCCCCCAGGCTGTGCACCTCTCAAAGTTGGCCTTGATTTTTAAAAATTCTATTGTCACCTCATGGTATAGTTTGTGTAGAACTGCTTTTTATAAAAAATAAGACAAAATAAAACAGAAATGAGCACATATGCTATTCTACTTAAATATCCTTTGGAAATTAACAATCGGCATATACATGTCTCATGTCTCACAAACATCTCAAGATTTGATTTTAGTGTTAATCAGTGACACATTTCATTTTTGTGATCAGCTCTAGGTTTTCACTTTTCCATTTAAGGGCTGTTTTGACCTGACAGAGCCTCACTTCACCAAACCCTGTGGTTAAGTGGGATGCATTTGTGGGTGCAACAGGGGAGTACATTAGTCAGATTTCTCCGGAGAAACATAACTAACAGGATGCATGTGCACGTGTATGTGCGTGTGTGTGAGAGAGAGAGAAAGGAGAAAAAAGAAAAAAAAGAGAGATTTGAAGGAATTGGCTCATGCAATTGTGGAGGCTGCCATGTCCAAAACCTGTACTCTGGGCCATGAGGATAGAGACCAAGGGAAGAGCCAATGTGGCAATTCACACCCAAGGGCCATCAGCCTGGAAAGTTCCCTCTCGCATGGGGAAGGTCAGGATTTGTACTACTCAGGTCTTCAGCTGATTGGTTCAGGCCTGGCCGCATAATGGAGGGCCATCTGCTTGATTCAAAGTCCACTGACTTAAATGTTAGTCTCACTCAAAAACACCCTCATAGAAACATCCTGAATAATGTTTGCCCAAATATCTGGGCACCCTGGCCCAATCGAGTTGTCACAGAGGAATAACCACCCCAAGGAGCAAAGGTGAATGTGAAGCAGGAGAAGGTGTGGGACGTGTCTGTGTGTGGAAGTTTTGTCCTGTCCTTCACCGAGTGTGGGCCAGGCCTGGCAGTGCTGAGCACAAAGGATGATCAACTTCCCAAAATAGGTTGTGTCTCAGGAAAGCATAACATTGCTTTAGGTTTTAAGACAGCTTGAAGATTGAGGTAAAAAGCAAACTTTGTCCCTACTTTATTCTCTCTAGATCAGGGGTCTCCAATCCCAGGTCATGGACTGGTACCAGTCCATGGTCTGTTAGGAACCTGCATAGCAGGAAGTGAGCAGCCAGAAGCGAGCATGACCGCCTGAGCTTCCCTCCTGTCAGATCAGCAGCGGCATTAGCTTCTCATAAGAGCACAGACTCTACCGTGAACTGCACATGCAAGGGATCCAGGCTGCGTGCTCCTTATGAGAGTCTGAGGCAGAACAATTTCATCGTCAAACCATCCCTACATCCCCGTCTCCATGGAAAAATTGTCTTCCATGAAACTGGTCTCTGGTGCCGAAAAGGTCAAGGACCTTTGCTCTACATGCCCTAGCAATGCACTATTGCTATGTGTACTTTCCACAGCTTCTAGAGAAATACTTTGGTTGTGGCTCTGCAAAACACAAATACTTCCTATGCTTCATCTATGCAAAATAAAATGGCTTTGTTATCTTAACAGGTCATGAAAACAGCCATGTGATGATTGAGCTCTGATATCCACCCAGGCCTTGCTCCAGTACCTTGTCATATGTCGGCCCGGCCCGTATGACTATAAAACCCTCTTTAAACTCTATTTAGAGAGTTTCTCTGGATATAAAAACTGGAGCATACATTCCTTTATTTTTATGCTCAATTTTCCACTTCATCCCCTCTCACTTACTTTCCACTTCATGCGATGCCTCCTCCTGTCAGAAGTCGCCCACTTTTAAGCTTTCCTCCCAGCCCTCCTCCACAGTGCAGGATTGCTCCTGTCTAAAATTCACCTTAAACTCTTCTCCTTTGTTCACGTCAGGTCGAGTGACCCACAAGGACCCCAGTTCTTACAGAAGTCCAAGCCTTCATTTTGTTATTTCTGCTCTCTAGTGGATTCCTGGAATCAAGGGACGTTACTGAAAGAGAAACCAAGGCGCCTGTTTTCACAGAGCCAACGGAGCAATTTTGAAAATTTTTCACAAGAAAATTGGGAAAGTAATCATTTATGTGGGAAAGTTTCTTCTCCCGAGATTGACACTTTATTAGGATGAGATGTAGCGCATGTGGGCGGTAAAAGAGGCCCTTGGAAACAGGAAGTTCTTTGTGATAAGAAGGTACACGAGGGTACTTTCTGTATCCCTGGTCATAATGTACTTATCAGCTCGACTAGGATGATATTCAACCTCCTCAAAGATCAACAGGCCAGCATCCTGAACTTGCTTTTAAAAAAAAAAAACAACAACTCAGGAATGGATTTCAACGTTCCTTGATGCAAGATAGTCAATTAGCAGGAAAGATGAAAGTGAAATTAAAACTGTGTAAAGAGGTTTTCACAATGGCCTAAGAAAAAAGAGCCTGGGAGAATATAGATAACTCTTCCACAGATGAAGAACGAGACAGATTCAATTACTTAAATAACATCTTTCCTAACTGATGAGAAAGGGCATTCTGCCAATTTCCACTTGAGACTTTAGAAGAAAAAAATCACTCTTATTCAATATAATCGTTTTCAAGATTCCTTGAGGATGAGAAAAAGTTTTTGAATGATTAAAACAAAAAGTAGACACCTTTTAAAAATATGAAAAAGGTGAGTTAATAGCTGAGTCAGTGCTGATCTCTGCCCTCATCGTTTCCTGAAAAGCAGCGCTATAACAGAATGTGAATGAATTTTTCTATTGCAAAAAAATGCCAAGACATTGTCGTCAAAAGCCTGGAATTTCAATTAAAAGAAAGGATTAGGTAGGGAACTTTAAACTATGTACGTTTTCCTATCTTTCATCTCTTCTCCTTCTTTAGCTAGACTTCTTTAAGTGGAATTATATGTAAATTACTGATATTAAGAATATTTTTGCTAAATTCACAAAAATTAGATAGAATTATCAAAATTCTTGACACATGACCCCATGGTAATTATGGAACTAATATTACATGCTCCTCAGGTGAAGAAGTTAAAGAAATGAATGAACATGAATGATAATGCATCTTTTGCTGGATTGGTGCTCTTCCCTCCTCCTGTGCTGTGCATATGCAGAGGACAGAGATGGGGCTGTGTTTGGAAGAATGCCGTGGGTTTTTCTCCATCACTTGGTTCAGGCAGCCAAGGCTAGTCATAGTTCCCTTTGCATTTATTCTGTGGCTACTTTCGTGGCTGACATGAATAGCTGCATCATCTTTATCTTCATTGATTTTTAAATTGTTCAACTGAAGGAAATGAATTTCTATCCATTGCATCAAAAGTTACATCCAGTCCTGCTGGCAAAAGGTAATAAGACATGTGGAAGAGATAATTTCTGCAAACTTCAATAGCTCCTTACCCACTAATGATTAGAGCAACAAAACGTATTCATTTTCTTTTCCTCTCTTCCTTTCTCTCTCCCCCACCCCAACTTCCTCATGTTTCTGAGTGAATAGATGGCCCAGTCTTTGACCTGAAGCAAGAAAAGAAATTACTATACAGCTAATAAATAGCAATTGGGAGCAATTTTCCTTCATAAGAGGAAAAGTTCTCTTAAACTGAGAGCAAAGGGGAAAATATAACCTAGTGCTGCAATTCCCTGACTTCCTCCGATGGTCTCTTTTTGGCATATATCCACATATTACAAATTCTCTTTCTAAATTCATAGCTCAGTTCCCATTTTCTCATTTTATGTAGCTAATATCCTTACAATATTTCAAGGACCCTTCACTACCTCAATCACTTCCAGGAAGAAAAGAAAATTATGGTAAAAGGAGAGTATTCTTTAAGGAAACTAATCAGATAGTGAAGATATGTAAAAGCAAATTTGAAGACTTAGAAAGTACTGAGGAAGAAATCTTTAAAAATAGGTATTGCATCTGCAATATTTTAAGGTGCTAAAATCAAGTTAAGGGAATGGATTCATCAGAAGAGTGCGTGAAACACAACCAACCAACATGACTTCTAGTCTGGGGCTAAATTTTATTTTAAGAAAAAGCAGCAAGGCCAATCTTTATTTATTTGAAGAATTTCAAACTAAGGGGAGACAACAGTAAAAATACCTGCAGTCAGCTGGAAGTTCATTTCCATCACCACAGGGCACCTGAGATTCATCCAACCATCTCTTCTAGGACATCAAAAAAAGATGAGCCTAATTGCTTTAGCCTTGGCTGGTTAAACAGTTAAGTGCAGAGCTATTTCTTACAGTGTGCAATGGAAAATCAATGATCTTGTGATGGAACGGAAGAATAGCATCTTAACAAAACCTCCTTTCCAAGCCTTCCTGGGTATACAACATGAAACAAGGCCAGCACAGGATTCCAACTTCCACTCTTCAGCTTTATGGCACAAATAGGAAATACTTTTCGGTCAGACGATTCTGTGAACTGTGCTTAAGAAACTTATTTTTCTATATGAGAAGCCTAAAGCTTTTGGAAAAAAGTGAAGCTTCTAGACTGAAGCCTATGGTATTCTTTTGAATTAAATCAAGTACTGTCTCACGAAGAAAGTACTGCTCATGAGACAAATTAGCCCCATTATAAACGTAAAATTTATTGAACTTACTTCTTTTGCTAGAAAGTAGTCACTATTACCTCATTGGCCTTTGCTATTCTATCTTTCTTCCTTGATGCTTTCTCAGTTGTAATTATAGCTTTGGTTGTACAGTACATGCATCCTTTACCATTTATTTCTCTCTGCTTTCTAATATGATGCCTCTCCACAATTCCTCTTCTGATACAATGGCCTATTCTGAACAGGTACTACGTGAATACACACCAGGAATTCAGAGCCATCATCATTGCAGTTCTATAGAGAGAAAACATGTTATCTGATGTCATTCATTTTCTTAGACTTGTTACCTGTCCCTTCAAAGGTATATTTACATTTTTATAATGCTGTTAAAAGCTTCCTTTATAAGGTGCAATATCTTATTTACTATCTGTGATTTGGAACATTCTATGTTATTATTACTATATCATATGAATGCTTTCTTCTTGTTTTTCTTCTGACTGCAGTTATTTCTTTCCACTATTCCACCCTACCAATGTTCCTCAAAAAAGGCAGAAAAGAAAGAAAATTTTTATTTATCATTTGTTTATTTTAGATAAATATGCTTCTCTTTATCAAAGAAAAAATGGAATATAAGTACTTAACTAAAATGTTTGGCTACAAAGATAAAGTTCATTGTGAAGAATTCTGAATGAATCCAGATGATAAATCGAAGAAAGATTTTGTTTTCTTCATTCTCCACTAATAGGAGACAAGGTGTTTATGTAAATAACATCTCTAAAGCAGAAACCTGGAGCCATGGATATCAGGATCTTTGAAACCGCTAAATAGAAGGTAAAATCCTCTATCCATGTAGAATTTTCTACTAAAAGTTATATCAGATTCTCAATGATCCAGAAAGATTAAAATCCACTATAAGGAGAAACTGATTCAGTCTGTTATTTCAAATAACTACATTTTAACCCTGAGCAGAATCGGAGAGGAGATCGTTGCATGAGGTTATCCTGTGATCATCGTCTGTGACACCCAGTTGTGCAGTCAGGGCAGGCAAAGACGCTGGGGCACAAAGGCTCCTGATGGGAAACACCGGTTAAAAAGCTGCCCAAGTCCTAGGTGCTTGCCGATCCCAATGGCTTCGTGAAAGAAACACAGAGGAAACTTTGAAAATGACATACCCTAGAACTGTGGAAGTTTAGAATCCTAGGCTCATGGACCAAGAAAGAGTAGGGTAAAGCTATCATAAAATTCTACAGGAGACCAGAGAAGGGTGGACATATGGATTGCCCTACACAGACGAGCTACAGGATCCCTTAGATGGCTAGATCCTGTCCTTGGATATGAATTCTACATGTGCAACAAACACTGGAGTGGCCAGGTTAACCATTTGATATGCTGATAATACATGCTTTAATATAAAAAATCTTGGAGTAAATCTTTCCTCTTTTGCCAATGATATGTGAGAAGAAGAAGGATGAGGAGGAGGAGAAAGGATAGGGGAAAAAATGTAGTGTGCTCCCTTTCTGTGTCTGGAATATCTGAGAGTAAAACAAGTTACACTGAGACCCCAGATGGCAGAATAAATGCGATGTCTCCACAGTATAATCATTTGAGAGAAATATCTAAGAATAAAAGCCTGAAAGGACAAGGGCCAAAATACACTCCTGGTTTCAGAGCGGGAGACAGTGAAGACTCACAGTCTTCCTATTATGTGTACTGAGAACTGGGCAAACAAAGACGACAGACAGAGGTAGAGAAGGGAATCAATGCATGGACAGACAGACAGATGGACAAGAGCAAAGACAGATCATCTCAGTAGGTAAAACACACACTTATAGGTATTCATATTTTAATATATTTAAATGTACATAAACAGTTAATACATAAGCAATCACATTTATGATTAGGCCTATTTCTAAGACACATTTGTGGGACATATGTTGTGAATGAAGGAACTAGTTGCTGGTAACTGGAGAGGAGTGATAGATTTACATCTCTTTTCCATAAAGAAATGTGTCTTGCCTTCATGTGCAAAAATCAGAAGATACCCTAGAGGAAGGCTTTTGAACACACACACACACACACACACACACACACACACGCACACACACACACTGGATGTAATCAAGGTAAAACAAGGAAGAGAAAGAATGAAAGTAAACAAAGCTTGTTACTATCTTCACAGATTTATCTATGCTAATGAAGAATATGATTTTTCTCATGTGTCAAATTCACAAAGTTTTTTTTAACTTTTAGGTTCGGGGGTACATGTGAAGGTTTGTTAAATAGGTAAACTCATGTCCCAGAAGTTTGTTGTAGAGATTGTTTCAACACCCAGGTATTAAGCCCAGTAATCCTATAGTTGCCTTTTCTCCTCCTCTCCCTCCTCCCACCCTCCCTGCCTCAAGTAGGCCCCAGTGTCTGTTGTTCCCTTCTTTGTGTTCCTGAGTTCTCATCATTCAGCTCCCACTTATAAGTGAGAACATGAGACATTTGTTTTTTTGTTTCTGCGTTAGTTTTGCTGAGGATAATGGCCTCCAGTTCCATCCATGTTCCAACAAAAGACACGATCTTGTTCTTTTTTAAGGTTTCACAGTATTCCATGGAGTATATCTACCACATTTTCTTTATCCAGTCTGTCACTGATGGGCATTTAGGTAGATACCACATCTTCACTATTCTGAACAGAGCTGCAATGAACATTCACATGCATGTGTCTTTACAGTAGAATGATTTATAGTCCTCTGGGTACATCCCCAGTAATGAGATTGCTGGGTCAAATGATAGTTCTGCTTATAGTTTTTTGAGGAATCACCATACTGCTTTCCACAATGATTGAACTAATTTACACTCCCACCAACAGTGTATAAGTGTTCCCTTTTCTCCACAACCTCGTCAGTATCTGTTATTTTTTGACTGTTTAATCATAGCCATTCTGACTGGTGTAAGATGGTATCTCATTGTGGTAAGAATATTATTATGAGCAGTGGTTTCCACAGGTACTGCATAGATCTGTTGACAGACTATTGTAGAGCATCTGTCATTGGATAAATTCAGTTTTATCACAGCCTTGACATTTTCATGTTACAACTATGCAATTGATACTATGACTGTTTTCCTAGGCAGAGCCAGGTCTTTAGGTAACCAGGCCTCAGAGGCACACAGTGATAACACATTTCAAAAGTTAGAGTATTTTCGATCCTGTCTCAAAATTGGTCTCAAATATACTTACTTATATTTGAGAGAGAAAATATTAATACATTGCTGGTAACAGTTTGAGAGATAACCCAGTTAACCAAAAAGACAGGCTAACAAACTCAGATTTTTTTATTCTCATTAAAGTTACGTCTTTTTTCAAAGAAAATTCCTAAAATAAAACAATAGTAATAATATTAACAAAAAAGATTACTTACAGTACCACCAGTGATAACCAAATAAAAATCGTTAAGAGTCTATTGATTTAAAATGTTGCACAATTTTCATGGGATCAGAGTTGGACATAGAAAGCTGTCTAGAAATCTACATTGGACCAGTCTCAGAGAGCTGTCTAGCCAGGAGATGACGAGAGTTGGCCCGGTGACCACACGGGAGGCTAGCTATACCTCCAGGTGGAAAAGGAGACAGGAAGATTCTGAGTTCTGATAAAACTGATGAGAACCTTAGCAACAAATTGGGAGAAGTTTGCATCGCTCCTGGAAAGAGGATCTTATCACAGCCTGAGATAATTCATTGGCATCACACCCTAACATCAAATACATCATAAGCATTGAAAGTTTTATGTAAACGTCCTTAAAGTTTTAATTTCTTCAAAGTTATACTTTGGTCTACTTATAGTTTCTTATTATTCTCAAGTGAGAGCTATCACGTTTCTATGTATTAGTTTAAAGCACAATATGGATGCTTTGTGACCTCACAAACTCTACTTTGTGAAAAATACCACTAAAGGCACAAATATCCTGCTATACTTGACATCTTCCTCAAAGGTTTGCTGTTCATTATCATCCACGCTCAAAATATCACTTTTGAACATCAAATAGTGAAGGTAAAATCTGAATATTTGGGAGTGAGAAAAATGAGTCAGTACTGTCTGAATATTTGAAGAAAACTGACAGAGTCAGATCAGCTTGTTAAAAAGGTGAGAGGTTAATGAAATAAGTACAGTATAAATTATTATAAGTCAGTAGAAGGGACTGTATCAATCTAAGTTAGACAGTTAGTGACAGAAACTCCTAATTATAATGTTTTAAATATTCTACACATACCAAATGAGAAATTTTCACTTTATAGAATTTAAGTAAAGACTGAAACTTGAGCTTCTGATTCCAATTTTTTTTCCTTTGGCAAGTATGCTGTTGGTCTTTAGGATTCACCATGGTTTTTGTTTTGCGGTGGTTCCATCAGTGGGCCTACAATTCCACTTTAAACATTACTGGCCAGGCGTGATGGCTCATGCCTGTAATCCCAGCACTTTGGGAGGCCAAGGTGGGTGGATGTCCTGAGCTCAGAAGTTCGAGACCAGCCTGGGCAACATGGCAAAACCCCATCTCTACAAAAAATACAAAAATTAGCCAGGCATGGTGGCACATGCCTCTGGTCCAAGCTGCTTGGGAGGCTGAGGTGGGAGGATTGTTTGGTTCTGGGAGGCAGAGGTTGCAGTGAGCTGAGATCTTGCCACTGCACTCCAATCTGGATGACAGAGTAAAACCCCATCTCAAAAAAACGATCAAACAAACAAACAAAAAACATTGCTATGGAGGCCACATGGAACCAGGACTTTTTGTTAATCTTATATCTCTTTTATATAGTCATATATCTGATTTGTCTAAGTAATACTTTATGAAACACAGACACATTAACTGTTGAAGGATATTATTTGTATTTTACTAAGTTTAATGAGAAGATAACATTTTTATGAAGTGCTAGAAGTACAAATGTGAACACGGCATGGCCTTTGCTGTTGAAGGTTTTATAATACACTGGAAGAGATAGACATGTCAACAAATAATTTCCACTGATGCCAAAGGGCTGCCAGGAAAATCTGTACACACAGAAACACCCCTAGAAAAGGCAGGAAACAAGTGTGGATGAGGCTAATGGCCTGAGGACAACCAGGAGAGATAGAAGAGTTCGCATTTTGACTGAATCCTAAGACAGGAATTTGACCAACTCGAAGAAACTTGGGAGAATAGCCCAAGAGACAAGAGCTAATATAAGAGAATGAATTGAAGACATGTAATCATAATAATAGCATTGATAATAATGATAGATAAAACTCGAACTATTATTCTGCCCTAGACTCTGTTCCAAGGACTTTAAAGTATTGCCATATTAAATATTCCCAACAACGCAGTGAGGTAGGTGCTGTTTACCTCACTTTACACATAGGAAAACTTGGACAAATGTTAAGCAACCTGCCCAAGTTGACAAGATGCATAGTTGGTGGATGAGAAATGTGACACCAGCTGACACTCTCCAAGGCCCACACAATGTGTTTAATGAGCTACAAGTGTGAAGTTTGGCATGACCACAAATTCAATGTGTATGAAGAAAGGGCACAACCAGATTGACAGACAGACTTGTATGATATACCTCGTCTCATCTTCCAAGATAAGGAGGTTGAGATTTATCCAAACATAATTGATGGAGAACCACCAAGCAATTTTAAATCAGGAGAATCAAATGTGATTTAGGAAAACTGGCCCAGCAACACACATAAATCTTTTTTTTTTTTTTTTGAGACAGTGTCACTCTGTCTCCCAGGCTGGAGTGCAGTGGCATGATCTCAGCTCACTGCAACCTCTGCCTCCCAGGTTCAAGTGATTTTCCTGCCTCGGCCTCCCGAGTAGCTGGGACTACAGACGCACACCACCACACCCAGCTAATTTTTGTATTTTTAGTAGAGGCAGGGTTTTACCTTGTTGCCCAGGCTGGTCTCAAACTCCTGACCTCAGGATCTACCTGCCTCGGCCTCCCAAAGTGCTGTGATTACAGGCGTGAGCCACCGTGCCCAGCCCCAGCAACATACATAAATCTTTAGATCAAAAGGGGGTGAGAAATTAGAAGGCAATTGGTATGGAGAAGTCAAGAAGACACGAGTCTAATGCAATCTACTAGAATTCATCAAACCTAATGTGTTCTCTCTTTGTGTTGTTAATGAGGACTTGGGAGACAGAGTTTTAGGAGGGAACATCCTGGTGGCTGTGAATCAGCCCAGATGAGAAACCCGGGCTGGAGATCTGACAGTCATGGGGGGTTAGTGCTTGTGCTTATTAAGATCACTTAGGAGTGATAAGAAAAAAGACTCATTCTTGCTCTCATTCCCCTGCTTAAGTATTTTTATGCTTTTGCTATAGACTGAATATTTGTGTCCTACCCCCCAAATTCATATGTTGAAATCCTAACCTCCATTGTGATGGTATTTGGAGATGGACCCATTGGTAGGCGATTAGGTGGTTAGGAATGGGATTAGTGACTTTAACAGAGACTCTGGAGAGCTCTCTTACCCCTCCCACCTACCATCTACAAACCAGGAAGTAGACCTTCACCAGATGCCAAGTCTTCTACTGCCTTGATCTTGGATTTCCCAGCCTCCAGAAATGTGAGAATAGAATAAATTTCTGTTGTTTATAAGCCACCCAGTCTATTGTATTTTTTGTTATGTGCCTAAACAGACTAAGACAGAAATTGGTACTAAGAAGTGGGGATGCCGCACTAACAAATATCTAAAAATGTTCCAAATGTCTTTGGAGCTGGGTAATGAGCAGAGGCTGGGAGATTTTTGAGGTGCATGCTAGAAAAAGTTACATTGCCATGAACAAACAATGAAAAAATTAATGGCAATTCTGATAAGGACTCAGAAAGAAAAGAAGAGAGCTGTAGAGAAAGCTTCAGTCTTCTTAGAGAATACCTGAAATAATCCTGAACGGAATGTTGGTAGAAATAGGGATGGTGAAGTTCATTCTGATGAGGTCAGACAGAAATGAAGAACATACTGGACAATGAAGAAAGGTGACCTTTCATATACAGTGGCAAAGAACTCGGTCAAATTCTGTTCATGTTCTAGTGTTTTGTGGAAGGTAGAACTTGAAAGCAATGAAATGGGATGTTTAGCTCAAGTAATTTCTAAGCAAAGTGCTAAAGGTGCAGCTTAGTTCCACCTGACTGCTTATAGTAAAATGCAAGAAAAGCGAAATGACGTAAAGACAGAATTGGTAAGGAGAAAAAAAGCAAAACTTAAAGATTTGGAAATTTCTCAGCCTATCCATTCTGTAAAATATGAGAACATTCAATGTAAAATATGAGAACATTCGGTAAAATATGAGAACTAAATCTCCGATAAAGAGATTAGTATGGATCAGCCATTAGGTGCTATTCTCTAAAACAATGGAAGAATTACCTGTAAAGTGATTCAGAGATCCTCAGATCCTCAGAGCTGTCCTTCTCATCATAGGTCCAGAGTAGGGGGCTTGGGGGGCGGGAGGGTGGTTTGGAAAGCAGTTTTAAAAGAAGGAGAGAGCAGTTTCTGGTGCCTACAGGACCTTGACACCCCACCCGGTGCCTCCTCACATCATGGGCTCTGCTACCCACACTCCGGTGCTGCAGTCCTTGGCCACCCCAGGTGTGGCTCCAGCAGGCCTCAGTGAAGCAAAGGCCACAACAGCCACCCTTCTGGAGGGCCCAAGTTGCAAAAACTTGATGGCACCCACATGGTGCCATCTTCATTGGCTTTCATAGTACACGGGTCCCAGGGACGTGCTGCCTGCACCTAGGTGTCAAGCGACGGAGATTCCCTGAACCACAGGGGCAGGACCCAGGCAGTGAGCTGCCCCAGGTCCATTCCACCATGCCACTGAATGGCATGCCAGGGCATTGCCACTTCAGTGGACCTGGAGGGCAGAACATTGAGCCAAAGAGGATTATTCTCCAGCCTTAGGATCTCGGGGAGTGTGCCTGTAGCTTAAACTCATGTGGGCCTGTTATCCCCTTCTTCCCTCCTAGTTCTCCCTTTTGGAATGGAAATCTCTGTCCTACACTGGTCCCACTGTTATATTTTGGAAGCACATAACATGTGTGGTTTCACAGATTCACAACTGGAGAGAAATTTACCTGGGGATGAACTGTACCTTGAGTCTCAGCCGTATTTGGTTGAGAAGATATTTAGATAAGACTTTGGATTTTAGACTTTAGTGTTGGTGCTATAACAAAGTTAAGACTTTGAGGGTTCTTTGTATGTAATGAATATATCTGCATATGAGAAGGGTGTTAATTTGTGGTGGAGGGAGGGGTAGAATGGTATAGACTGAATGTTTGTACCACCCCGCCCCCCCACCCGACAAATTCATGTATTAAAATTCTAACCCCCAGTGTGATGGTATTTGAAGGTGGGGCCTCTGGTAGGTGATTAGGTCAGGAGGACTCCACCTTCATAAAAGGGACTGTAAAATCCCTTATAAAATAGGATTATAAAACCCCTTATGAAAGAGAGCCAGAGAGCTGCCTCATCCTCTGTGCCAGGTGAGAACACAGGGAGAAGACAGCCCTCATCAGACCTAGAGTCAGCCAGCACCTTGACCTTAGAGCCTCCAGAACTGTGAGAGATCAATTTCTGTTGCTTATGACCCACCCAGGCTATGACATTTTTGTGACAGCAGCCTGAGCAGACAGAGGCCTCTCCTCTTATTTCTGTCTCGCACACAATTATCTACCGCTTCTAAACAGCCTCAGTTATTTCCTAAAGTAAAACAAAGAAACAAAAATTGCTCTGACTCCCTGTCCCTGTCTAGCCTTCACCTTTCTAGCTTTCTTTCCCTTCTCAGCCAAGCTGCTTCCAAGTGATAGAAGTGATATCTCCGTCCCCTTCCTCTCCCTCCTCACCTCCCATGCATTCTTCCTACAGGCTGCCATCTGCTTTCTGCCCCCAGGACTCCCCAGAAAGACTCTGACAAACAGCACCAAATACGTCTTTATCATCGGAGCTTGTACACACTGCTCAGCCTTTATCTTCCTGGACCCCTCTCATCACTCAGTATTTTAGAACACTGTTTGGCCAAATATCAAGGGACAGTCCCTTCTCCTTTCCAAAGTACGAATGTATTAATTAGCCTGTTTTTTTTAAGGCAGTGACAAGTAGATTCTAAAGCTCCAAAGAGAGCCCTCAATCAGAAGAATTTTGTTTGTTTGTTTTTAACCAACAACGGAAACAAACTCATGTATTTCCTGGTCAAGAGAAAACACGATTTTCTCTGTCCTTTGGTAGTGATGTCCCTTTCCTTGAACTATTTCATAATTTAGGCAGAGAAAAAGCTACCTAAGAAAAGGAATTCATCCACCTTCAGGCACCATGGCCCTGGCTGATAAATGCTCTTGCCTCATGAGGTGACCGGCCTCCCTCCTTCATTTTTGAGATGACTCATAAGGACAATATGGTGTGATAATCACTTTTATGTTCTCTGGGGCTCTGAGAAGTGAGTGTCCTCTATGCTGTACTTTAGCAAAAATATTATGAAGAAACAGCATGCAAAACACTCTCAAGACTCAGAGCAATAGGTAAGGTGACGAACATGCCTACATGTGCAGCTTCTCACTGTGCAATTTATACATATAATCTATTAAAAATGTAATGGATTGAACCTCACAACCCTACAATCCCCTAGCAAAAGTGTATCAACACTAGATGTTTTCATGTAAAAGAGACTTTGTTACATGACAAACGGCTTCCTGAATAAAGATTTTACAAGGATTCACTGACACAATTTCTGTGATTGTTCTCTAATGATTCTTTCTCTACATGGTTTGGTTTTTTTGTTTTTATTTTTTATTTTTATTTTGAGGTGCTCCTCTTCTTACCCTTAAAACAGGTGTTCACTGTGGGTTTTTTCCTTGGCCCCCTGGAATCCTTTTTTACGTTCTTCTGTGGGATCTCAGGTATTCTCGAGGTTCTGATGACGTCTACAGACCAGAAATTCATCACCCTTCCCAGTCCCCTGTGCACGGAGCAACTGCCTTCTGGACATAGATATCTGCATGTGCCTCCTGCTCACTGTCACAACTCAGCACCACAACTCAACACCGCAACTCAACACATCCTCAACTGAACTTGTGACCTACTTAATTCCCCAACCAAAACTGTTGCCTCTTAATATTTTCCCAACCTTAGACATGAGCGCTATCAAGAAGCCAGTCACTCAAGCCAGAGGCTTAAGGGTATCCCTAGATTACTCCTCCAGGTGAATGCATAGTTTCACGCATACAATCCTTGCCCCACTCCCCACTCGCCTACTTTGCTCGCAAATTTAAATTCCCCATTCCTCCCCAGATCAGCTTTTGTTGTTGTTTTGAGACGGAGTCTCGCTCTGTTGCCAGGCTGGAGTGCAGTGGCGCGATCTTGGCTCACTGCAACCTCTACCTCCTGGGTTCAAGTGATTCTCCTGCCTCAGCTTCTACAGGTGCACACCACCATGCCCGGCTAATTTCTGTATTTTTAGTAGAGACGGGGTTTCACCATGTTGGCCAGGATGGTCTCGATCTCTTGACCTTGTGATCCACCCTCCTCGGCCTCCCCAAGTGCTGGGATTACAGGAGTGAGCCACCGCGCCCGGCCTCAACTTTTGACTCTAAAATCAGAGAGCCAGGAAAGGCACCTAAGATCCCTGTCCTATGCACTCTCCCAAGAGAACAAGAATCATATTCTCAAAAATATTCAAGACAATGTTTTTGCAGCCTTCCACCTGGAATCACTATGTAAAGAAAGTTGTGAACAAAAATCCCTGGATCCAGTTCATATAATCTGTTGACATTGACCAAGGTTTATAAAAGATTGAAACTATGGCCTAAGAAAAAAGTAAGTGAGAAATATGAAACCATGAATATCCATTAGAGAATAAATATTGAAATTCTTAATTAACATGGTAGCATGCCCTCCACATGGCCCACCTGCCTCTATTAATAATCTCATCAAATCTGTAAACTGCAGTATCAGTCACTTCATCAAGTGGGTGACAGGGAATAAACTTCTCCCAGGATGCATCGCATTTCCCCATATTCATCCTGAAGCAGAACCTACCTGGGACATGTACCAGTATCTATTCATGTCAAATTAAATGATCTGCTCATCCATTTTAATTCCTAATACGTATTCACTAGAAGATAGGTTCCCCTCCCCGCCACACACACACACATACACACACACACACACACACAAAAGGGATAACAGTGCAACTGAAGCCTGCCTCCCATCCAGGCTGCTTGCTGGGAAGATACAATTGCATATGCAATACCTGCAGCCTTCTGTTTCCAAATTAGTAAAATAGAAATGCATATGTCTGTAACTTCCTCTATCTGAGAGCCTTGTTGTGATTTAATTGATTCAATTAATTCTAAACTATGGAAATGATTTAATGAAGCTCAAACTCTAAAAGGACTGCCCACTGCAGATGCAAATGAACAAGATTGGGTTTTTCACTGATCAAAATCATTCATTCACTCAGATCTATAAATTGGTCATCAATCTCCACAGGTGGAAATGATTCATACTGACATGTACAGCTCTGCAGTAGAAATTGAGTTTCTTCTCTGTAGATTCCTCTGTTTTGACATCCCTGGATAAAGTCTATGGAGACTTTTATGGAAAATTTACATCATTCTCCGTAAGACCTCTGAAATCGTCGGGAAAATTAAAAAATAAAAAAAAAGAAGAAGAAGAAGAACTCCCCTCCCCAAAAAATCTAAAGCGTCTTTTACATATAGATTCCTCCGTGGGGTTGTAGCTGTGGTTGTGGAACTGGCTTCATCTGTCAACTATTTACTGCAGGAGGTTTTCTAATTGATAATGAGCTCCTTGGGGGAACATTAATTTCAGAGTGTAAATTAATAATCATTTTCAAAGGATGGTGCCTGATTTTTAATAATGTTATCCAGTACATTTTGTGTTATATTTTGCAATAAACTAGTCCTAGGAAGACAAATTTACAATAAGAAAAAGATGATTTTGAGTCTGATGGTACATATCTAAACAAATCAGTAATTGTAGTGGCCTACTTTTTAAAAATATAAAACACCCACATGTGCTGTCTCAGTCAGTTTGTTGAGTTTAAATTATTTCAAACTGAGTGTTGCCTATAGGTAGGACAGGTGTCTCTTAAATCCCAGCTCACTGGGGCACATGCTGACGTTTGCCAAAAAGCTTATGGGTGTTCAGCACAACTCAAAATAGTAACATAAGCATGGACTACTTTTTAGAAAGATCCCTTTTATTCTTCTGGTTCATCCCGAATGGGTTCTCGGTTTTTCTTGTAACCTACTTTTAGGGTGGTAGGTAACGCAGTGGTGATAAAGCTTTTTATTAATAAATAATTCAGTAGCCAGAGAGTGTAAAAACATCATTTGTATTGTAGCTGAGTGTTTTGTTTTCTAATTATGAAGCGACTGGAAGGCCTGGCGCTCCAGGGCTGTGTGATTTCCCCAGTGTTGTTCCGCCATTCCCCATTGTCGCCCTTGAAAAGAACATTCCCACAGAGCAGGCTCTAAAGACAATAAACATCGTGAGTAAAAAGAAATGACATAACATTCAGCGCTGATAAGGGGAGCTTTTCCCAGGGGCTGCGTGGGACTGAAGTGGGAGGGCCTGGGGAGACTGCTGTCTGCACTGGGGGCCTGGAAGGAAGCGTCCACACAGGCGGGTTGCTGGGGCCCCTGGGTAGTCTCAGCACAAAGGGCCCAGAAGTGGGAAGGTCCCTCCCTGCCTCTGTGAAAATCAATCTAAGGAAGTCTGATGCCATGGAACGGTTTCCTGTCCGCTGTGTGGGAAATCTAACTGAGCGCAAACGGCCGGCAACAATGGGACAATATATTATAATAAACAGGAAAAATAGCATTGGCCACGGAAATCAATAGCTGGGGTTCATGAGGCATTCATAAGATTGACAAGTGAATAAATTAAAACCCAAAGGTTAGGACGCTGAAAGAGAAGTTAATTTTATGTCTGCCCTGGAGCTCCCCTTTTCAGACTCAAATTAAGACTGTGTATAATAAAATGAACATAAAGTCTTAGACTTACCAAAAAGGCTCCATTAAGACCTACATCGTCAGAAAACCAGAGATTCTTTTATCAACTTCCCCATGCATGGATGGTCGCTGCTCACACTGCATTAACAGCCCCCTCAACAGCGTGACCAAAGACTTATTTAAACGAGTTTCTGGCTTTAAATAAACCTGCTCTTGGCAACCAACTGTTCATCCAGGAAGTGATGTGACACCCCACTACACTGAAGTTTACTCAACCAGAACCCAACGAAGATGTGTGCAACCCAGCTATTTAATTTGAAGAACTCGAGGAAAAGCCAACTGAGGTTCCTCCAAACCCCAAAATAATTATACGCAGCAAAACACAACTAACTCTAACAGAGACATCCCTTAAATAAACAATGATCCATCCATTTCCACGCCACAGTTGCCACCCTTTGAAAAAATGTTTTAAAGTTTGGGTTTTTTAATAATAAAATTAATTAGAATTCACTGCTGAACCTCGGATTTGCAATAAAGTGTTTGACATAACAACTTCTTTCTCCTACTTACTAATAAAGGCAGAGCATTGTTCTGTAGTTGAAGCAGTAGGCTAAGGATTTTGAGACAATTAACTCCAATCCAGGCTTTGCAAGTGACTTTCACTTGAGCACAGTTCCTTCGACGATTACGCATTAATCAACTCTATAATTTAGGGACATTTAAGTTATTAGAAAGCATAAAATGATCAGGTGATGGTTGCTTGTGAGCAATTAATGTAACCTAGTAATTTGGACGGTATATCTCAAGTATGTCTGGTAACATTTTGTTTGAACTTTAAAGATATTTCACTGCATTATTTGTTTTGCTCTTGGAGTTGGACTAAGATGGTTTCTTTTCATATCAAAGATTGCTGATAGAGCCTAATATTTTGGAAAGTAGTATGATTTAGTCTTTAATAAATATGCATTAACCAAAGAATTTCTAGCCTCATAAGAATAGTCTCAAAGCACATTAAAGCGGAAGGGCTACCAGAGAGCCAAACTCTGATTTTACTCTCACAATAAAATTTTCACTCTTTCAGGAGGCTGTATAAAGGTTAAGAAATAATATCCTTCAGTCTGTTTATTATTTTAAGTTTGGTACTCTCCCTAGTTTTTTTTTTTTTTTAATAAGATTCGCCCGAGAGGGAAAAAAGCCAAATCTACGGCTGTATTTAAATTAATCCGAGTTCACTGAACCAACCACTCGAGCAGCTGGGAACGCGGCGCAGCGGCCAGTAGGGGGCAGTGCGTCCCAGTGCAACCGTCAACGCCCGGCCCAGCCTCGGCTCCCCACCGGCTGAGGAAGGAAGTTTCACCGTGAACCGATTCCTCACCAAAGAAACAAACTGGTGGCATCGAGACGCACGGGAGGACTTCAAGGCCTCGGGGGACACCCGCAGCGTCTGGGGATGCGCCTGAGGGAGCCCAGGCTGCACCCGCAGGGCTCCGTTTTGTCTCCGAGCCAAAAAGCCGCCGACTTCTTCCTCTAGGGTTTTGCTTTCTGTAGGTTCGGTCCCAGCACGCAGCAGAAACGTCAGGGGCCGCGCTTTCAGAAGCACGCGGGCCGCTCTCCGCGATGTGCGGGGCTGGGTGGCGCCGCTGATTCTCGCACGGAATCCCCCTCAGGCGCCTCCGGCCCCGTCTTTGTCCCCTTCTCTGCGCCCCTGCGCTCTGTGCTCTGCCCTGTGCCCTGTGCTCTGCCCTGTGCCCTGTCCCCGTTTCCGTCCCTGTTCGCATCCCGGTCCTCTGCCCTGCGCCCTGTCCCCGTTCCCTTTCCCGTCCCCGCCTGGAGGCCTTGCCCAAGGTCTCCCCGGGCTGCGCCCCGAACCTGCCTGGGTGTCCGCGCCCCAGGACCTGCCCCGCGCCCCCGACCGCGGCCCCGCGCGTCCTCCTCCGCCCTTCGCCCGCTTCCTTCTACGGGCCTCGGCCACTGTATCTTCCTGTGTGCTGGGATTTCTCGAACATTCTGAGGGATGGGAAACGGGGAGGGTAGGAAAGCCCTGACACCCCCCCCAATCCAAGCGTTCCCAGGGAAGTCCCTGGGGCCCTCTCGTCTTTTAATGAATTCACTGGAATTAAAACAGTGGCTCAGGCGACTCCTCCCGCACCCTGGGCCAGGTCTGCGGGGCCCCCATGGCCGCTGCGGCCACTGTTTCCCAGTCCCCTCAAACCCCCTGGACCGGGACTTGAACCTAGCGCTGTGGCATCCACGGCCGCCTCTTTCAGCGCTGCCTCCCGCCCGCTCGCATTCAAGTCTCATTCCTTATTGTCCGCCGGTTTGTTTTTTTTTTTTAACATTTCCTTAAGAAAACAAAGCAAAAGACAAAGGCACAGGCTATTAAGTAATTACAAGAAAAGGGATGGCTGTGCTCGGGGCGCACCCAGCCCGCGGAGGCCTCCTGCATTTTCCAGAACTCCACGGGCACCTTCGCTTGGGTCAGACTTGGGTAATTTGAGTCATGAGTGGGCTCACTTTTTAAAATTCATTGTATTGTGGAGAAAACAAACAAACAAACATTGAGTTTCTCAGCAGCTTCATCTCCCACAGAAAACAACAGGAACTGTAAGTGCTTCACTTAAAAGTGTTTCCCTTCCCTCTCAAAAAACACAGCGCTTTTCCCTTTCAATAAGGAATGTGAGCTTCCTGCATGGCATGTTGGTTTGTACTGAAAGATGAACTAGAGTCGGCACTTTCAAATATTTCAAATTAGAAAAGAATTAAATTAAGAATGCACATTTTGAAAAGAAGTGATGGAACTGCTGTTCGGGTTATGCATGTGTAATTTTAAAGGAAATTTTTTTTAAGTTAAATAAGGATCATACGATTGCTAAGAGTAACACACAAGTAACACGTTTCCCCACGTCCCACTCTCCCCCCATTCCGCTGAACTTGACTCAGCCACTGCAGAAAGATTTCGTCTGGAAAAGGAGATTCCACAGTTTGCCCCCTGAACAACCCTGCCTTTCGTTGGGGCGGGCCGTGGTGGGGGGGGCGGCGGGGGGGGGGAATCATCTGTTGATAATGAATTTCCTGTCTTCATCTTCAAAATGAGGAGCTTAAGTTCCTTCTCAACTGTATCCAACGTGATTTTGAAAACCATCAGGTCACTCTCAGCATTTTCTATGCCAGTCAAAATCCAGAGGCCTGGTTATTTTATGTGAGTTTTTAAAAATTTCAACACTGAAATTATTTTCATTGATCTCTGAAAACATGCTGGTTCTCAATATTGAAACGGAGATTTTTATGGGCAAAGGCCTTAGGAAGTGTCTGGTACTGGTGCACAAAATTGACCTGAAGCCAGCCTCCCAGAGATTCCTAGCAGCAGAATCTCCGGCAAGCCTTCCGCCTTCATTTCTGATACACCCCCCATTGATGGAGAAGTCACCACCTCCGAAGGAGGTTCATTCTATTTTTAGGTAGAATACAGGTTATATTAAACCCAGCTTTGTCCATAATTTGTTTTCATCGGTTTTAATTCTAACTTCTGGGCACACAATGAAAACAAAAATTCAAACATTCTTCCACAATTGTATTTTGAAGAAAGCGCTCATGTCTTCTTGAAAATTCTGTAGGCTAAACAGCGCGGGGGGCTCTTTCTGTTATTTTGCGTGTCACAGCGTAGCAGATGCCCCACCATCCTGGTCTCTTCGCTCAGGACCTGTGTTTCTAACAGCACTGGAACCTGAGCCCGACCTACTGGGTGTAGCCTGGCCCCAACAGTGCCCAATGAGACCGCCTCGATTTTTGTTTTCAGCAATTCTCAAAACTTTTACCTGTAGGAGAATTACTTGGGGAAATTGTTTAAAAATGGACATTTCTGAGTCCTCTTCTTAAATATTTACATTTCTAGAGCCCAGAAAGCTGCGTTTTACAAAATAGCCCAAGTACTTGAACAAGTATTCCTCAACCTGTATTTTGAGAAACATTTCCTTAGGGGCTCTATTTGTTTTAACGTGGCCTCAGCTCTCACTTACCTTTTTCCCTCCACATTGTAAGACTTATATTGATACTACAGTCAACCTAAACAAATAAGCCTTGTCACAGGAACTCCTAGGCATCCCTTTCTGACTCTGCAGTTCCATAATTGGGTTTTAAGGCTGGAATGCAAAAGAATGCATTTACCTCTGTGTAGCATTGACAAAGTGCAGTAAGCCCAGTTACATTTAAAGTTCAGACAAACAATTTTTAGTGGGACATATTTATACCAAAACATTAATCATTATCTGTCTGAAATTCACATTTAATTAAGTGTTCCTTAATTTTATTTGTTAAATCTGGTAATCCTGTCCCTATGAAATTACTTCGATTAGATTTAATTTTTCCAGTCATACCTGGTTGTTTGTTTTCCAGAAAGGGTCTCGCTTTGTCACCCAGGCTGGAGTGCAGTGATGCAATCACGGTTTGCTACAGCCTCGACCTCCCGAGCTCAAGCTATCCTCCCACCTCAGCCTCCTGAGTAGATGAGACAACAGGTGTGCACCACCACACCCGGCTTATTCTTTGTGTTTTTGTGGAGACAGGGTTTCTGCCATGTTGCCCAGGCTGGTGTCTAACTTCTGGACTCAAGCAATCAGCCCCCCTCGGCCTCCCAGAGTGCTGGAATTATAGGCATGAGCCACTGCACCTGGCCAGTCATGCCTGTTATGACCATTTAGATCCTAATTCTGTCCTCAGATATTTTTAGGACTCACAAATACTGCTCCTATTTCTGTCAAGTTATTATCCTGTTAATGTAAATTCCGAAGAACAAGCTCATCGTTGATGTTTGTTTGCCCATTGTACAAAAAGATCCAGGTGCTATATCTCACACAGGTGATCATATACACAATTTCTGTCTTCATTATATTCAGCCTTCCTCAAAGTCTATGATAGCTGCTTTGTTTTCAGATGTAAAATAAATAAAGCAAACAGCTTAGAATTGGAGGACCTGGGTTCAAATACTGGTTCAGCCATTTGTGAGCTCCGCAACCTCAAGCAAATTAATAGACTTCTCCAAACCTCAGTTTCCTCACTTGTGAACTGGGGATACTTAGGGTCATTATGAGAAGTTGATGACATGACACAGATGAAAGTCTCAAGCGTTATGCTTAGTGATTGATCATTTCATACCAAAAAAAAAAATTCTTCGTTCATGAATTTGTTAACTAGTTATGAGAGCCTCAAATTTAAATTGGTAGAAATGAGTGCATGGATTGCTTCTCACCTCTCTTGAAGTCCATCAGACCTCTTATACTAATAGCAAAGACTTTTATAAAAAGAAATAAATCCATAGCTCTAAAGAAGAGGTCATTGACAGATAGGAGTTTTCGGTGAATTATTGGGAAAGAGAAGGCAAGGCAAGCCTATAGGCTTATGAAGCACAGACAAGGAACACAGCCCAGAGCACACAGCTCCGGGAAGGGGCTTCAGGAAGGGAGCGGCAGTCCTGTGTGTCTCCACCGAGAGGCTGTGGGGCAGCAGAGAAAACCAGGTCCAGGAGCGAATGAGAGAAAACAAGAGGGCCAGCAACAGGGCAAGTCCATGAACATTTATTTCCCCGAAGGTCTTTAGTGCATAGATAACTGGGGATTTATTTCCAGTGGAACAATAAAATAGGAAAAACAATGGGGGTGCTGGCAGTCCAGGGTCAAGCTCTTCTTGTTCTCACCTTTTCTCTTGGATGGTGGGGAGGAGCTTGCAGCTGACAGTAGGCACTCTGCCCATTCACCCTGACCAGAAGCCAGCTAGGAAATAGGCTATGCCCACATTTAGGAGGCTCCACGAGTCTATCCCAGGAAAACGAGAAGCAGGAAAGGATCGTGTGTGGTGAGGGGCAGGCAGCCGATGGTGCTCTCTCACGCTCCAGAGAGATGGTCCCAACCAGCTTCCCTGTCCTTCAGTAAATGAGCCAATTTCAAAGAAGGGACTTGTCAAGGTCAAAAAGCAAGACCAAGGAAAAAGAAAGAAAAAAAAATGAGGCTAGAAAGGAACAGGCATTTAGAGAATAAAGAGACTTTGAAAAAGAAAACTTCTCATTAATAGAGAGATTTGAGAAAATGCTATATTTATAAAATAGAAAGCAACGAAAAAACATAAATAAGTGAGGTGTTATGTATGATTAATGAAATTGAAAAAACATACATCAATGAAAAGGGAAAGAAGTAAAGTCTAGGAAATCTTCAAGGACATGGAATAAAATGACAGAAAGAAAAAATAGAAAATATGAAGGATAGACAAATGCAGGAGGTCTAATATTCCAATAAAAGGAGTGTCATAAACCAGGAAAAGGAAGAAAAGAGAAGAGATTCCAAAAACACAATGGAAAAATAATTTCCCAAACCTGAAAAATATCACCTGTCCTCAAATCAAAAGAGACTTGCCAAAGTCACAAAGCTGAAGAATCACCAAGCTGGGACTTGCCCCCAGGCAATATGGCTCTAGAGTCTGTGCTCTTAAGCCCTGTGTGCTATTCCCCTTCTACAGTGAATTCTGCTTTGAGTTTTTTTGAAAGATTTCTGTGGAATGGGAATATATTTAGAAGCTATTTTAAATGATTCTGGAGGAAAAGGAATTAAATGCATTCTAGAGAAAAAGAATAGGATGGCGAAGGTAGAGTCCAGAGAATAAATGGAGGAGTCTCCCTAATTATGTAAGGAGGAAGCACAAAGAGAGTAAACAGTACTGAAAGTTGATTTCTTTGTGTGTTTTTCAGAAGATGACAGAACTCCTATCCAATGCCTACCTCTTTTTTTTGTAAAATTGGAAATGAGGACATCAACCAAGTGTCCCTAACTGTTCCTAGGAAAGTGCTCAGAGATTTATGGAAACTGGAAAGTGTTTGAAATCATTCTTGTGCAGAGTGGAGTAATGGTTAACTAAAGAAATCTCTAGTAGGATTGAAGCAGCATTGCTTGTAGTGATTAATTTTTTTTTTTTTTTTGAAATGGAGTCTCGCTCTGTTGCCCAGGCTGGAGTGCAATGGTGTGGTCTCGGCTCACTGCAACCTCCGCCTCCTGGGTTCAAGCGATTCTCCTGCCTCACCCTCCCGAGTAGCTGGGACTACAGTAGCCTACCACCACACCTGGCCAATTTTTGTATTTTTAGTAGAGACGGGGTTTCGCCATGTTGGCCAGGCTGGTCTCAAACTCCTGACCTCGTGATCTGCCCACCTCGGCCTCCCAAAGTGCTGGGATTACAGGCGTGAACCACTGCGCCCAGCCGTTTAGTGATGAATTTAAGGTAGATCCTTTCTCTCCTGATATGTGGCGTCCTCCAGAAGAACTCAGCTAATTAGGGGCAGTCAAAGAAGAATGATAGTTGGGTCCTTCTAAGGTGGATTTTTTCGTCAGACCAGTTTGGGGGAAAGAAAGCACACGCAAACCAAGGGGCAAGAGGGCTTTAGGTATTGACAAGACTTGATAAAAAGATGAATCATTAAGTCCAAGCTCCATGAAGAGGGAAGTGAAGAAAGGAGAAGGCTGATAGAGAAAAAAAAATAGATATGGGTAGAAGGCTTGGCAAGACGGAAGAACTGTCATGGTGGAAACAGTTTCACAAGTTAGCAGGAGATAGAGAAAATTCGTGGCCGAAAGTCATTGCTCTAATCATGACTTTGGAACTGTTTCTAGTTATGACTTATAACAAGCTTGTCAGCATGACTGTAGGAGTGACAAGCTGAAGCAGAGCAGAAGTCCACAGAGGGAGGGGCAGGGATAGACCTACCCGGAGGGGTTAGAAGTCACCTGCACTGATGAGATGACTTGGGGAAAAGAAAAAGACTGTTAAGTTGTGTGCAAAATTCCTGATATTTTGATGGTCAGAAGGTAGACGATAGCAATGGAGAGAGAGATGGTTATTAGTGTGAAATGTCTTGAGCATCAGAAGACTAGCGTTTTTGTGGCTCAATTTTCTTTTTACAAAAGGAGAAGTGGAGGGGTTATGTTCTGAAGCAGCAATGAGGATCCAGGAAGAAACCAGTGCCATTCTCTGTCCCTGAAGTAGGTGAAGTGCAGGAAAATATACAGCAGCTATTGATGGGCGTCTGGAAAAGTTATGGTTCCAGCAGAAAGCCAGGTAACAATGCAAGAAACTGGAGGGAACACTAGGAGAAGAGATTGATGGCACAAGGGCATTTGCGATAGAGAATGCTTTTGATGATGGGTAGAGGTGGAGGGCTGGGGACCACGGAAGTGATGTTGACTAATGAAAGAGGCACAGCCGTGAGTAGATGGCCAGGGCTTCACTGTAGGTACTGAGTGATGAAGACAAGGAAATGATGTGCAGTAGGTTTCACTTTCAACCTACTCTGACTGGAGTGGATTCTTGAGTTGGGTATGTCTTTTAGTTGCAAAGCAAAGGCATACTTCCATGATATGGTTTGAATCTGTGTCCCCACCCAAATCTCACCTCGAATTATAATCCCCACGTGTCGAGGGAGGGACCTAGTGGGAGTTGATTGGATCAGGGAGTCAGTTCCCTCATGTTGTTCTCATGATAGTGAGGAAGTTCTCACGAGAGCTGATGGTTTAAAAGTGGCAGTTTCTTCTGCACTCTCTCTCTCTCTTCTGGTGCCACATAAGATGTGCCTGGCTTCCCCTTTGCTTTCTGCTATGATTAAGTTTCCTGAGGCCTCCCCAGCCATGTGGAACTGTTAACCAATTAAACTTCTTTTGTTTATAAATTACCTAGTGTCAGGTAGTATCTTTATAGCAATGTGAGAACAAACTAATTCATTCCATCTATAATGCATTGAATTAATACAACTCCCAAATTTGTGGAGTGTTATATAATGAAATTTTATTTTATTCCAAAGTAAATAAAATAATAATGGAGAGGGGGAGAAAGGACTTGAAAAAGCCTCACATGGAGAAATAGAAAGTCAGTTGAAGAAATCAATGATTCGGATTGTCCAAGTAAAAGGAAAGGAATTATACCAAAACAACTGTGTTCAGGAGAAGTCTGGAACTGTCTATTAAACTGACAAAGAGCAGAAAGTATGTCAGGTATTTTAAATGATGACAGCAAACTAATGGGAAAGTCAAAGGCAATGATCAACATAACAGTCCACCTTTTGATTTAGAGATGTGAGAGATAGTAATGTATGCCCATGGTATTTTTGTTTTATTGGAAGTCTCATCCAATGGAATCAGTGATTTAAATTTAAGACACTGACATAAAGATAATCATGAAAATAATGATTTGTTTCAAATATGTCTCACAAGGAAACTCAAAGTCAAAAGTGATTCAAAGATTAGGAAGTCTGAAAAAAAAGGTAGACTCAAGAAACCATGCAGGATGAAGGAGTCAATAGATAACTCTGTGGAGAGGACTTTTCTATAATAGCCCTATTTTATCAGCATTATGCTTAAGAAAATTAGCCAACATCCAAACATTAGTAGCAGAAAAACAATCAGGCGATGCAGCAGAAGCCATTGTGGTATTTACAAGGACCCATAAATATCCCCAAGTGCTATTAGTATGACAGCGTAGGTGATGAGCACAGGTTATTCTGACGAAGAGACGCACATTCCAGACACGCAGAATTGGTTCCAGAATGTATCACCAGGGAACACCAGATGACATTGGAGACATGGGCCTCAAAACAGTAGAGGGCAAGTCATAAGGAAGATGAAGTATAATTAAAGCGAATGGCCAGAGGGGCCAGAGGGCACAGAGGGGTTCACCAGGGCTAGGAGAAGAAAGGAATGACAACATTGCTTTAGAGATGTGCGTAGGTCACTGCAGACAATGCAAGGACGCAGAGAGGAACCAGACAAATTATGATGCATAGTAAATCAATTCCGAGTTATGCAATAATGGAGACAAAGTGCCTGAAACAAGATTTATAATTATCAGCAATGCTAACAACCAACTGTAGCAATTGTTAGGGCTTTGTCCTAAGGGAAACAAGAATTTACAAATATACATTAAACCAAGTCAGAATAAAAAAAGAGCAACCCCAGTTACATTTACTTCAATAAATTATACCAAATGCCAGCTAGGTACCAGGAACTGGGCTGGGAATTAGGGTTACATAGGAGACCCTGAGAAGCGTACATGTAGTCAGGGAGAGGGATCGTGAAGATGTCTAATTGTTAAACAGTTTGCAAGCAATTGTGTGCAGTAGGTACAGAGCACAGTCACGTTATCATGGAAGGTTACAGCCAGGGAATTTTTCCAAAAATGCCTGATGTATTAAAAGATGTTTACAGAAAGTCAAGGTGAAGCGGCATGCCAAGGGAAGACAAAGCCCAGAGGAAGAGGGCTGCACTGTGTTCTGTGTCCCGGCCTTGTTTGGTTGGTGAAGGAAAAAGTCCTAAGAGGTAGGAGGGAGGTAGGAGACAAGATGGGGGAAATAGATCCCATCAAACTTGGGCGACCTTGTGTATCAAGCAGGAAAGAGGGACTTCATTTTTAGGCAATAGACTCGTTGAAGGGTTGAAATAGGGAAGCATTTCAGCTCTGGGTTTCAGACGGATCATGCTGGTGGAATGCACAGGGAAGGATGGGAGGAAGCGCATCTCTGAAGTTAGCAAGACACATCGGGAGCCTTGTTGTCTCCAGATGGAGATGTTCGGGCTCTGAAGTAGAAGATATTTCTGGAGTTCCACTCTTGACATTATAATAAGAAGAGCTACAAATTATTAATCCCTTTCTAGATGCCAACTGCTTTACCCAAATCATCTTATTGCTTCCTCATAATGTCAGATGAGTTGGATACCACTGTGTCTGTATAACAGATGTGAGCTTCTGTCTGCAGCTCAGAAGGTAAACAACTTGCCCGCTCCAGGTGGGCCTTAGTCCTGAGCATGGACTGAAACCTAAGTTTTTGTGTCTCTAAAACTCACCTTCTTTACACACACATGGGCTTGAGAGGATTTTTTCCTGAAAACCTATAAAACTGTAAATTAATCTGAAAGTCTCTACCTAAATTTACTTTGGTGAGGACAGCAGCCCATGTCTCTTCCCGTAACTTCCATCTTTGTCTCAGGCCAGACCACAAACCATTTATTTCTAAAATGGTATCTCGAGTTGACCCTTTCTACAGCACTTCTAGTTTAGATTTCTCTCCCAGACTGGAGCTTCCAAAGGGCAGAATGTTCTGTATCTCTTAAACTTCAGTTCTTCGCAAGTGCCTGGCACACAGGAGACTCAATTATTGGTTCAGTGAATAAAAGGCTTTGTGACCTTGCAAGAGGACATTTGGAATGGCCACATAACAGCTAAAGTCATGGTTTTAACTCTCAAGAGTTAGCATGTCCTCACCAAAGAATAGACTTTCCCGGGAGGATCGCAGGTAGACGCTTCATCTGAGTGACCTGAACTACCAAGTTTTAACTAGTTGGTGAGAAATAAATAAACAAGCATAGCTCTTTACTCACTAATCTTTTGTGCATAATATAATAAATAGGATATAAATAAAAGAAGCCTCCATACAAATTCATTTAAAGACTATGATAATTGTTTAAATGCTTTTTTCAGCCTTGGCATATAACTAGAGTATAACTGTAGCATGTAGCTTAATGAAATCATCACCACCCCATCCTTTCCTAGAAAGCAACTTCCTAACCTGTTGTGAAGTCGGATTTAAAGGTTCCATCCCTTCCAGGGCTCACTGCATCACAGGACCTTCAGCCATGGGACAGTGGGCCACCTTGTCACCGTAGGCCTTCTAGTGTCTCATATCTGCCAAGGTTTTCTCCTCCATATCAGCCATCCTAGGTCCACTCAGCTATTGAGGCCACTTGCACTAATTAAATGGTAGACCTTGCAGTGTTCCTCTCCTTATCATTCTAGAATGTTTTTTCTCTTCTCTCTGATCTCTTGGCTTCCACTCTCTACCAGGGACCTAAACAGGCAGGAAGCAATTACAGTAATAAGAAACCAGCCTGTCTTTTATCTCCCAGTCTGGAAGACCCTCCACCCTTGCTGCCTCAAGGCATTTTCTTCACTTGCTGCTGTTTTTTTTTCTTTTTCTTTTTTCTTTTTGAGACAACTCCTTCCAAGTTTCACTCTCTTTCCTGATCAAATCTTTATTTTACAAACAATGGCTTTTCTTATTAACTCCCTTAATCTTCAGGTTTTTCCATCCTCAATGACAGGAGCACTATCATTTTACACAAAACATAAGTTTTTAAAAGCAAAGCTGACAAGAATTTAACGCACATATTTTAATGATTTTCTCCCCTAATCATTTGACTTAGCTCTTGCGTAAATAAGATTTCCACCCTCCACCCAATAAAGCAGGTGCATTTAAAACGACTTCAACTGCATTTTTAAATGTATTTTCCAACTGACTGATAGAGGGGAATCAGTATCACCCAAATGAAACTCCTCGAGCCCTCAGCAGGAAGACTGTCCTTTCCAGAAGGCTGCCTGCTCACCTTAGTCCTCTGCAAGAAGCTACATTGTAAACTGAGCAGCAAGAGCACAGCAAGAAGTCACAGCTTTTCTGTGTCTGTCCCCGCACACAAAATAGATGCAAGAGGGGAACAGGTGATGTAAATAATGACTGATGATGACAAAGAGGCCCATTGGAGAAAGAAACCCCAAATCTTGCTGTCCTCATAAGAACATGATTCATCACGTCTGGGGCACACTCTTACCAATTCCCTATACAAAAGTGTGATCGTTGTGCCCTTTACCTGCTACCCAGGCCGCATTTCAAACACTGTGGGATCTGGTGAGTAGGGTTTATGCTGAGGGACTGTAAATTCCCTGCAGCTTATGATATCATCCATTTAGGAACACTTCTGACTGCAGTGTCTGCACCGAGTCAAGAGAAACTGCATCTGCAGGACCTAGAGGAGCACCTGCATTCTGTGGTCCGCCACCTGCTCCCTGCTGCCACGCTGCTTTCGGAGAATCCCTTCCCTGGATGGCGGCGGACTCCCAGAAGTGCCTAGAGAAACCATTTTCCATCTACCTCACAGAGCAGCAAGAATTAATGTCCTTATTAACCACATGCTAGTGATTACTGCGATACCATGTTAAAAGCATGGCACTGGAAATCAGAAAAGCAGTGTTTTCAGTTCTGTTACTCATTCCTGCTTGCATGTTAAAAACCTTTAGAAATCTCTAAAAACAAATAGCCCTGGGCCACCTCTAGAGACTGATTCAGTTCATCTAAGGCGAGTCCTGAGCATGGCCATCATTTAAATGTGTATACATGAAAGCATTTTGTCAAGTATATATCACTAAATAGTATTTTATAATTACTAATTCAAAATACATATTGAAAGATAATATGTTGACTTATCAATTCGTTTCTTTCTTTAACCTATTGCCATTTTCCTCTCCACTGCAACAAATTAGTAAGGACTTGTGCCTCCTTGCTCTGTGTGTGTGTGTGTGTGCGCACACACACGTGCACACACACCCTTGCACATGGCACGAAACAGAAGTTTCCAGGAATTCAGAAGCCTCTCCCATCCAGGCTACTTGGAAAAGGCTCAACTCATAGGGGAGGAGGAAGATAGAATTATGTTGTGGAGGCTTTGAAGTCAGGGGCCCAGATTCGGGAAGAAGGGAGTTGTGCTTAGAGGGGGCAATGTGGAGAAGCAATTCCTCCCACGTCTGTCTGGGATTGTCTAGGAGCTGCAGTGCTGCTCTGCTCCTGGTCTGCTGCTGCCCGCCTTGTAAGGAAGAGGCCCAGCCTGTGGGCTGGAGGCTGCAAGAATCCAAGTCTGAGAATTACAGTCGTGGGTGCTTGCCCAGCTGGTCACTGGGGCAACAGAATGCACTGCCTCAAGGTCCATGCCCACTTAATTGTGATTTTAGGATTCAATATTCTATGAGTTGAGGGAGTCTTGGAGATTTATCTGAATTGGAGAAATGAATGATAGGATTTTTTAAACTACACAACTCTGATATTGCACAATAACAATTCAGAGCTGATTCTCATTTAGCAAGTTTACACAGACCTGTTATGTATCATGTAGCTACTATATTAGTTTCTAGGGATATCCTTCAAATTCAACAAATAAGTTAGGGACAATTGTAACAAAAATAGTCATAACATGAATACATTTGTCCTCCCCATCAACAAGGGTAGGACTCAAATGAAGTAGTATGTTTGAAGGAAAAATGTATAATGTCATCAGAGTAAATAAGTAGCCATGGTTGTGACAGTCAGATAGAGACACAAGAGCTGGGCAGAATCCAATTCAATAACTTCTTAATAGCTGTAAGATGAGTATGAAAAAAAATCAGAATGAAACTATACAGCAAATGCCTCCATTGATTCTAAATGAGGGGTAAAATAGCCCAAGTGGAAATTGCAGGCTCAAATTAGAACTCTGAATCAGGGAGCTGAAGACAAATCAAAGTGCAATCCAACCCACTTGTAGTGTTTGGACTTGGGGCCCAGTTTGACCTAGAGACAATCAACGAAAGTTCAGTCTGTCTTTCATGGTTTTGAGAAAAATTGCCCTGGATTTCCACTCCAGATCTCATACCCCAGCCAAAATTTCTGAATGCACAAACTCAGCTCATTAATGATGCAACCTGCATTACTTGGGATAAAAAAATTGTTTCCATAAAGGATAAATAGGTGACTATAAATAAGCCAGGAGGTTTAAAATTAGGTATATTGATGGCATAAATGGTACAAAGACTTTTGTGTTAAGTTTGAGAACAATAATCTGTATCTATACATGTATATGCATATATATACATATATATGTACATGCACATATATACGTATATATATATACGTGTAAGGAAGAGGCCCAGCCTGTGGGCTGGAGGCTGCAAGAATCCAAGTCTGGATATATGTGTATATATATACATCTATATACACATATAGATGTATATATACAGATATTATATATAATATATATACCTGTATATATATACAGATTATTCTCAAACATGTATATATATACGTATATATATACATGTACACGTATATATATATACGTGTATATATACATATATGTATATGTGTATATATACGTATATATACGTATATATACACATATATACGTGTATATGTGTATACATACATATATGTACGTATATATACATATATACATATGCATATATATACATCTATATATATTTTGGAGATGGAGTCTCGTTCTGTCACCCAGGCTGGAGTGAGTGCAGTGGTGCGATGTTGGCTCCCTGCAACCTCCACCTCCTGAGTTTAAGCGATTCTTGAGTCTCAGCCTCCCAAGTAGCTGGGACTACAGGCACGAGCCACCACGCCTGGCAAAGTTTTTGTATTTTTAGTAGAGACAAGGTTTTGCCATGCTGACCAGGCCAGCCTCGAACTCCTGACCTCAAGTGATGCCCGCCTCGGCCTCCCAAAATGCTGGGATTACAGGTGTGAGCCACCTCCCCCGGCCTTATTTGGTATTTTAAATAATTATAATGTTTACAAGGATTTTGCATCCTAGAGAATCTAAAAGATTCACCTTGGGATTACAATTTTAAAAGTGTAAATGAGGAATTGGCTTAGATTTGTAATTTTAGGTTGAAAGTTAAAAGAAATTTTACCAAGTTTGTAAATAACATTCAAATATTTAAAACCAGCTAAAATCACCATATTTTCTGAAATAATGATTGAATTTGTCCATTTTTATTGTAGTATCTTTGATGTCTTTAGCCTGTAATGTATAAAAAATATTTGGCATTAAGGGGGAAAAAACGCCAAAACATTTCCAAAATCAGATGGGAATAGCCATATCCTTTCTCTAAGTAATTTCTACTGCTCTTTTCTAAACTCTTCTAAAGTTTTAGATCCAAAATGGAACTTAAGAAATGCCATTTAGACTAATTATCTAACCATATACGTGAAGAAACAGAGACTCAGAGAAGTTGAGATATTGCTTAAACCACAGCACTATTTAGGGCAAAACCAACAAGAAGTTTCATGACCCCCCAGTCCATTGTCGTCTGAACTGGATTATCGGCTTTACTTATTGCTTAGTGATTATATGTTCCGGGGGAGCATATGATCTGACCTTCATCTGAACACAATAGACTGGTTCTGATTTTTCAAGCCAAAGACAAAGTATTTGGGTTTTGGGCATCTTTTTAACTGAGAACATTCCTCGTCCTGGCTATGAAAACCTTCCCCTGTGTATGTAGTAGGAAGACTGCTACACTAACCAGACTTCACCCATTGCTTTCCAAAAACCAATGTGAAAAGGCTATTGAACTGAACAGTGTATTGTTTTGTCTACAGCTTATCCAGCATGCAAAAATACAGACTTTCTCAGTGTGCACTGTTCTGTGTTCAGTTTCACAACTGTAAAGAATCACTTATTCCATGTAAGATTTTGTGTCGTGCCTAAAACACGAAATAATCCCCCTAGGACCTACTAGAGAAGTATCTTATGCTGTAAGAACACTGATCATTTCTGCTATAAGCACACACAGAGGTTGTGTTCTAAAGTGTTAGTCTTCCTCTGGGGGTGGCTAGAGAACAGCTTACAAAGGGGGAGAAATCTGGCTCATGTCGACAAGGCACTCACAGCTCTTTAGAAGTATTGTGTAAGTGCAAAGCTATTATTATATAAAAGCATTCAGAGGATAGTATTAGCCATAATTGTATTAAATATTAATATTAATGCAAATGGTGGCTAAGAGCTTAAAGAAGAGCTTATAAACTGTAACAGTCAATAACAATGGAGTAAAGGTATGTAAAATTTGTATATTCCCAACCATGCATACCAAACCCAACAAACTGAAAACTAATAAGTTGCTAAAAGTCATGCTGTCCATTTTCATTAATTTTTTCAGCTAGAAAAACAAAAAAAAAACAAGATTGTCAAACTTCTTTCAATGAGCATTGAAAATAGGACTTGAAACTCAATTTACTTAGTTTCCACGTGATGATGTTTTTTAATGTGGCAGCTTGGCTGTGCTAAACTACGGTTGTCCATCAAACTCAGGTGTTCCATCAAATGTGAATCTGTACGTGGCTGTGAAGAGATACTGTTGATGTAAGTAGAGTCTCTAATCTGATGACTTTAAGGAATCAAAAGAGAGTATTCTAGATGGGCCTGACCTTATCAGATGAACCCCCTAAAAGAGGGCTGAGGCTTTCACAGAGCCCAAAGACTCAAGGTTTTAGCTCCCGGAGTTGCAACAAGCCTGTGATCTTTCCCTTCCTGCCTGTTTTATATACTTCAGACTTGCATACACACCTTGCCACGTTAATGTAAGCCAATTCTTTGTAATAAACCTAAATATTAATCTGTCTATCTATATACCTATCATCTAACTATCTAGCTACCTACCTATCTGCCTGTCTTCTACTGGTTCTGCTTTTCTGGTTGAACCCTGATTGATACACCATAGTTTTCAAGAAACATATATGTGGGTAGTTAGATTTTTTTCATGGGTAGAAGCATAAATATTCTAAAAAATATAGTTTTATTTTGCACTCCTCACACATTAAAGAAAAGCCGCTGTTTAATTTCACTCCTATCTTAAGTAACATAATCCATCATTGATTTAAAATGATAGAACAACTCAAGACCAATGAGCTTTTCAAAGATTTTTCATTGGATTTCAAATGAAAATTATAAACACAGTGAATCACTGGGCCTTAAAAATGAAGACTTAAATACTTTGACTTAAAGCAAATTTTTGGAAACAGCCAAGGACATTTGGTGTGGATAAAAACGGGTTCCCGACACCTTCTATTCTGAATGCCTTACTTCCTCCATGCAGTTCACGAAAATTACATGAGCACATACACATAAATAAAACCCTAGCAGAGGGAAGCAAAATGTAAGAACGCGGCCATCTGTCAGTGAGTCTCAGGAATATTGAAAGCTTAACAAAAACTATAATTTAATTCAATGTTAAAAACAAAATAATTGAAGGAATTTCACCTGGTCGTAATAATATCTTCTCCACCTTTAAAAAGCAGCTTTTTGTGTCTTAGCAGATGTCATATGGGTGTTTACTGTCTCCTTTAAGAAGTAAGAAACCAAAATATTTTAAATCATATATCAAAAATCAGTTAATCATACCTTATAATTCCATTCCTCGTTAAAAATTCTTAATCAATAATGTCTCAAAATTTAAAAGCATTGTGAAAAGTAAGTTAGAAGACATTCACAACATGGAATATTATACAGCCATTATAATGTGAAGTAACTAAGGGACAGGAAAAAATTATATATGATTATATGATTGATAAACTCAGAATAGACAGTTCTGTATGTGTGTGTGTGCATGTGTGTGTGATTTAGAAATCAGATAGTAAAATATTCAGAAAAATGCCCACAATTTTTTTTTTTTAAGACAGAGTCTTGCTCTGTCACCCAGGCTAGAGTTCAGTGGCATAATTTCAGCTCACTGCAAACTCCACCTCCTGGGTTCAAGTGATTCTCTTGCCTCACCTCCTGAAGAGCTGGGACTACAGGTGTGTGCCACCTTGCCCAGCTAATTTTTGTATTTCTAGTAGAGACGAGATTTCGCCATGTTGGCCAGGCTGATCTCGAACTCCTGACCTCAGGTGATCTGCCCACCTCAGCCTCCCAAAGTGCTGGGGTTACAGGCGTGAGCCACTGCGCCCAGCCACACAAGTTCTAAATAATATTTATTTGGGGATTGTGGTGTTATAGAGAATGTTTTCCTAGATTTCTAGAGTTATTCTAAATTATTTGTGTACTTAAAATTATTTACAAAAAAGAAACTGATTGCTTTAATTATTCCTTGTCTATTAAATACTGACAATGTTTGATATACGAATAGTGAAAAACTCATCCTGAAGAAATACATTTCCTTTGAGGTGGGAACTACATGTATTCTGTAAATAAACCGTGCCTGGTGCCTGTTTTGACTCATCCTAACAGGTGCTTGACTCTAGAGTGTGCTTGGCCACACAGGATGCTTCTGGATTACCTGCCTATGCCCTCAGTCTTCACGTGATCAGCTTGATCAATACCAAATGACTGAGTTTTAAAAAGTCAAGACTATATTTGGCCAGGTGGTGGCTTATGCCTGTAATCCCAGCACTTTGGGAGGCCGAGGTGGGCCGATCACTTGAGGTCAGGAGTTCAAGACCAGCCTGACCAACATGGTGAAACCCTGTCTCTACTAAAAATACAAAAAATTAGCTGGGCATGGTGGCAGGTGCCTGTAATATCAGCTACTCAGGAGGCTGAGGCACAAGAATCATTTGAACCTGGGAGGCGGAGGTTGCAGTGAGCCAAGATCATGCCACTGCACTTCAGCCTGGGCAACAAATCTCGATAAACACACACGCACACAAATTTAAAAAGTGCGACGATGTAATAGAGAAAAGAATTTTGCTTAATTTATGCAGAGAACCAGTTTAAATTCACCATTTTAGTCTGTCTGCTTCATAGGCACCCCTGTTCTTATAACTGGATTTTCCATATGTTCACAAACAGATGTTTTGGTATCAGTAGTCTTCCCGCTGTGTTTCTCTTTTGGGTACTATGGGTGCCTCTGGTCAGGGTGCATCTTTCATCTTAAGTTCTCTTTTGTCAGAATCCTCTTTCTCATTTGAGATGGCCAGATGGACAGACAGCAAGTGTAAGAAAGAGAGTTCAAAATAAAGAATACTTAAATCCAAATTTCAAAAGCTAGCGACTACCCCCAATAATTTATACATAAAAATAGTCTCCTCTGTTTTTCTCTCACACCTGTGTTCCCTTGTAAGGAGGGTAGAAGACCCAGTGGTAGTAGATATCTTCTACTCTATGCTGGATGTCAGACCAGATTCTCTCTTCAGGCCTCAGTTTTAGGAAACATTTAGCCCTGTCACCACGTAGAAAAAAAGATCATGAAGCACATTTCCAGCCACTGGTTTGCCAGGAAAAAATATCTGGGAGTGCATGCATCGCTTCAAGAAGAATCGTTCAGATCTGGCTGAAGAGGAAATAAATTTTTCTTTCACCAAAACCAGTGAAAGGTTTTCCTCTGCTTGTTGATGACAAACCAAGAATATATATCCAGATTAGATGACAAAAGGTATTATTTTTTTCAAAATTCCATCAAACATATTGAACATAGCTTGTTATTTAGCAAAAATGATAAAGAAAACAGCCAAACTGAAGAAAAATATTTTAATAATATTTATGATGACATCTATGTTACAAATATGTAATTATCCTGTATCAAGGAAATGGATGTAGGTTTTAGAATACTAAAAGAATAATAGTGTTAAAACAACAAAAAGTAACTCAGAAGTTATATAACTTTGGTTTAAAGCCACATGTACACACTGGACTGTTTGCTTAAGGTTTAAGTGAAATTGGTGCTGTTCCAGCTCCTGTCAGGATGACAAACTCATAGGCACTGCCAGCTCCTTCCCCAGTCCCCAGCTCTGGAGATTCTGTGGAAGTGAGAATTTGAAGGATGTGAGAAAATGACATTAAAGCTATTTGACAGCTCCAGGAAGAGAGAAGGTGGTTGTTTCCTGGAGGATGCAGAAAGATGGCAGACTCAAAAAAAAGTGAGCCGGGAGCATGCATGGGAGCCAGGTTGAGGAGAGCACTTTTTTTGTGATTTTTTTTCCTTAGTCATAATCCAAGGCAGATTATTGCTGCCATCAAGTTAAAAATTTTTAGAAAGATAAAACAGATCACCTACAATGGAAGAAGAATCAGATAAACATCAGACTTCTCATCAGCAACAAAATAAGCCAGAAGATGATGGAGTTATTTTCAGTATTGATATAACGTTGCAACTAGAATTTTTCTACTTAATAGTCTCAATCATATATATCCTAGGAAGTTTTACAAGACAAAACCCTCTTTAAGAAATAACGGGCCAGGCACTGTGGCTCATGCCTGTCATCCCAACATTTTTGGGAGGCCAAGGTAGGAGGATCACTTGACTGCAGGAGTTCAAGGCCAGACTGAGCAACATAGTGAGACCCTGCCCCTACCAAAAATTTAAAAATT
The DNA here is from genome assembly GCF_006542625.1 of Nomascus leucogenys. Taxonomy (NCBI): domain Eukaryota; kingdom Metazoa; phylum Chordata; class Mammalia; order Primates; family Hylobatidae; genus Nomascus; species Nomascus leucogenys. Next base: position 133,182,719 of record NC_044385.1, on the reverse strand, counting down.
AGCCAGGTGTGGTATCATGCACCTGTAGTCTCGTAGGCTAAGGTAGGAGGATAGCTTGAGCCTGGGAAGTCGATGCTGCGCTGAGCCATGATTGGCAGCACTGCACTCCAGCCCGGGTGACTCTGTCTCACAAGAAAAAAAAAAAGAACTAAGAATTAAGAAAAATACATTTAGGTTTTATGAGCTATATTTCATGAATTACACATGAATAAATAATTTACTATTGGTTTTTCAGGAAAAGGCAAAACCAGCACCATGGGAAACTGAAAAATACTGACATGTTTTTTAAAAACATAAAATAGTGTTTATGGTTTAAAAACATAAAATAGATGGAAGAATAAAACTATAAGACTCATTGAAATATGTAAATGGTTGCACTTAGTGATCGAGACATTCTCAGATTTGTAATCTACAAATCAAACAGAATGAGCAATATGTTGTTTACAGGAGACACACTTAAAACCAAAAGATCCAGGAAGTTTGTAAATGAAAAGATTGAGCAAGATATACTAGACACATGTAAGCCAAAAGAAAGCCAAGACACCCACACACAGAACAAAAATTCAAGGCAAAAATTTCACAGCTGACATTATGTAATAAAATAAGAGTAGATATTAGGATTTTGTGATTATAAACACTTACTGACCCAACAATATTGCCTCACAGTATATCAGGAAACAACCAGCAAAACTACAAGAAAAAAGGGATAATTCAAAAAAGTTAGTCTTGCTCATGGGGAAAAGAAAGTGTATTAAACTTCACTGAGATGCCATGTAGTATTTATGAGCTCAGTAAAAATCCAAATATTTGACAACGTATTCTATTGGTGAGACCATGGGGAAATATGAGGGCTCATTGTTGGTAAGAATGCGAAGTCATGCAACACTTGAGGAGAGGAATTCAGCTGTATAGAGAAAAGTTGCATATGAATTAACTCATTGGGGCTTTTATGTCTACCTCAAAGACAAAAACATAAAATGATATTTGCATATTTTTTAGCCTTTATTTCCGCAAGCAAAAGACTGGAAATAACCCAAATGACCATCAACAGAAGTCTGGATGAAAAACTTTGGTGCGTCCACAAGATGGAATACATGTAATTAACTATAAAAAGCAATAGAGAGGAACTCTATATAGTAATACGGCTTTCTAGGCTGTCTTATAAAATAAAAGAAGGAAAGCGGACAATAGTATAATAGTATACTATATTATATATGTGTGTGCGTGTATATATATATATATATATATACTATATTATAATAGTATGATAGAATAGTATTGGCTGTATGTCAACTCCAAAGTAACTAAGGGGAAGGGCAACTTTTTAAAAAAAGAAACAACATAAGGATGAACAATAAAATGGTGATGTATGCCAGGACAGAAGTAGATTTTCTGAGTAAATGAAACAAAATAGGTAATTTAAAAATGTTGTAATATTAAATTTTAATTGGAAATGTCAGTTCAATTTTATATGTTGCTTTAAATGTATATATGTATTTTCCAGACTGGAAACATTGAGCTTAGAAACATAAGGACCACTAGCACCCAAACTGTGGCCTCTCAAGAACAGCTTCCACGAAAAATACCCTGAACACCTTGGAGCTATTTCCAATGCTATGTCTAGGGCAGCAAATTTATAAATTAAATCTTTCTGGCATTCACTTTTTGTTATGCTGGAAAGTAAGGCAGTCATTAAAGATTAACAGAGTCTTATCAAAGGGACACAGGAACTCATCTAAAGGTGCTTCTGTTGGCCTAATAGGGGAATATTTTAGTATGAAAAATAATAATGATGACAATTAATAGCAACACTTCAAGAAACTGAAAGCTTATGGTGCCTTAGTGATATCAAAGCACGTGCAGTGGCCACCACCAGAGGTTGCTAATACAGCAGCCCATGATTCTGAAAATTTATGAAGGCAAGAAATCAAAAATTCATCCCGAATTCCTTTTACCAACTCTAACTCAAGTTAAGAAAATGGTTGGTAAGAGATATTCTTCTTTAAAGAAGAATTCCAGCTAATAAATATAGAAGCAATAACTAAAATCAAGTCACCATTTTGCCATTTCTAGTGAAATAATAAATTTAGGCCACAATGGCCCAAGCTAAGTTTAGTAATATTATAAATCAGTAACAAAGAAGAACTAAAGAGAATTCCAGATATCTGAAACCTAAGAAGATTATTACTAAATGAATTTTGGTTAAAGAGCAAATTATATGGGGATCATGAAATATTTAAACTAAATGATAAAATATTCCACATCCACATGTGTATAACTTAGCTAAAACAGCATGCGGCTTCTAATGAATTATTTGATGAATGAGACAGCTGGAAAATAATGAGGTAAGTATTCAACTTAAGATGTTGAAAAAGAGGCCAGGCATGGTGGCTCACGCCTGTAATCCCAGCACTTTGGGAGGCCGAAGCAGGTGGATCACGAGGTCAGGAGATGGAGACCATCCTGGATAAGACGGTGAAACCCCGTCTCTACTGAAAATACAAAAATTAGCCGGGCGTGGTGGCGGGCGCCTGTAGTCCCAGCTACTCGGGAGGCTGAGGCAGGAGAATCGCTTGAACCCGGGAGGCGGAGGTTGCAGTGAGCCAAGATTGCAGCACTACACTCCAGCCTGGGCAACACAGCGAGACTCCATCTCAAAACAAAAAAAAAAAAAAAAAAAAAGTTGAAAAAGAACAAGAAAATAAACATAAGAGAACAAGAAGGAAATAAACAATATAGATATGGGAGTAAATCAAATAAATAGAGAATTTTATAGAAATATAAAAAAACTAAAGGCTAAGGCCAGGCATGGTAGCTCCCGCCTGTAATCCCAGCCCTGTAATCCCAGCACTTTGGGAGGCTGAGGCAGGCGGATGACCTGAGGTTAGGAGTTTGAGACCAGCCTGGTTAACATGGTGAAACCCTGTCTCTAGTAAAAATACAAAAATTAGCCAGGTGTGGTGGTGGGCACCTGTCCTCCCAGCTACTCGAGAGAATGAGGCAGGGGAATCACTTGAACCTGGGAGGGGAAGGTTGCAGTGAACAGAGATTATACCATTGCACTCCAGCCTAGGCGACAAGAGCAAGACTCCGTCTCACAAAAAAAAAAAAAAAAAAAAAAAAAATCTAAAGGCTAGTTCACTATAGACTAAAAACAGGGACAAATCTCTGACAAAACTAATGAAAGAGAAAGAGAAAGAAGTTATAAATAAATAAAACACAGAAAGTAAAAGAGAAACACAGACAGAATGAACATTTGAAAAAATAGCAAGATAATATTAGGAATACCTATATGCCAATAAATTTGAAAATCTAGGTAAAATAATTACATTTCTGGGAAAATATATGATGCCAATATTTGTGCTGGGAAGATAAAAATGCAAATATATCAAATAAGAATAAAAAATGGAAACGAAAAATATCACACAGGCTCACACTCAATTTTTTAGGTGAATTCTACCAAACATTAAAAGAACACTTTTTTCCTATCTTAAAAATACTTTTTCTCAAAATTATATAGAAGTAATGTTACTCAGCTCATTTTCTTAGCTAATGTAACATTGATTACAGACTGTATTTATAAAAACAATGTAAAAAGAAAAGCATGATAGGCCTTTTTTACTTGTGATTACTGAAGTAAACAGAAATCCCAAATAAAATATTAGTAATAGAAAACCAAATCATAGAGGGCCAGGAATAGAAAGAAATATTATAACTTGATAAAGACCATATCCCAAAACCAATAGCAGACATAGTACTCGGTGGAGACCTATTAAACCCACTTAAGAACACAGAGAGTGATTACTGTCACCTCCAGTATGGAAGGTAATGGAGGGAAGATACAGCCAAAGAAATAAGACAAGCCAAAGAAATAAGAAGCATATCAACAGAAAGGGAAGAGACAAAATTATTATTAACTTCAGAATATGATTTTTGGCTGCATGTGGTGGCTTACACCTGTAATCCTAGCACTTTGGGAGGCTGAAGCAGGAGGATTATTTAAGCGGGAGGATTACTTGAGTTCAAGAGTTCAAGACCTGAATAGGATTTTCTACAGAAAAAAGCTATAAACAAATAAAAATCAAATGGTACAATCTTTGTTGTAGATCCAATCTAAATTACAAGAGAATTTTAAACAAAATACTACAAGCTTATTTTGAAATTTAAATTAAGGCCAGGTATGGTGGCTCATGGCTATAATCCCAGCAGTTTCAGAGGCTGAGGCAGGAGGATCACTTGAGGCCAGGAGTTCAAGACCACCCTGGGCAATATCGTGAGACCTCATGCATGCCTGTAGTCCCAGCTACTTGGGACGCTGAGGTGGGAGGATCTCTTGAGCCCAAGAGGTCGAGGCTGCAGTGAGCAGTGATCTCACCACTGCACTCCAGCGCTTCAACCTGGGAGACAGACTGAGACCCTGTCTCTGTTTAAAAACAAAAAAATTTAAGAAAAAAAATTAAAAACTAAAAGACCGGAAGAGAAGCAAAGTGTGGATTTTCACCATATTACATATTAAGAATTACTGAAAGTCATATTAATACAACTATGGCACAGAAACAAAAAGTATGAAGAAAATAGAAAAATCACTAAAAGCTTCAAATGTTTACATGACCCATTGAGGGAACCTGGTGTATATTATCAAAGAGCATCATAGTCAGTGGTTGAGATTAGATTGTTTAATAGTAAATGATACAGGAAAACTGACTCAAAAATAAAGTTAAATATTTACCACCACTATTTAAAGACTTAACGGTAGAAGATAAAACTATAAAGACAATAGAGAATACCTCAGTGACTCTGAGTTGGAAATGGTTTCTTACAAATGACCCCAGGAAGACAAATCATAAGGAAAGGCACTGATGGATTTAACGATTCAAAATCGAGAACGTCTGTTAAATGAAAAATGCCATATACAAATTTCATAGACTAGAGGCAGATTCAGACAAGATATTTGCAATAGTGAAACCTGTTTATAATACAAGGAACTCCTACAATTCAACAACAAAAAGATAAAAAAAAATTCAATGGAAAATTGGGCTAAGGATATGAACTAGTTATTCAGAGGGGAAACTAATCAGTTAAGTGAAAATTAAAAAGTAGGATAGTACCAAATGTTAGCAAGAGTGTGGCAGTCTAAGAATCTTCATGCACTGTTGGTGTAAATTGTTACAACTCCTGCAAAGTCCTTGGTGAAATTAAGTATGCATGGCCACTGTGTCCCAGATCCCACTCCTGGTTGTGTGTCTTAGAGTAACCCTCGCCCAGGCCCATAAAAAGGCACTGACAGCAATGCTCATCCTGATGTCATACGATTTAGTGGAGAATTTGAGACAACTCACATGTTCAACGCTAGAGCAATGATAAGCAAATGTGACGGATGCATTCGTGGAAGGCTTTGCAGGCATGCCAAAAGTGAATTACATATAACACAAGAACCGCAACCCATCTGAATACATAGTACTGAATGAACTCATCATAAACAAGGTTCTATAATGCCATATCATTTATGTGCAATAAAAATTCATGAACCACAATCAATGCTATGTGATGTATACGTCCAAGAATACATGCATACACAAGAACATACAACATGCTGAAATGAGAATGTCAACCTGGGATAAAGAATAACAAAACAAAATCAAGGCACAATTTTTTGCAGGGACCAAAAATGATAATGTTCCATAAATTAAGGAATATGGATCACTCAGCTTTCTGTACTTCAGGTTTAAACATAAAACAAATGCATAGGCAAATAGATAAAATATATTTAAAAAAATAAAGTTTAGACATGGAAAGAAACTTTTGATGTCATATGGCCTGCAATACCTTTCAAACTTTTGGGTTTTTAAGTTTTAAAAAATGTATTTGTTTAGTAGAGACAGGGTATTGCTATGTTAACAGCCCAGGCGATAGGCTGGTCTCAAACTCCTGGGCTTAAGTGATTTTTCTGTCTCTGCCTCAAAGTGCTGGGATTACAGGTGTGAGCCACTGTGCCTGGCAAACTTTTGTTAATCTCCAGCTTCTTTTAAATACACGGGATACAATGGGTTAGGCAAACAAAAATCTAAGGAAACAATCCCTTTAAGATTGCCCTCCCTGCACACATGGGCCAGAAGTCTGGGGGCCACCCTCACTCAAGACCAGTTGACTACAAATGCGAGGGTCTCCACATCTGCTCTCAAGTTTGATAATTCACTGGACTCACAGAACTCTGTGAAAGCTATTGTACTCACAGTAAGGTTTGCTGCAGGCGAAGGATGTAAATTAGAATTAGAGCCAGCCGCAGAAAGAGGCGCATGCCCTCCCGGCATCTGTGAGGAGGCACCACAGGGTACGGCCAGCCAAGGCGGTGGGCTCCCGCCCCTGTGACCTGGCTCCCTCACACACTGCCTGCCTGGCTGACTTTCATTCTTCCTCCCCTTCTGGAGGTCTGGGCTAAATACCTTTTGTCGCCAGTTTCTCCAAAAGTTGAAAATAATATTGTGTGCCTGAAAGTCTCTATCGTAAGTCACTTTGCCAAAGCTCCAAACAAAGACGCTTCTATCATGCAGGGCATCCTAGTGGCCAACATGTCACCTCCCAGTAGCTGATGATAAAGGCCAGACCTCCTTTAGGTAGGGTGAGTTCTTCACTACACCCTGAATAAGAATTTCAGAGAATCAGAGAATCCATGTTTCCTAAAAGCTTGCTGAGTGACTCTGATAAGCCAGGTTTGGAAGCCATCGATGTAACTAATTCCTGTATTTACAGCTGAAAAAAATCCGATGTCAGAAGAAATTAAATGGCTTGTGTATGCGGTAACGATCCCACAGATAGCAAGAGAGAAGCCAAGGCTGGAAGCTGGGGAGCCTGACTTCGCCGTGCAGGGCCTGAGGACCTCCAGGCACTCTCCCTCACACCTCTCATGCTTTGCCTATGGACCGGGCAATAACCTGCTCTACCCATATCTGTAAACCTATTCACGTGTTGTTACGATTAACAAAATAGGAATTCATGTAAAGGCACCACTGAATTATTTATGGCCTTATAATTCAGAAGGTAGTAAAGGAGATTTTGAAAGTACGCTCTGTATGGAAAAGGGGGAAATAATTAAATCAGCATCATTTATCTATTACACAAATCTACCTTAACCCTGCCCTTACCAATTCCTATGAGTCAAATTCATCAACCCAAACTCAAGCATTAGCAAATGTGGTGGGCTGTTGCCAATGTGATAAAACACAATGAAAGAAATTCCTGTGATCTAATTGCTTTTTAAACAACTTACCATTCAACTTCATCGGTGCTTCAATTATACAGGAATCTTACATGGTATCTTTATTGCAGAGACATCACCATTCCTACTAAACTGTCAGCTTTTGTCATAGTAGTGAGAGGTGACAGCGTGCTGGCAGTCCTCACAGCCCTTGCTTGCTCTCGGCGCCTCCTCTGCCTGGGCTCCCACTTGGGCGGCACTTGAGGAGCCCTTCAGCCCACCGCTGCACTGTGGGAGCCCCTTTCTGGGCTGGCCAAGGCGGGAGCCGGCTCCCTCAGCTTGCAGGGAGGTGTGGAGGGAGAGGCGCCAGCGGGAACCGGGGCTGTGCGTGGTGCTTGCAGGCCAGCTGGAGTTCCGGGTGGGCGTGGGCTTGGCGGGCCCCTCACTGAGAGCAGCCTGCCGGCCCTGCCGGCCCCGGGCAATGAGGGGCTTAGCACCTGGGCCAGCGGCTGCGGAGGGTGTACTGGGTCCCCCGGCAGTGCCAGCCCACTGGGGCTGCGCTCCATTTGTCACCGGACCTTAGCTACCTTCCCGCGGGGCAGGGCTCAGGACCTGCAACCCACCATGCCTGAGCCTCCCACCCCCTCCATGGGCTCCTGTGCGGCCAGAGCCTCCCCGACGAGCACCACCCCCTGCTCCACGGCGCCCAGTCCCATTGACCACCCAAGGACTGAGGAGTGCGAGTGCACGGCGGGGGACTGGCAGGCAGCTCCACCTGCAGCCTCGGTGCAGGATCCACTGGGTGAAGCCAGGTGGGCTCCTGAGTCTGGTGGAGATGTGGAGAACCTTTATGTCTAGCCCAGGGATTGTAAATACACCAATCAGCACCCTGTGTCTAGCTTAGGGTCTGTGGATGCACCAATCGACACTCTGTATCTAGCTGCTCTGGTGGGGCCTTGGAAAACCTTTATGTGGATACTCTGTACCTAACTGATCTGATGGAGACAAGGAGAACCTTTGTGTGTAGCTCAGGGATTGTAAACGCACCAATCAGCGCCCTGTCAAAACAGACCACTTGGCTCTACCAATCAGCAGGACATGGGTGGGGCCAGATAAGAGAATAAAAGCAGGCTGCCCAAGCCAGCAGTGGCAACCCGCTGGGTCCCCTTCCACACTGTGGGAGCTTTGTTCTTTTGCTCTTTGCAATAAATCTTGCTACTGCTCACTCTTTGGGTCCACACTGCTTTTATGAGCTGTAACACTCACCGTGAAGGTCTGCAGCTTCACTCCTGAAGCCAGCGAGACCACGAACCCACCAGAAGGAAGAAACTCCGAACACATCCAAACATCAGAAGGAACAAACAACTCCAGACGCGCCTCCTTAAGAGCTGTAACACTCACCACGAAGGTCTGCAGCTTCACTCCTGAGCCAGCGAGACCACGAACCCACCAGAAGGAAGAAACTCCGAACACATCCGAACATCAGAAGGAACGAACAACTCCAGACACGCCGCCTTAAGAGCTGTAATACTCACTGCGAGGGTCCGCGGCTTCATTCTTGAAGTCAGTGAGACCAAGAACCCACCAATTCCGGACACAGTCGCACTCAGTGTAGCTGAAATATAAGAATCAGGTAGGACTCTATTTCTTATTCTGAGACTTTCATATTATTAAGCTTTCTCCATAAATTATTATTTCTTGTTACATAAATTATGTTTTCTTCAGTAATTGAAGTAAATCACTCTACTCACAACTGATTACTAGTTCTTGAAATTTGTGTGATTGTTGATGTGGAATTAATGATATGGATATAATAGATGTAGAAAAAATTGTTACAAGAAAGTTGGTAAACAAAAGCCACATTATACTCCGCTGATAAACAAATATTTGTTTAGCAGGAATCAATTTTGAGTTTATTAAATCTAACCTCTAATCTTACTCACCAAGGTGATGATGCTCCAACAGTATTCATGCGTGTTAATCCCCAATTCATGTGCAGATTCACGGGCTTGTGCCAGCCAAACAGAGGAACAGGACCTCTGGTCATCCGCTTAGGTCACTCGTGATGGGCTGTTTGTCCAGTGAAGCAGAATTTGTGGCTGCCGCAGTGGGGCCCAGGTTGGATTCTGGGATTTTGTTCAAGCCTTCGTGGTAGAGTCATTCTCTTGAGATCCATTCTCTTCCAGGTCTTCCCCTTTCCCTTCATCCTGCAAAAAAGAAGAGATGGTGGTCCAAGTGGACTCACCTTTGCAGTCCTGCAAATCTCCCATTTCCCCTTGCCTTGGTTTCTTCTTCCATGCAAGGGAAGTAGCTGCTTTCCTCGCCTTTCTGGTAAAGATCAACATCAACTTTTAATAAACATGGGCTTTAGGATCTAAGGTTAGAATTAAGGTGTCCACAAGGTAGCATCTGCTTCAGGCTCTGTAATAGAAATATCAATGAGGCTTTCTCATTGGAGGTAGGAAGAACACAGGCAAACAGCACAAATTAGTGTCTCATCCTGTAACACATGCATTCACAAAAGAAGGATAATTTGTTATAATCTCTTGAAGTTAAAATAGCAGGAAGGAGGCCAGGTGTGGTGGCTTACGCCTGTAATCCCAGCACTTCAGGAGGCCGAGGTGGGTGGATTACCTGAGGTCAGGAGGTCGAGACCAGCCTGGCCAACATGATGAAACCCTGTCTCTACTAAAAATACAAAAATTAGCCAGGCTTGGTGGCGCACGCCTGTCATCGTAGCTACTCAGGAGTCTGAGGCAGGAGAATTGCTTGAACCCAGAAGGCAGAGGTTGCAGTGAGCCGAGATCACATCAGTACACTCCAGCCTGAGTGAGAGCATAAGAATCTGTCTCTAAAATAAATAGCAGGAAGCATTTGAAAACAAATTGAGGAGAGAAAGTGTTGGCCTGAACTGATGTTTTCTCACTTCTGTTCTTTGGACTACACAACGGATGGATTGATCCAGGTCATCTGTCCACAAATCATCTTATCATCATATATTATCACTCTCTTTTCTTCTCTGCCAGTAAAATGTTTACAGCATAAGTTTGTAGCTACTTATTTTGATTTGCTTGATGTATAGTTTGAGAAAATATTGGTATTCATTCATAATAGCAGCAAGAATTAGACATGTACAAATTCTTAGTTGAAGTTGTTAATCTTTTGGCAAACATGTAACATGACTACATAGAAAGAACTAGTGTGTTTTTCTTGAAGTAACATTAAACCATAACAATCTTTTGCTCTGAACAAATATTTATAAATCCCTATCATTTATATTGTTTGCCATCATTCTAGCTAAATTATCCTCAAATTTTTAGGGTTGGCAAACTATAGCTTGGAGACCAAATCTATCCCGCCACGAAAGATAAGAATAGTTTAACATTTTAAAGCTATTTTTAATTGTCAAAAGATAATACTTAATAATATGAATATTTATGGAACAGAAATTCCAGTGCACCTGAATAAAGTTTTATAGAAATGTAACCATGAACAATCATTTCTATAGTATCTATAACTGCTTTTGTGCTACAATGACAGAACTGAATAATTGCAGCAGAGAAAGTATGGTCCAGAAGGCCTAAGACATTTACTATCTTGTTCTTTACAGAAGATGATTGACAATCTCTGCATTAGAATATGTGTGCATAGGGTTAGGGGTGGGAATTTGTTTAAAAAGGCATGTTCCCTGGTTCTACCCAGAGGTTCTGATTTTGTAGATCAGTGTAGAAGTCCAAGAGTCTGCATGTTTAATAAGCAGCCCAGGTGATATTGTAGCAACAGTTCCTGGCATTGCTCTATGAAAAACATTTTTAAGTCTAATGTGATTACGTGTGTGTGTGTATAATTATGCATATATGTAATACATATTTATACATACTTATGTGTGTATTTCACCTACAGATATTTTCTTCATGGTAAATAAATATTCCTTATCTAAGACAGTGGTCCCCAACCCTGGGCCACAGACTGGTACTGGTCCGTGGCCTGGTAGGAACCAGGCCGCACAGCGGGAGGTGAGTGGTGGGTGACGCCATTACCACTTGAGCTCCACCTCCTGTCAGATCAGCTGTGGCATTAGATTCTCATAGGAGCGAAACTCTATTGTGAACTGTGCATGCGAGGGATCTAGATTGCATGCTCCTTATGAGAATCTAATGCCTGATGATCTGTCACTCTTTCCTATCACCCCCAGATAGGACCACCTACTTGCCAGAAAACAAGCTCAGCACTCCCCATGATTCCATACCATAAGTTGTATAATTATTTCATTATATATTACAATGTAATATCAATAAAAGTGCACAATAAATGTAATGCATTTGAATCATCCTTAAATCATCCCCCCCTCAACTGCCCTAGTCAGTGGAAAAATTCTCTTCCCTGAAACTGGTCCCTGGTGCAAAAGGTTGAAGACTCTAAGATATCAAGAGGAATAAGTAAATTTAAGCAATAAACTATAAATAGGTGTTTAAATACTTCAATATTCTTATTTGCTAAGCCTAGGGATGTGTTTGTCCCATTTTAAAAAATAAATTTGCTTCTTACTCTTAGGAAAAAAAGAAATCATTCAAGCAACATGTGTCAGAAATAATAATCCTCTTCTCCAATCTAGCTCAAATTTAAATGTTTGAACAAAAAGAACAAAACTAAGAATAAGATGTGAGGGAAGAGAAATATTTCCATAACAATGCATAGAGACTGACTCTACCCAGGAGGCCCATATGACAGCAAATGCCATATTTAAGTGTACAAAACTATCTGCTTCAAGTCTCAATTTTAAGACACTTGTGGGTTGTCACAAATTTTCTTTGTGGATAAAAGTTCATGAATGTCAGAGAGAGACATCACCAGGAGGTGGCTCTTTAACCATTTCTTAATAGATCATGGTTAATGCGTGTAGCGTTATGTATTCACAAACTAAAAAGGAAAAAGGAGCTGCAATGTCAAGTTTAAAACTTTCAAATTCAGCCTATAAGTGTCAGTACATTAATGACAAATTTGAAAAAGAATCTAATAAACATGGTACATTTAAAGCATATTATGAATTTTGATTCAGCCAATTGTATTGGGTTTCCCTATTTGTAGCCAATCTGAGTTGTTGATGCGTCCAGTCTAATTCCCTTGGGACATTTTAATTTCTTGGTTCTCAGTGCACAGAAAGTGGTTTATTCTGGAATCTTTTCCAGTCCAGCTCTTCTAAGGAAACAATCCTCCCCAGGCACAGGGTCTGTACAAGAGCTTCTAGCCACGTGAAAATATGCTTGCTGACCCTTTTTTCAACTTTGTGCCCACCATGCCTGCTGCCTGCCTAGCATTTTGGCTCTGTCTTCCTCCTTCAACACCACACAGATCAATCTTCCCTGGCACCATCCTTTGCTTTCACTCTTGGCTCTATTCTACTTCTGTCTGCATATTCAGAAGGAATTCTTATAATAACATCAATCTTGACTGTACTAAGGCTCTAGATGGCTTTCTCATTAGTCTTGGTCTCAAGATGAGGACCCATGAAGAGAGACCAACAGTGCTTTCCAGCCTTTCAACTCATGCACCCTGAATGCAGGGAGAGTAAACTCACACCCACAGGTGGTGCAGAGATGAAGCCTCAATAGCCTGAAAGAGTTCTTGACATTCTTATATAGGGCTAGTGCAGGTTGGCCATGGGACTGTGTCTATGCAGATTCCTTTGCAGTGGAAAACCTGAACATCTCTACGAAGTAGTCCTGAGTCCAATCCAATGCAATCATTTAAACAGTCCCTTTATATACTTCGAAACCCCTAAATTTTCTCAGTGGCATTTGCGTGGACAGGAAAAAGAAGATTGGAGTGTGTATGACCTTTTGGTGAAGAATAAGAATCAGGGTCATTGAGACTGGTATCCTTTGCCATCTCTGCCCTCTGGAGTGAAGTCTCATGTCTATCTAGCAGTCAAGGCTGCAGTGGTTTTTCTTGAGACCTGACCTCTCTTATCCCCAGAACATATACCCACCTTCTCGGGGTAACTGGATCTGACTTTGACTCTCACTGGTGTCATGGATGCCTTGTCTCTACTGTATCTTGTTCAAGATGTTCTCCCAGAGTTTGTGCCAAAAGTTGAGCTCATCTCTTAACATAGATGGCCCCTGACATGGTTGAGGTATCTTCTCAGTACTTCATTAGGGAATTTGGATGTTTTTGTCTTTCGTTTTTTTTGTTTGTTTGTTTTTGTTTTTTTACCTCATCTCTGCCACATAGAAACACAATTGACACAGCATGCATCACCTTCAAGATCTCTGTCATGGGCCGGGTGCGGTGGCTCACACCTGTCATCCCAGCGCTTTGGGAGGCTGAGGCAGGCAGATCACCTGAGGTCAGGGGTTTGAGACCAGCCTGGCTAACATGGTGAAACCCTGTCTCTACTAAAAAAAATACAAAAAATTAGGTGGGCATGGTGGTGGGCACCTGTAATTCCAGCTACTCAGGAGGCTGAGGCAGGAGAATTCCTTGAACCCATGAGGCAGAGGTTGCGTGAGCTGAGATCGTGCCATTGAACACCAGGCTACGCGATGGAGTGAGACTCCGTCTCAAAACAAAACAAAAATCTGTCATGAGTTGAATTGTGTCCACCCAAAAATGAGATGTTGAAGTCCTAAGCCCCATTACCTGTGAATGTGAATTTAGACATAGGAACTATGTCTAAATATTCAAGTATTTAGACATATTTAAGTATTTAAACACCTATTTATAGTTTATTAGTTAAATTTACTTATTCCTCTTGATATCTTAGAGTCCCCAACCTTTTGCACCAGGGACCAATTTCATGGAAGAGAATTTTTCCACTGACTAGGGCAGTTGAGGGGGGATGGTTTCAGGATGATTCAAGTGCATTACATTTATTGTGCACTTTTATTGATATTTGCAGATGTGATCAAGTTAAGATGAATCATTAGGTGGATCCTAATCCAATATAATTGGTGTCCCTATTAAAGAAAAAGAGGGAAACCCCATGGGATAAGAGAGGCAGAGATGGGAGTGCTGCAGCCGAATGCTGGGGAACGCCGGGAATTGGTGGCCACCACCAGGAACTAAGACGAGGCTGAGGAGTGGAGCCTCAGCAGGAGCGTGGCCCTGCTGAAATCCTGATTTCAGACTTCTGGCCTCCAGAACTGTGAGAATAAACTTCTTTTGTTTTAAACCAATGAGTTTATGGCAGTATCTCATGGCAGCATGGGAAACTGATATGGGGCCTTCAAGTATTTTAATCCTTCAGAAACAGGGGAACAAGGCGTTTGACAGCCCCACATCATCTTACATTTTCTCTTCTGTACCCTTAGCTCTTCTGTTTCTTCCCAGCAACCCCAACCCCTCTGCCAAGGAGCATGTGCAAATAAAATTCCAGAACATTCCTGGGGAATCACTCAGTTCTCTACAGCATGAGAATCTCCAGAGTCACCGTGGCTTTCCTTTTCTTTTTTACTCCTCATGTTGGGGACACAGTGTAAAGCCATACGTGTAACTTCATTACTAATCAAGATATTGGCCAATACTTATTGAACACAGAATCTCACAGTATCTTATTAAAGTGAGAGGGAGATTTAGGGGAAAAAGTATGTATTTCTTGGCTTCAAACTTAGAATGCAGGACTGACGTACACCAGAGAATGGACAACAGTGCAGCACGGGGTTGAACCAAGGTCGGATGACAGGTTCTGACTGGAGTGTTCCAGAGTCTCAAGGGCCAGGAGTGCATGTGGGAAGAGGGCGACATCTGAAGACAGCAGGACAAAACAAGCCGTCAAGCAACACAGTCCTCTGGGGCAAAATGAGGCGGACAACAAGAGTCAGGGAGAGGCCAGTTAGTCAAAGGGAAGGACTTCAGTTTAGATTTGAAGTAGTCAAAGAAGAAGAAAATAAAATCCTGTCTAGAGACAGGTTCCAGGAGTGAAGTTGGCCCATTTTGCAATGCTCTGCAGTCACTGTCTCAAAATTCTTAATCAGTTTAGCTTTGGAATTGTTTTGAAATGAAGTCCATGGGGACAGTGGAGCATGCACTGGGGTGTGGAGCCTTCCACCCCTCCCCACCTTCCAACTCCTCCCCGCCTCCCAGTGTTCCTGGATGGGCCTGCCCGGTGCTCCCTGGTGCCTCATCCCTGCCCAGCTTCTCCCTCCCCACCTGTATCCTGGGACCCCTGCCACTCTTGCCTGGACAGCAACTGGGTCACATTGATGTGTAGAGGCTCAGGTTCCCCCATCGCTGTCTGCTCCGGGCAGGACTCTGGGCGTGGTGTGGGGAAGTTGGGATCAGGCAGAGTTCCCAGAGAGCCTCAGGTGGGCAGAGGACTGGCTGTCCATGGCATGCTCAGCAGGTAACTTGGGGGTCCCACCCTGATACAGGTGCTGAGAGTGTCTTGGGGTAGATGGTCAGCATGGATTGTGGTGGGCCATGGGAAGGGGGGATTGGCTTCACCCACTGGGGCCCTGAACATGATGAGAAGAGCAGGTTGAGCTCCAAATTCCACCAAGGCCCAGTAAAGATATAGCTGGTCCTGTTCGGAGTAAAGTTAAAGCCTATTTTATTCACTGTTTACTTGCGAAAATAATGGGATGGGTAATGAGAGTGAAGTCGGCTTGGGGATTAGAGTAGGAGGAGCTCAGAACAGCCTGGACACCCGGAATGGAGGAAGCCATAGAAAGGGTGGTGATGGGAGGGTCAGTGAAGAGGGCAGACAGGTTCCCGGTGCTGCAGAAATCCTCTCGAATGCATCCTGTGTGAAATCAACTTTTGGGTAATGATAGTAATAATTTCTGTTTTCAGACATGAGTTACTGTTGCTATTATTGATTAGGTACTCAGATTATTTAAAGCACCACAGATGGGTAAAGTTGCGATTGCTCTTTCAGACTATTTTCACCACAAACTTCCAACAGTCAATGTTCACATACTCAAAGAAGGCCTAAGAAATGCATGGATGCTCTCCAGTGTCTCTCCAGTGAGAACCCACGATTGTTTTCCCTAATTTTTTTATTTGCTTTTGCTTTCTTTTAATAATGAATATTTATTTTTAAGAAAACTTTTATGATTTGGAAACTTATAAGCAGATCAGAAAATGCCAAAATTAACCTTCCCATTTCAATGTGAAGTCACCAACATGCATAGGCTTTATTGTTATAGAGGCGTGTGCGTGTGTGTGCGTGTGTGTGAATGTGGATGTGTTTAACACAGAGATGGTCCCTGCAGTTGTAGACCACATCCTGAGCCTAATCCTCTGAAATTTGTTAGAGAGCACATTTGAAAGTATTACTTAGCTGGGAGAAAAGGACAGGCCAAGTTATGAACCAATTCAAATAGAAAGAGTAACAACGCAAATGTTTTCCTTTCCCTGCTGTCTACCTGGCTACAGGGAACATCTGGCTCTTTCCTGTGAAACTGGAATGATAAAAGTATCTCAGAGAGAAAATGATCTACCCGTGGGTCCTAACTTTTGGAATTTTTTTTTCCTGAGGGACATAATTTCCAAATGATTTGTGGGGCATTGATTTGGACAAGAATCAAGTATACTCAATTTTCTGAGAAAATAAAACCACCCCTGGAAAAGTATAAAGCAGGAGAAATTCTTTCGTGATGTTACATTAGCAGAAACTAGTATCTCTTACTAAATCACTTTGCTCCAGCAGCTTCACTGATATGAACATGGAATTTGTGAGTACTGCCTACATTCAGAAGTGAGAAAATGTTATCCTCTATGATACCAGGACGAAGATGAAAATGTATCCCACTTACATTACACTAATAATCACCTGTGTTGTATGTACTTGTTCTATGCCTGTCTCATATCCCATATGTGTATATGTGTGTTGCATTTGTTGATTTATTTTATTATCAAATAATTTAAAAATGTATTGCAAGCGAATTACGTGCTAATTCCTTTACATTGATCCTCCATTTAATTCTTATGGCAACCCTGTATGTAGGCGCTATTGTTAGATGCATTTTATGCAAAGGGAGAGTGAAATTACAGAGCCACAGGGAAGAGTCAGTGTTTAAACCCAAGTTTATTTGTCCTCAAAGTGCATATGTTTAACTAGGTTTATGATCTAAGTACAGCTAAAGATTATTACAGTGCTTTAAATAGACAATAAAAGTTGAAAAACATATATTCCAACAATTCTATTACACTGTATTCTGAATTCCCCGTATAGAAGTAAAAAGGAAAAAAAAAAAAAAAAAAACCTTAAGCCAAAAGCTCAGTACCTCCCATTCTTTCCTGTCACACACTACTGGTTCTCCTTCCTTCAAATACTGCTTTGCTGCAAAATGTATTATAACAAAGTGCTTTTGACATGTCTTTTTTTTTTTTTTCCCCTAGGGTCCAGATACTAAACATTTACTAATGGAGAAAATATCTTAATTTGGACATTTAAATTATGGGTAAAATTTATGTTATACTTAAAGAATACAATGAGTCATGTGGAAACATTTTTATAAGCAGAAAACAATGTTTTAACTTAAATGGGTTTGTTTTTAGTGGAAGTAATACACAAAATGTTTGTAATAACAAAAACAAACAAACAGAAAGCAGGTTATTTAAAGGCTTACAAAGAAAAACCATCTTTCCCTGATACTACCACTCCAGCCCTCCCAGCAGCGCGGCTCCTGCAGGCAACAGCTTGTGAACATTTGATCTCTTTGATTTTTCTCTGGGTTATCTTTATGTCACTAAATAATATACCAATATTGCTGCCTTGAATAATCAGATTTAAGCCTAATTGATTGATTTCCACCTGAATATGGGTGAGGTTTAGCACATTAAAAAACAAAAGCAAACATTTTAGAGGATCAGGAAAGCCCAGGGGGGCCGTTGCAGACGTCAAGTCAGGTCCAAGTCATGCCCTGTCACACGTGTATGCAGCACCATCAGCCGCAAACCAGTTGGAAATCAAAGTCGGTTTTGAAACTGGAGGGAAGGTAATGTCCTCAGTAACCAACTGCTATTGGTATTGCCTTAAAAACCAGGAATGTGACCTCTGGCCTCTCCCAATAATGAAGTCCATCTAGCAGTCCTTCAGGGAAGGCCGAGGCACAGAAAACCAAAAGAATCCTCATTGAAATCCTTTTTCTTTCTACTTTGTTTTAACCCATACCCTTTTGCTTGGCTGACTGGATAATCCAGGACTTTTAAAATTCCAGGGCATTGTATGTGCTGGCCAAGAAACTCTACACCAATGCGAAGGCTCCAGGAAGTCGTCTTCAGGAACCAAGTCTATTTGGTAAACAGACAGCCAGCTTTGGATTTAATACAAATACACATAAGCCACCACTTGTTCATGTTGCTAATAGCCTTCAGGATTTGGGCCAGAGCTTTAGTTAAAACCTCAGTTTAGCCAAAATTAGTATATGCTAACATCAATCACATTATTCTGTGCACTTCCAAAGTGATAGTTTTTTTTAAAAAAAATACAGTGTTTTCTCTTAGGGAACCTATTAAGAAGTCATGCAAGCCATCTTTAAGAAAGAGAGGGTAAAAAACGAGCATGGTTTTGGAAATAGAAATAAGTGTAGATGGATGAGACCCGAAATAGCTGGGTTTGCTGAGTGGTTCCCAGGACTTATTCTTGGAAACCTTGGGATTATTTGTATGATCTTAAAATAGTCTCACCAGCCCTGAGATACGGCAAAGCCCGAACAGTTTTGATTTGAGAACCAACATAACAATTAAATATTTTTCTGGCATGTTTTATACTACTACTTAAGCAGGGAAAAACAATAACAAATGTATAACTGACTTGTCTGCCCACATCCAAGCAGATGTAGATTGAGTGCCTCAGGCGTGGTTATAGAGATGATAGAGACAGAGACAGAGAGACATATAGATATAGAGATATGTACGATCTCTAACTCCTGGCAAAAAGAAAATGACAAGGAACCTTTGCATCTGTTTCCATCCATGTTGTATTTCATATTAAGAGGACCTTGAACTCCTGGCACTTCAGACAAGTCAGGGCCTGAGAGTCTTGGAGGAGACTTGGACTCTGTTCACCGTCATTTTTCTGACCTTGTCTGCAATAAAATCTACATTATCTGTTCCAAATCTGTTATGCATAAATGTCATTATCACAAAATCAGGAAAATCGGGCTTTTTAAAAAATAGCTTTCTTGAATGCTGATTTATGACATTTACCCATCAAAGCAGAGACATCCACAAATTTCTATTTCTGAACAATTGTGACTACATGTACACAAGTCTGTGATAGAGTAGCCAACCAAGCTATCATAGAGACAAGAACCGGGGGTGAAAGGAGTTCAAATATAATAACAAAGTCACAATCAGGCAATGAGGACCCTCTTCAGCAGAAGAAATAATGTTCAATTAGGTCATTGAAAGTCACAGAAAGGCAACCTGTTTTTCTCAACTGGAAAGTCTTCAACCATAACACAGATGTTATCACTAGACACATTTATATCCTTCCTTCTGTGATTTTTCAAACCATGGCATTGTGTGGGGGAAATGATATTGTAATCATCTTATGCCATAAATTGATTTCTACTTGCTTAACAATGAGTTGATTTATAGGAAAATTTCTTTATATATTATGAATATATGACATATTGGTGGTATCTCATAATGCCAGTTATAAACTTCACCTGGATTTGGTTTAAGGTGGAATTTGCTTAGCTAAGATCCATTTATTTTTGTTCTTTTCAATATTTTTTCAGTGGGAGGAAGAAAAAAAATCAAGAGGATGTGTTAGCACAGGTTTAAACAGTGTGGACATCTGTTGCACATGATGAGCTGAACCGACTTAGAAAATGAGGTCCTCCCAGAGTTTCACATAAAAAGGAGCTCGTCGGAAGCTTTGAAGGTTGATCCCAGCTCCATCACAGAGTTGTGTCTCTTTAGGCGTGTCTCCATCCCAGGACCTCCATTTTCTCTTTAAGTTAACAGTAGCCAATTTCAGAAGGGAGTCAGCGGACTCTGACATAAACGACAGACCAAAAAATGCTCTTTCCGGCCGGGTGTGGTGGCTCACGCCTGTAATCCCAGCACTTGGGAGGCCGAGGTGGGCAGATCACCTGAGGTCTGAAGTTTGAGACCAGCCTGGCCAACATGGTGAAACCCCACCTCTACTAAAAATGTAAAAACTTAGCCAGGTGTGCTGGTGGGCACCTGTATTCCCAGCTACTCAGGAGGGTGAGGCAGGAGAATCACTTGAACCCTGGAGGCAGAGGTTGCAGTGAGCCCAGATCATGCCACTGCACTCCAGCCTGGACAACAAGAGAGAAACTCCGTCTCAAAAAAAAAAAAAGGTCTTTCCTCTTCTGTTGCAGACTTCCCACCACAGGCTGAGCATATCCTTATGAGTTACAGCACTGCATATTTTTAGAGGCACTTTATGCTCCTTGAGTATAAACACAAGGCATTTGTCCTAGTAGTTAACCAGTTGCCATCATGGTAACAATTTGCCTCTTATGCTACGAAGTCACCAACAACTAAAACTAACAAGATAATACCAGAATTGGACTGTGATTTAGAAAGTGTTTACCTAAGGCCGGGCACGGTGGCTCACGCCTGTAATCCCAGTACTTTGGGAGGCCGAGGCAGGTGGATCACGAGGTCAGGAGATCGAGACCATTCTGGTCAACACGGTGAAACCCCGTCTCTACTAAAAATACAAAAAATTAACCGGGCGTGGTGGCGGGCGCCTGTAGTCCCAGCTACTTGGGAGGCCGACACAGGAAAATGGTGTGAGCCTGGGAGGCGGAGCTTGTAACGAGCAGAGATCGTGCCACTGCACTCCAGTCTGGGCAACAGAGTGAGACTCAGTCTCAAAAAAAAAGAAAAAAAAAAAGAAAGTGTTTACCTAGACGAATCTGATAAAGAAAGTTAGATTTCTCCTCGAAAACTTTGTTCAAAATCTTGTCTGTATCCCTGAGGGCTACATAACCTGGAGAGAGTCACCTCAACGTTTGGAAACCTGGCCTGTCTTCCTCATAGTGTGAATAATATCTATTCCACCCAGTGGCGATAAACATTACATGAGCCAAAACATAAGTAAAATAAAGGCCCATGGGGCTATGTTAAAATATCATGGGAACCTCTCAAATTCTGAGATTCTCACTTTCATTTAGAATGTGTCTAAACTCTAAAAATATTTGAATGATTCCACAAGAGAAAGAAAATAGAATGGGTGTATTAGTCTGTTTTCACACTGCTGTAAAGAAATACCTGAGACGGGGTAGTCTATAAAGGAAAGAGGTTTAACTGAATCACAGTTCCTCATGTCTGGGGAGGCCTCAGGAAACTTACAATCATGGTGGAAGGTGAAGGGGAAGCAAGGCCCTTCTCCACATGGAGGCAGAGACCTTCTTTCTCGCATTATGAGAGAGAAGAATGAAGGAGGAACTTCCAAACACTTATAAAACCCTCAGATCTTGTGAGAACTCACTATCATGAGAACAGCATGGAGGAAACCACCCACGTGATCCAGTCACCTCCCTCCGTCAACACGTGGGGATTACAGGTCCCTCCCTCGACACATGGAGATTGTGGGGATTGTGGGGATTACAATTTGAGATGAGATTTGGGTGGGGACATAGAGCCAAACCCTATTAATGGGATTCAGTTGCTTCACCAAGTTCAATTTTCCACAAACTAAATAACCAGTTCATTGGTTACATGACTTCCTAGCTAATTATTTCTGCATTGTTTAGGCACAATCCTGAAGGATCTAAAAAATAGCAGATGGAAGGCCCGGTGCTCATGCCTATAATCCCAACACTTTGGGAGGCCAAGATGGGCCTCCCATCTTGGGTGGCCAAGGTGGGTGGATCATCTGAGGTCAGGAGTTTAAGACCAGCCTGGACAACATGGTGAAACCCCATCTCTACTAAA
Source organism: Nomascus leucogenys (assembly GCF_006542625.1). Taxonomy (NCBI): domain Eukaryota; kingdom Metazoa; phylum Chordata; class Mammalia; order Primates; family Hylobatidae; genus Nomascus; species Nomascus leucogenys. Next base: position 133,160,656 of record NC_044385.1, on the reverse strand, counting down.
AATACAAAAGAATTAGCTTTTTGAGTGCAGAAGTTCAAGACCAGCCTCGGCAACATGGTGAAACCCCATCTCTACTAAAAATACAAAAATTAGCCAGGCATGGTGGCGTGTGCCTGTAGACACAGCTACTTGGGAGGCTGAGGTGGAAGAATCGCTTGAACCCAGGAGGCAGAGGTTGCAGTGAGCCAAAGTCGTGCCACTGCACTCCATCCTGGGCAACAGAGGAGATCCTGTCTCTAAATAAATAAATAAATAAATAAATAGAAATACAAAATAACAGATGTTTGCCTTTAAATGTCAGAAACGTTCTCCGACAATATTCTTATTTTCAACATATTCTTAAACCTTTCCTTTCTCAGAAAAAGTCTGACTTTGGGGAAGAATTTCTGTGGATTTCATTTCCATTGTAGTGTGCACATTTTATTGAGTGGTTGGATTTTGTTCTTAGGGATTCCACTGCTCCTACAGGCATATTCACACAGGCTGGAGAACTGAGACAACTTGAGAGATAATTCAATATTAAAAATAATTATTCTTCCCTTCCACTACCCTCAGATGATACTTTTCTCTTAATTATGTAATTAATTGCCTCAGTTCTTCATTTCTTTCTGATTATAAACCCCACAGCCTCAGAGAACAAAAATACTATGATTTTTATATCCACCAAAACTCTGGGCGGTAAACAAAATAAAAAACCTATGACAAAATAAACACATTGCCAAGGTCCTCGATTATGATGTTTTTGCAGGTAAACAAATATTCATGTATGTGAGATTAATACATCAGTGATGATGGTGGCAAGTGTTTTGAACAGACCGAGTGGCTGGCTGTGCTTTATGCTGTGGAACTGGTATCTAAATAGCGCTCTCCCAGCTAGAGGAGATTAAAGGACCCCACAATCGTGGATATGGTCATCTGATCACTGTGATAGATGTGGGTGATCCCATGCACATCCAAGATTCAAATTTTACTGATTAGCCAATGACTCCCACATCTTCATCCCTAGACAAGATCTCTACTCTGAGTTTTAACCAATAAATCTGACTCTCTGAAAGACATTTCCTTTGGATATGGGGAGACCTTAAGTTATGTTTCAAAAATTGTAATATAATAAAGTCTTTAAAAGTATGGGCTCTAGAGCCAGAGGGTCTGTCTTCAAATCCTGACCCTTCCACATTATGAGCTGTGTGACCTTGGTCAAATGACCTACTCTCTCTGTGCCTTAGTTGCTTCATCTGTAAGATGGGGGATAATATGGTTTGGATCTGTGTCCCCACCCAAATGTGATGCTGAACTGTGATCCCCAGTGTTGGCGATGGGGCCTGGTGGGAGGTGATTGGATCATGGGGGAGGCTTCTCATGGTTTAACACCATCTCCTTTGGTGTTGTCATGGCGAGAGTGAGTTATCACGAGACCTGACTGTATATAAGTGTGTAGTGCCTCTCCCCGCTTCCTCCTGCTCCAGTCAGGTAGGAGGTGCCTGCTTCCCCTTCGTCTTCCACCGTGACTGCATATTTCCTGAGGCCTCCCCAGCCATGCTTCCTGCATAGCCTGTGGAACCGTGAGCCAATTAAAACATTTTTCTTTATAAATTACCCAGTCTCAGGTTTTTGTTTTGTTTTGAGATGGAGTTTTGCTCTTGTTGCCCAGTCTGGAGTGCAGTGGTGCAATCTCAGCTCACTGCAACCTCCGCCTCCCAGGTTCAAGTGGTTCTCCTGCCTCAGCCTCCCGAGTGGCTGGGATTACAGGTGCTGGCCACCACACTCAGCTAATTTTTTGTATTTTTAGTAGAGATGGGGTTTCACCATGTTGTCCAGGCTGGTCTTGAACTCCTGACCTCAGATGATCCACCCACCTTGGCCTCCTGAAGTGCTGGGATTACATGTGTGATCCACCACACCCGGCCTCAGGTATTTCTTTGTAGCAGTGCAAGAACAGACGAATACAGGGGAACACATAGCACCCTGTTGTAGAGTTGTTTGAGGATTAAATCAGTTAAATTCTACAACAGGCATAGAGTAAGCCTAGGCATGACACATCATACACACAATAAATGTCACAGTCTCTTGTTGTGATGATGATGATGATGACAATGATGATGATTCTCTGTTTCGATGAATGGCAACAGGATTTGACCAGTCATTTAAGTGTACACCTGAATCCACATCTTGGACCAATCACTTATAAGCTCTGTGACCCTGGGCAAGTTACATAACCTCTGTGACAGCCCTAATGTTCTCATTTGGGAAATGGGCCTTATATAGATTGGTAATGCGGATTTAGTAAAACAGTCCATGGACAGCGCTCAGGGCAGTGCCTGGCATGTAGGGAGCACTCAGCAAAGATCGGCAATCACCATCAGGACCATTGCTCTTCCTCCTCCTCAGCTCTCACAACTCATTACTTTCCAAGTCTTGTTGCTGTAGCCCTTAAAAACTCCCAAATCGCCCCTCTCTTCCTTACCATGTCACTCACTGTTTAGCACCTTTCATGTCCTAAAGTGGTTTTTTTTTTTCTTTTTTTTTTTGAGATGGAGTCTCACTCTGTCACTCAGGCTGGAGTGCAGTGGTGCAATCTTGGCTCACTGCAACCACTCCCCTGGGTTCAAGGGATTCTCCTGCCTCCACCTCCTGAGTAGCTGGGACTACAGGTGCACGCCACCACACCTGGCTAACTTTTGTATTTTTAATAGAGATGGGGTTTCACCATGTTGGCTAGGCTGGTCTCAAACTCCTGACCTCAAGTGATCTTTATCCCAGCCTCTGGCTCTCTAGAGCATCCTCAGCTCCCCATTGGAGGAGCTCAGGAAGCACAGTCACGCCACTTCCTGCTCCCAGCCCTCCACAGGCTTCCTCTCACTTGCACTGATAGAACAGTTCAGGAGAAGTTTGAACCCACCCCAGTCCACCTGACAGCCCACCTATCCCACTGAGCCATTCCAAACAATCACAGCTCCCCATTTGTCCCAAAGGTCTTCTGTGTTTTGTCAATGCCTATCCCCAAGACAGCAGTGGGCACATGAAAGGATAGAGTGAAATACAACTGGCAACTGCTGCAAGGCATTCTTTTTGCATGTCTGCACCCTGTGCAATTACCATCATTTAAACGTTTAGGCCTTCAAAATCAGCAATTCTGGAAGGAGCAATCTAATATGACGGAATAGGATACAAATGTCCCACTAATTTTCAAGCTAAAATATGAGACCTCACAAATCCTTTTTGCTTACCAGAGGTTGCTGTGGGCAGTGACTAAAAAACTTTTGTGTTCACTCCTCACTGCCACTAAGGTTATTTCAGGGGAAAACATCGTTCCCAACCATATCATATGTTTCATGTCCTCTTCTCTGGCCAGCTTGACAGACAGGACCCAGCCCACCCGCTGCCCTCATCTTAGTTGAGCGAGGCATCCCTCTGTGTTGGCAGAGAGCACGGTGTGGTCCCTGTCAATCAACACAGGTCTCCCTGCCCCTCCCTTGTTTGCCTGTCTTTCCTCTATAAACTCCAGAGGTGGGGATGGTGTCTTATTCGCTTTTGTATTGTCAGAGCTCAGCATGGCCCCTGATGTGTGATAAAAGACTAAATTAATATTAATCAAAGTTAATGAGTTTCCAAAATACAGCATATTTCATAAGAAAAGCTACTGGATCTCTCACTAAGCTTTTTCTAGACTCTACTTCCCATTCTACTCAATATGCTTCTATCTGCAACAAAGACTCCAAGACACGGCCCACATATATTGTATAGGCTGTGAGGCCATGCTTGCTAATGCCACTTTGTAACTTATGGGCAGATGGCAAGAAAGATATTTTAAAATGTTTGAAATAAAAGTTTTAAATAGTGAGGCTGTGAGTAAATAGCCTACTCTTCCAGGGCATAAGGACCTCAGGGTAGAGTGGTTCCTTGGAAAACATTTTGGGTTATGTTCAAATTGTTTATTTTCCAAGAAAGATTAAAGTCAGCTCCTTGATTTCAGTCTCCGTTTGCACTCCAGAGACTTGCTGCCCTCTTTATTACCCAGAACTACACCCTTTTGAAGGCAACTTGCCAAAAAAAAAAAAAAAAAAAAAAATCATGTTTAATTTGTTTTTGTGGTTTTGTTTTGGAGAGTGGTATTTTTCCCCCTTTGTCCACATTTGAGTTACAATAGCTGCAACAGTGGCCAAGCTGATGATAAGAGAAAACCTTGTCAAGGAACAAACCTTGAGCAAGAAAGGAAATTACCAAATAGGGAATTTTCATTCTTCTAAAATTAAAAACAGCCTAAATTAAAGCAGCATGCTGGGAAACCTCCTCAGGTTGTTTTTAATAAGCTTTTAAAGACAGTAGAGAGATGATCCTGTAAATAGAGCAAAACAATCACGCCTCTTCACCCAATTCCTCACCAAGAGGAGCTCCCTCCTTTCAAGAACTGCCCTTCACCAGCAGGCTCAAGCCCAGATCATTCTCCAGTTCTCTGGTCCTTTTGAGAGAGACATCAACAAAGTTGGGCATGAAATTACAGTGCCTGATACAAAGCAGTTCAATGAAGACTTTGATAAGGAATTTTGGCTTCTGTTGAATGGAAGGTTTACGGGCTAGTTTGTTCTTATTTGGAGCTGGTGTGGGTAAGGACAGAGCATACAGCACGGAGGGGAAGCAGATGCAGAAAATTCAGCCAATGGGCAGTACCTTCCTGGGACTCTTCTTGGAGTGCTGGGTGTCCACATGGGGAATTCTAGAGACAGTGTCCAGGAGTAGGCAGCCCTGTGGGATCTGGAGGGCTCAGCATGGTTCCCTTAATTCAAAGACTCTCCCTTCTTTCCATCTTCCCTTTCTATTTTATTTATTTTTCTGAGACAAAGTCTCACTCTGTTGCCTAGGCTGGAGTGTGGAATGCAGTGGCACCATCTCGGCTCACTGCAGCCTCCGCCTCCCGGGTTCCAGTGATTCTCCTGCATCAGCCTCCTGGGATCACAGGCACATGCCATCACACCCGGCTAATTTTCATCTTTTTAGTAGAGATGGGCTTTCACCATGTTGGCCAGGCTGGTCTCGAACTCCTAACCTCAGGTGATCTGCCCACCTCGGCCTCCCAAAGTGCTGGGATTACAGGCGTGAGCCACCGCGCCCAGCTCATCTTCCCTTTCCTGTTTAGAGTACTTGACAATAAGATCAAACTGCTAAGAAAGACTTCTTTCTGTAAAAATCAGTTGACTTGAGAATTCAGAAGATGTACATATCAAATTTCGCTTTCTTTTCTCTACTTATCCACTTCCTTCAAACCCAAATGACAATGAAGTCATTGCCAAAGACGTCAGCTGAGATGCTATAGTCATATTGCCTCATTGCACCTCAAATCGTCTAAGTGTTTCATAAAAACATGTATTTTTAAATTTTCTGTTATTGCAGTTGCTTTATGCTTACTCAGCTTACATTACAACAGAAGGAGGATGCAAAGGGACGGGTCTCAGTTCCACATAAGACGTCAGGTCCAGCTTAATAACCCTGAAATTCTGAAGTTCTTACATCTCTTTTCAATTTGATAAAACTGAGAAACCATAATTAGTTTACTGAAATCCTTTTGAAATATTAGTTTAAAAAGATGGCTAAATGGACCCATTTCCATGAAGACAGCACCTAAGGTTGTATGTCAACAAGCCTTCTAATTTTGGTTCCTCAAGAACCTTAAAGACAAGTGTTGAAACCTTGCAGCTAAGTTTCTTTTTTTTTTTTTTTTTTTTTTTGAGATGGAGTCTTGCTGTCTTACCCAGGCTAGAGTACAATAGCATGATCTTGGCTCACTGCAACCTCCGCCTCCCGGGTTCAAGTGATTCTCTTGCCTCAGCCTCCCAAGTAGCTTGGACTACAGGTGCACGCCACCACACCAGGCTAATTGTCGTATTTTTAGTAGACACAGGGTTTCACCATGTTGGTCAGGCTGGTCTTGAACTCCTGACCTCAGGTGACCCACCTGCCTCGGCCTCCCAAAGTGCTGGGATTACAGGCAAGAGCCACCGCCCCGTCAAACCTTGCAGCTAAATTTCAATAGGAGCTTTCTTGTTTGTTTGTTGTTTTTGTTTTACTAATAGGGCTCTCTGAAAGTAGACTTAATTGTACCTTTGTAGGTCACTCCTCCATACAAAAGACAGGGTTGTCTGGAAGCCAAAACTCTTTAGCTTCTGCGTCATTGGTAATCACAAACTGCAGCCTCATGAAAGGAAAATAGCTCTATCTTTTCAGACAAAAAAAAAAAAAACTGGCCAGGAATATGTTTCCAATGACTAGGCTGTGCTCTGAATCATGTGATGAGGAGAGTATAATTTTCTATACTTTCCAATGTACTAAATTATTTGCCAGAATAATATCTGTATTGGATGTGAATAATTCAAGGTATTATAACCTTTTTTTTTTTTTCTGGTGGCCATACACTAGAGCTATTCAGCAAAAGTGCTACTCTTCAACCACCTGAATCAAAATATGAAAGGTGGAATCTTAGCAGAGTGATTCTGTCCAATCTTGCTAATTGGGGTCAGGGTGGTGGGGAATCTGTTTTGGAGGATCATGGCGTGCACATGACTCTGTGTCAATATTCCCTGCAGTGTTCTCCCTAGCGACAAGAAGACAGGACAGGAAGGATTTTGCCAGGTCCTAGGAAGGGCTTAAAGGTCCCTAAAACTAGCCAAAATATGTTATGTTCTATGGAGTAATTAGGGTAAACATCCAAATAAAGCATTTCTTGCCAGAAGTAAGGGAGCACTTTTTCTCAGTCTCAATTTATCACCAAAGCAGGACATGAATCCAAAACATAATCCCAGAAAACAGTGGGTTGCATTCTTACAAACGTTAAAGAAACAGCAATAGAGAAGTCTGTTCCAATAACGGCTGAGTCTAGAGCAAGAAAGTCCTTATATCTGTCCAGGTAATTTTTTTTGTTTTAAACATTTACCTTTGTATAGTAAAACATCACACTGTTAAAAAACTGATTCTTCACAAATGGTACAATTAGTAAGCATTTTAAAATATTTTTTAAAGTAACATTAAAATAATCAGCTAATAATTGTTCTAAATTATCCATGGCTGGCAATTCACCTTAACCGAAACTTCTGAGTTATTTTAATATATACAACTAATGTGGCAGCTATTGAATTATCAACATAGTGCCAAAAAGGAAACACCTTCTAGAAGGTATGCCTTGCAAATTTAATCTTATTATATTAACTGACAAAATCATAAGTAATAAGTAGAGCAAAGCAAGAATAAATGTTGAATGGTTACATTCATGAGTGAATTTAAGGCACTCACAATCCAGTATTTGTATGAAAGAACATGATAATAAAGAAAACCATGTTTCCTCAATGAAATTGGTATTCTTTGAACATGTTACTGAGAAGATTTAAACAGAAACTCATATTTTAAATATACTTGTAAAGTGATCTATAATTACACAGGAGAACAAAGCGCTGTAAAAGCCAGCATCCTGTCCTAGAAACAAAATGTCTGCTACATCATTGCTTAGAACTTAACATAATTAATACCTATGACCTCAATTCTGCAAAGTATTATTATTTCTATTCTGCCTATAGGGGAGTGCTTTGTAAAAACTCATTTATAACACCAGGAGTGGCTATATATTGTTGAAAACTGAGTCAGAAGTAGCTTGCCTAAGGCCACTCATAATAACTGGTCCAGAAAGAAGAAAAATCCAGGAGTGCCAGACTAGTCATGCTTTCTTTTAGCTTATTTGAATAATATTTATAATACATTTAAATATATATTCTTTTGTGATTTAGTTAAGATTACCCACCAGTCAAGCTGTTGCTATCAAATGCGAACTTCTCTCCAGCCATAAAAATATGGACTACGGGTTGATTAGAAAAGAATATCATGAGAAAAAATTATGATATCAGCGATATTCTTCAAAGTCTGTAATTTTAGATGCCATGCTAATGGGGAAGACAAAGACCCATCATGAATGGTCTTGAACTGGAAACTAAAGATTATGGGTCTTTATTAAGAATAAGATCATTGTAAATGTTTCTTATGACTCTTCTGATTATATTTAACAAATTTAAATTTATTGGTTTGATTATATTCATCACTGAAGTTCCTCCCAAGCCTTTATTCTCTATCTCATTTTGTGGTACAACTGTCTCTTCATAATCCCAAGTCATAAACCCAGACCTTAGGATCCTTGACTTTTCTCCCTCAGCTTCTGTAACTTACTTCCAAAGTATTTTTCAAATTCGTCCTCTCCTTTTTATCCTCATCCCATCGAGCCCTTCATTGGCATCCCAACTGCTCCTCAGCGTCCAATTTTGCACCCCCTAATTCCACCTTCCTCCATTTCACATTACACCGAATGGAGTGAGGGGAGCTGGTTGGGTGGCCACAAAGAATTCAAGCTGGATGTGCCCACTGGGATACAGTGCTGAAGAATGCCTGAGATTTTCAATGTCTTCCAATAACCTGTAATAGAAGATCCCGACTCTGGAACACACCAGGTCTCCACGACCTGGCCATGAATATCCTCCCTTTCTTCCATCGGAAGATTGATCCATGCACATTATTCCAGCAGACTCCCTGCTTCCAGTTGGGTTCTGCTGATAGGGAGTACAGGGCAATTGGAGAAAGGAAAGAGAATGCTGTCAGAGTACCTCTCCCCTAACCTCTCCCTGCAGGCTCCCTTGGACCTGGCTTCCCCTCCCCAGCTGAAGCCTACACCCCTTTCTCATCAGGCAACCCTCTTCATAGAGTGCTCTGTCTCCAGAATCTGGGAGAGCTTCATGCCTAGCGGCAGCAGCACTAACCTCCTACCTGTGGGTCTGTGCTACCTCTGCATTTTCCCTGCACTCTTCCCACATCTCTGCACACAGTCCCTTTGTCACCCTTCTCACCTGGTATCCTGGTCCATTGCTAAAGACTCACTGCTAAAGTTAGCCTTCCGGTCACTTTCTTCTGTTTCCAATATCCACTGATCCTTTCCCCTGCCTCTTGCCAATACCTCTTTCATAATATTGAAGAGTGCTCTAATTAACTGTGTGTATACTGCATAAATGAATTTTCATAAAACAATATTATTTCTCGAAGTATTTGATTGTGCGTTACTAATGTATACATGTCATGTCTCTTTCCTGTACAATTCCAGAAAGTCTCTTATTTGTGAAATCTTGCGATCTACCAACACTCTGAAAATTGAAGTTTTTTTGTTTTTTTTTTTTTAGGACAGAGTCCCACTCTGTCGCCCAGGCTGGAGTGCAGTGGCGCGATCTTGGCTCACTGCAACCTCCACCTCCCGAGTTCAAGCGATTCTCCTGCCTCAGCCTCTCGAGTAGCTGGGATTACAGGCTCATACCACCACACCAGGCTAATTTTTGTATTTTTAGTATAGATGGGGTTTCACTGTGTTGGCCAGACTGGTCTCAAACTCCTGACCTCAGGTGATCCGCCCACCTCAGCCTCCCACAGTGCTGGGATTATGGGTGTGAGCCACCTTGCCTGGCCTAGAAAATTGAAGTTCTAACTCTAGAGTTCCTCCACTTTCCCACTGGTGTGTCATGTTGGGTAATCCATCTGATTAACTCAGTGTCTTCTTTGGCAAAATGACTTAATATGAGGATTAATGGGAAGATTTACATTAATTTATTATCCCAAGTTCTATTAATGTTAAACTTTTTAAATAAAATTTACTCCCTTTTACATTTAGGTTATCAATATTCTTATTAAATATTATTTTCTTTATTCTATTATAGGTGAAAAAGGAATTCATATTACTTTGTTTTTTTTTTTTTTTTTTGAGATGGAGTCTGGCTCTGTCACCCAGGCTGGAGTGCAGTGGCACGATCTCGGCTCACTACAACCTCTGCTTCCCAGGTTCAAGCGATTCTCCTGCCTCAGCCTCCTGAGTAGCTGGGGTTACAGGTACGTGTCACCATGCCTGGCTAATTTTTTTGTATTTTTAGTAGAGACAGGGTTTCACCATGTTGGCCAGGCTGATCTCGAACTCCTGACCTTGTGATCCACCTGCCTTGGCCTCCCAAAGTGCTAGGATTACAGGCCTGAGCCAATCTGCCTGGCCTTCATTTTACTTGCAATAGTGCCTAGTCATATTCTATTCATTGACACACGATTATAGATGTAAACGTCAGATACAAGACCATGAAAACCTGGACTACAGAGTGTTAAGAAAAAGCCCAGCTCAATGCCCTCACCAAAACAACGCCTAACTATGAAATTGTTGCTGTGTGTTGGATACATTGCTTGATGGGTCATACCACTAAATCCTCATCACATCACTGTAAGGGAAGCAAATTCTCCTATTTATAGAAAGCAACCAAGTATTAGAGAGGTTAGGTGACTTATCCAAGGTTATAAACCGCTAAGAAGCTGAGCTGAAATCTTAACTTTTTCTGGCCCCAAAGACATCTTCCTATGACACGGTTTCCTAATTGAGCATCTACAACTTGCAAGGCATTATCTTTCACGAAAACTGCAAGGGTTGCACAGGTAAGAGTTTAGACTGCTGCCCTAAATGACCATAAAAAGTTAAGGGTTAGCTCTGCCAAGATGCAATCCAAATAAAAATAAGAGCTGTGTTTAAGAATTCTAAATATTAGAATTGTCACGTCAATGATTTGTAGTTGTGCCAAGTGTTGGGAATGGAGGAGGTAAAATACTATCACCTCCGCATTAACGGATCTGTCTGCTTGGAGCCTCCTAAATTAAACAGGCAATGAACACCTCCTTTGACTTACGTTAGTCTAAGATTTTTTTTCTGGTTGTGTTTAGAAACTTCACAAGGGAGATCTTTGCTCTCCCACGCAGAGTTACAGTTTTGCTGAAACTTCTTCAATATAAAAGAACGCAAGCCCTTGCCTTTGCAGCTCCTCCGGGCTTCCTCCTCATCTTTGATGACTGCCTGTTCACAGCAGGCCAGCAGGGTAGGTTTCAGCATGCGTCTGCTCAGACAATTTAATTTACTAAAATGAAGGTTACCTAAGGAACACTCACTCCCTTTCACTGCATGAAGCGAAAGGATTTTGTCTCACTCTGCCAGGAGGCAGAAAACAAAAAAACAGAAAAATTGCCAGACCCGTCCTGGTACGGCAGGAATGTAAGCAGGGAGAAGCAAACGCCACTGGACAGTCACAACAAACGTGCCCTGGTGGCTACAGGCTTCAAAGGGCAGCGGCTCCAGGGACTCTGGGCCCCCCTTTCTGTTTGATTCTCTCACTTTTGTTTCTAATTTAAGCTTTCTACTTTTCACTGTGGCTCCCTCATTCCTTCAGCATCCCCCTTTCATTGTCTCTCTTGTTTTTTTCATTTTTCACTTTTTTTTTTCACACAAATAATGTATTGTTAAAAAGAAGTTTGAAGGATGCTTTTTAAAAAGTTAAAAGAAATTACCCTTTTATGCTTTTTTTGTTTGTTTGTTTGTTTTTGAGACGGAGTCACGCTCTGTGGCCCAGGCTGGAGTGCAGTGGCACGATCTGGGCTCACTGCAAGCTCTGCCTCCTGGGTTCACGCCATTCCCCTGCCTCAGCCTCCCGAGTAGCTGGGACTACAGGCGCCCGCCACCATGCCTGGCTAATTTTCTGTATTTTTAGTAGAGACGGGGTTTCACTGTGTTAGCCAGGATGATCTCGATTTCCTGACCTCATGATCCACCCGCCTCTGCCTCCCAAAGTGCTAGGATTACAGGCGTGAGCCACCGCCCCCCACCACTTTCTTCTCATTCTTAATCCATAGAAATATATCAGCGGTCGTAGTACCTATAAAGCGTTGATAAACTTGTGATCTGCTTTCACACTCAGCGTTCTTTTGTGAACACTTTTCCTTTCCTGTAACATGATTCTCTTGTTGTATTAATAATTATGTCATACCTATTGCATTCACATGCCTCTTACTTTTTCTTGCCCCCTTCCTTTATACATGCTCAAAACTCTCTGCTTTAGTTTAATCTCTGCTACAGCTGGGTGTTCCATTTGCCCTGCTGGCAGGTGGTGGAAAATTCTAGTGTAACTTTGCTCTAGCTGTGTTTGAAAGCTGATTTTAACTACCCCTGAATGTACACCTATTTCTATTCACAAGCTATTGGGGGACATTCTGAAAAGTATCAGTGGTATGGTAATGTGGCAAACAAAAAACCATGACAATCTTCACCTTAAACACTGTTTGACTGCTCACAGACAGTTCCTATTTCTTGCCCACAAAATGATTCTAGGCAGAGGCTAAGGGTTATGGTTCATTTTGTCTGGTCAGGTATCTAAAATGTGGGCTGTGTATGTGTTATGTCAGTTATTTTAAAAGCTTTTGCCATTTCTCAAACTTTCCCTCTGCTTTCAGGATGCTCATGACATAATTCAACTCTAGTTTTTCTTGATCTGTGGAAATGTTTCTGGTTTCAATTCTTGAATAATTTTCTTCGTTAAATGAAACTGTATATTTATTTGTACAACTTGCCTGGAAACAGAAGGCCAAACAAGAATAAACTGGACCTTGTGATAAGCATTTTATCTCCTCCTGTCATCATGAACCAGTATTTCCTGTGTTTCTGCGTGTCATGCCATGCTATCTAATAATGCTCTCACGTTTCACCTGATATTGTGAGTAAACCCAAGACACAAGTTGCTCTATTCTTATGGCAATGAAATATAAGCCAACAAAATGAGCAGTGACATTGTAGTTAAAGCTCTGCAATCTCTAACCCATGAAGACAGGTTTCTAGAGGGGAAAAAAATGGCCAACTCATACACCAAGCATATAATTTATTTCTTATTGTATTTTATTTCCCAGGACTAACCCTCAACCCTGTAATAAACACATTATGTAATTTCCCACAACCCCTACCCCCAAGTGAAAAGTAGATACTGTAATATAAGTAACCAGAAACACAAGTTGCATTGAAAAACTTTCCCAATGCCCCATTTAACTGTTCCAAAACGAAAGTATTGTTAGAAAATAAGAGTGTGATACTGTTTGATTTTTCTTTTGTTTTTTGAGATGGAGTCTTGCTTTGTCACCCAGGCTGGAGTGCAATGGCATGATCTCAGCTCACTGTGACCTCCAGCTCCTTGGTTCAAAGGATCCTCCAGCCTCAGCCTCCCGAGTGGCTGGGATTCCAGGCGTGTGTCACCACGCCCAGCTAATTTCTGTATTTTTAGTAGAGACAGGGTTTCGCCATGTTACTAATTTTTGTATTTTTAGGTTTTGTCATGTTACTCCTGCACTCAAAGTGATCTGCCCACCTTCACCTCCCAAAGTGCTGGGATTCCAGGCGTGAGCTACCATGCCCTGCCTACTTGATTTTTCAAGGTAAAATCATCACTTTCGTTTAAGCATAAAATGAACACAGTAAGGATTTTATTTAACTCAATAATATAGGAGGGAAGCAGTAAGATGCTAAAACCAGTTCAAAAAGAATTTAAAGAATAGATATATATACGTAGGCAACCAGTAATACCAACATAAATTTACTAATAGACACAAGATGAATTAATGTACAATAGGGAAATGAAATGCAGTATTTGGATCATTTTATCTGTAAGGTAGGAATCAGCTACATCTCTACTGAACAAAGTTCACTTGCTTTGCTACCAACAAGAATAATTTGCACTAATATCTTAACTTCCACCTCTGAAGACTTTTAAAATGGCCTAATCCATAGAAAGGCAAGGAAATGTTCAAAGTCCTATAAAATCAGTGCCCAGAGAGTTAGCTAGACCTACAGTGTTTAATACTAATAGCCACTAGTTACATATGGCTATTTAAAGTTAAATTAATTAGGCTGGGCCCTGTGGCTCACGCCTGTAATCCCAATACTTTGGAAGGCTGAGGCAGGCGGATTACCTGAGGTCAGGAGTTTGGGACCAGCCTGGCCAACATAGTGAAACCCTGTCTCTACTAAAAATAAGAAAAATTAGCGGTTATGGTGGCATGTGCCTGTAATCCCAGCTACTCAGGAGGCTGAGGCAGAAGAATCGTTGAACCTGGGAGGCGGAGGTTGCAGTAAGCTGAGATCGCGCCACTGCACTCCAGCCTGGGTGACAGAGTGAGACTCTGTCTCAAAAAAAGTAAAATAAAATAAAATAAAGTTAAATTAATTAAAATCAAATAAAATTAAAACATTAGGCTTTGCAGATTCTGCCGCCACTGGGCGCCTCATACTGCCAGCCATGGTCAACCCCACTGTGTTCTTCGATATCACCGTCGATGGCAAGCCCTTGGGCAGCATCTCCTTCGAGCTGTTTGCAGACAAGTTTCCAAAGACAGAAGAAAACTTTCGTCTTCTGAGCACTGGAGAGAAAGGATTTGGTTATGAAAGTTCCTGCTTTCACAGAATTATTCTAGGGTTTATGTGTCGGGGTGATGACTTCACGTGCCATAATAGCACTGGTGGCAAGTCCATCTATGGGGAGAAATTTGATGACAAGAACTTCGTCCTGAAGCATACAGATCCCGGCATCTTGCCCAGGGCAAATGCTGGACCCAGTACAAATGGTTCCCAGTTTTTTTTACCTTCACTGCCAAGACTGAGTGGTTTGGCAAGGCGAAAGAACGCATGATTATTGTGGAGGCCATGGGGCGCTTTGGGTCCAGGAATGGGAAGACCAGCAAGAAGATCGCTGTTGCTGACTGTGGGCAACTCTAATAAGTTTGACTTGTGTTTATCTTAACCAGCAGACCATTCCTTCTGTAGCTCCAGAGAGCACCCCTCCACTTCATTTGCTCGCAGTTTCCTAAAATCTTCGTGCTCTTACTGCAATTCCCTTTGGGTTCCATGTTTTCCTTATTCCCTTCCATGCCTAGCTGGATTGCAGAGTTAAGTTTATAATTATGAAATAAAAACTAAATAACAATTTGTCAAAAAAGAAAATCAGTTCCTCAGTGACAGGAGCCACATTTCAAATGCTCAAAAGCCACTTGTGGCTAGTGGCTACCGTACCTTTCTGAGATAAAACAATAGCCAATACTCCATTAAAAGGATACCCAGTAACCCCCTCTGCCCATTTCCAAGTCTTTGATTATTTTTCCTGATGAAACAAAATAAGCAATGGCGATAATGATATGGAGTAGGGACTCTGAAGGAATAATGGCTAGTATTTATTGAGTACCAACGATATGCCAGGCATTGTGTCAGCCAGTTTACCTAAATTACCTAAGTGGGTTTTCACAATTTATGTATACTATCTAATTGAGTCCTCACAATAACTTGGCCCCATTTATTAGTTTAGGAGAGGCTCAAAGGGATTAAAGTAATTTGAGGCTTCATAATCTAGACATTATTTAATGAAGCCTCACAGTAACTATACTTATTAGTTGGTGACTCAGATACTCAAAGAGATTTAAATACTTTGCTCAAAACCATACAACTATTAAGGGATTGAACTAGTATTTGATCTCACATAGGGTGTAAATAACAAGTATAACTAATTAAAAAACATCTGAGAAACCTGACCTACCCAGGTCGACTTAAGCCACTTTTTCCCACTAGAGTATAGCATGGTGGCCTGGCTACTGCAGGAGAATGTGAGAAATGTTAATCCTAGCCTTCTCTCGCTCTCTCTTTTTTTTTTTTAATTATTATTTCCATAGGCTATTGGGGAACAGGTGGTGTTTGGTTGCATGAGTAGGTTCTTTAGTGATTTGCAAGATTTTGGTGCATCCATCACCCAAGTAGTACACACTGCACCCAGTTTGTAGTCTTTTATCCCTTACCCCCTTCCTGCTCTTTCCCCGAGTCCCCAAAGCCCGTTGTCTCATTCTTATGCCTTTGCATCCTCATAGCTTAGCTCCCACTTATGTGTGAGAACATACGATATTTGGTTTTTCATTTCTGAGTTACTTCACTTAGAATGATAGTCTCCAATCTCATCCAAGTTGCTGCAGATGCCATTAATTCATCCCTTTTTATGGCTGAGTAGTGTTCCATTGGCTATATATATTGCAGTTTCTTTATCCACACATTGATAGATGGGCATTTGGGTTGATTCCACATTTTTGCAGTTATGAATTATCCAGCCTTCTCTTATGTCCAAGCCTGTTGCTGAACCAACCCCAGGGTATACTGTGTTCAACCGACTGTATTGTAGCACTTACACCATTGTGGTATATTTCTCATGAAATGTCTCTCTCTCTCCAATTAGACCTTGAATTACTCCAAGGTAGGATCAGAGAAAAACCCCACTGACTTATATCACACTGCCTAGTACATAGCTTTTCAGTAACATATGTAATGGGTTCTGGACACACTACCCCAGTGTATGGGACCCTGGCAAACTGAGTATCTTAAGCTGAAGAAAGCTGAGAAAACTGCAGAAGCCAGAAGATTTCTCTGACCTTCTCTTGCCCCTACTGTCCTGAAGCAGGTCATAAAACTAGCTGACCTTTCCTTGAAGTAGGTCGTTTTCCTCTGTATACCCAGAGGAAACGAATGTTCTTATTCTCAAAGACACAGTGACACCCAGATGAATCTGAACAAACAGGGCTAAGTTCCCCCAAGTTTACTACCAGTAGGACATGCCTTTTGTCCTCCAATCATAATTCTGCATGACTGTCCATAAAAATACACTTCTCCTCTTTCCTTTGGGTCTTCATTTTTAAGGAATCCTGTGTGATTAAAACAATAAAGTTGTACACTTTTCTCTTTTAATCTTTCTTTTGTTACCGGGAATCTCAGCTATGATTCTTGTAATGGGTGAGAAATCTTTTTCTCTGCTACATTTGCTAATAATATAATCTCTTCTATTTTTATATGCCTGCCCCCTGACATCATCCCATCTTCTCCCAAGTTGCCCCACACTAATATTAAAGAGTCACAGATGGCTAGTGTAAGAGTTAAAAATAAATATCTTTTCTTTGCAACCTTAGGTTCATGGCTGAGGCCCCTATAACAAAAGGCAGATTAACAAGAAAAAGCATACAGATTGATTTAAGTACTACATGATATGGGAGTCTCTGCGTAAGGAAAGGAAGACCCAAAATAAACAGGTAAACGTGCATTTTTGTGCTTATGTTTGATAAAGAGTAGACAGTTGTGGAGAAATATGATTGGACCAAAAGTGTGTGACCTAATGGTAATAAACTGGGAGAAAGTTAGCGAGACCTGTTTGTTCAGATTTTTCTCTATGTCATTGTGTTTTCAGAGATAAAGACTCCAGTGCAGTGGCTCACGCCTGTAATCCCAGCACTTTGGGAGGTCAAGACAGGCAGATCACGAGGTCAGAAGTGTGAGATTAGCCTGGCAAATATGGTGAAACCCCGTCTCTACTAAAAATACAAAACTTAGCCGGGAGTGTTGTCGCATGCCTGTAATCCCAGCTACTTGGGAGGCTGAGGCAGGAGAATCACTTGAACCTGGGAGGCAGAGGTTGCAGTGAGCCGAGATCGCACCACTGACTCCAGCCTGGGTGACAGAACAAGGCTCTCTCTTAAAAAAAAAAGAGAGATAAAGACATTTCTTTCCTCCAGGTGTAGATGGGCATCTCTGGCATGAAGATCTTATGACTTGCTTCAGGGGTGAGGGGCGGGAGAAAAGTCAGAATGACTTTCCTAGGTTTTATAGTTTGCTTCAGGTAAGAAGGGTGAGGGGAAGGTGAAAGAGGCCCCTCTGCTACTGCTGTTTTCTCAAATGCCAAGGTGCTATGTTTTGAGGTGGCACGTCCTGAACTTTACCACTGGACAATTTGCTAGGTGTAAAATCCTTGCTTCTACTACTGTTTTACTTCTGTAACTATTGGACAATATGGTAGCATCAAATGATGGACAGGCATCAAATAGACTATCTCCATCATCACAGGTCACAAAGGTGTGAGACTTGGAGGAAATTATTTAAATCCTTAGGGCTTAGTTTTCGTTCGTAAGCTATGGACAAAAATCAAACCTATATTATAAAGTTTATTGAAGAATTTAATGAGATAATATATGTAAAAAGCTTAATACAATGTCAGTTATATAGATCCAAGAAACATTTTCTATTAATGTTGTTATTCTGAGTCAAATAAATTATAATTTCATAATTTTTTTCCATATCGGCATTCATATAACTTTTTTTTAAGAATACAGAGTGACATGAAAAACTTACTTTCAAGAGTTTTAAAGAATAGAAAATGTAATAAAGGATTGATGAGACAGTACCATTGTGACTATCCACCTCAATACATTTTCTCAGATAAACGTACTCATCTAAAACTGTCCCACACTGGCTGTCTCAGTGAAAAACAAGACTGACCTGTATCTGTGAAATACCAGAAGCAACGTGATTACATGAGAATTCTGCTGGAAAACTGAGCTGAGTGATTTGTGGCTTAAAAATACCTGACTTTTTGAGCATTTTAATTCATGTTTTAACTTCTTTTTTTAATGAGGACAATGTGGAGGTTTGTTTTGTTTGCTTTAACCAGAATGGAAATGACTTATTATTATTTTTTCCCTAGATGTCATGGTGCTGTTGCTTAGATTGAAATGTGGAGGAAGAAAACAGGAAAGGAGGTGAAATGAGAAGGCAATCAAATCAGCAGCTGAGCTTTAGGAAACTATTTCAAATATTGAGCAAAGCAGTGGAAGAGATGGGAGGGGAGAAACCTTCTTGGAAATTTGATAAGAGGGGGACGCTTGCCTCAGGAGGTAAATACAGGAGCGTGTGTACAGTACTCGGCTTTCTCATACACGCATGTGGTTAGGCTGAGGATTTCCAGGGCCTTTTCTAAAATGAAGGAATCTCCTGAAGCAGTTGGGCTGAAGCACAGATCCCCAAGCCTTGAAACATGAGCAGGCCTAGTAGCAGAGCCCAAGGATGAAATCCTAGCATGCTTATCAGCTGCACAATCTCACCCTTAGCAAATTCTGTGTTTGCTAAACACCTTGTTCCTGCATATACAGCTCTGAAAGGGAATGCCCTCTCATTTTCAACACTCTGGGGCTAATGTTCTGCATCAGTCAGGGCTGCCATCATGGATCCAACATTTTTCCTTTTAAATCCACGTGAGTTTCCTTTTTTCATGATGTGAGCAAATTGAAACTTGCGTGCTAGCACCTTGCAAAACGTACCTGCTACAGAGAAGCTTTCTGATTAGCCTAGTCCTGTTATAATCATTGGTTTTGCAAGAGTAATTCAGGAAATGTTCTCAATACAGCCTAATTCCCACATGCGCAGTGAAACACAGGAGGATTTTGCAGGTAGAATTTAATATACAAATAGTCCAAAGGAGCTATTCAAACGCATTTTGAGGATCCAGCTAGTTAATACATGAGGATCGTTGCCAAGAAACATTGTAGTATTCTTTTTCTCTCCAGAAATACCTAAGATAATTGTCTTTTAAAGGTAAGAAGATACTTGAAACCAGATCCGCCTGCATTCCAAGCCCTACAGGTAGTCTGAGAGGTTTATGATAATGAAACCCTCCTTTAGTCATTTCTATTTCTTTAGTGGTTATTTATGCAAATGAACAGATTTTTCACTACCTAGAAACAGATTCACGGATGAATGAATCTCCTCCTCCTGAAGAAAACATTTCAGCCCTTCTAGCCGGGAAGTCTCCAAAAGAGTATTTGTTGGGTTGATTATAAACTACTTTGATATCCTACTACGCTGAGTTTTGAAAAATAAATAACTGTATTTGTGACTGTAGCAGAACTGAGCCTTCAGAGGAATCACATTTTCACATAAAGAAGCAAAGTTTAATCTAGTATTTTAAAAATCATTGTAAGAACTTCATACTACTCAGTGGATATAAAAATTAAAAATCCTCAGTGTCTCTTCCACATATATCTCCAACATAAGGAGAGACATATCAAAGGAAAAAACAAACAAATAAAAGGTATATGCAGTTGTCTTTTGCTTGAAATGTTAGCAGCGAAAGGCCTGGTAAGGTTTCTGCTCAGAGAAAAGGTTGTGGCCCCCTGGGATGGATCCCGGATTGTGGAAGGTTACTGATACCAGTTGGGTGGGGATAATATTGGAATCACCCATCCAACACGGAGAAAACCATGCTCATATGTACTAAAAAACCAGCGAAGAAACAATAAAAATTATAATGAGTTCTGGCTTATTCTCAACCATGCCAGAAATAATGGTTTCTAATTTGATACAGTGTCAGAATCATATGAATTTATCAATTAGGAATCAAGTTGTTTCATGCCATTTCACTCACTGATGAAATAATCATTTAAATAGATATGAATGTTGGTAAAAAGAAGTTTACTTCTGCCTTTTTATTGTGATAGGTTGCACCAGGTAAACCTGGTTTGCTTGATTTTCAAACTCTGATTTCTTTTATTCAACAATCTGAAAATGCCCCAAGGCTTTTGTACTTTCTAAGCTCATGTTGGCTTTGTAAAAAATTTCAGCTTAGCACTGAATTTTTTTTTTTTTTTTTTTTTTTTTTTGAGGCAGGGTCTTGCTCTGTCACCCAGGCTGGAGTGCAGTGGTACCATCTTGGCTCACTGCATCTTCAACCTCCTGGGCTCAAGCAATCCTCCTGCCTCAGCCTCCCAGGTAGCTGGGACCACAGGTGCACATGATCTTGCCTAGCTAATTTTTTTTTTTTTTTTTTGGAGAGGCAGGGTCTCACTATGTTTCCTGGACTGGTCTTGAACTCCGGGGCTCAGGTGATCCTCCCACCTCAGCTTCCCAAAATGCTGAGATTACAAAAGCATGAGCCACTGCCACCAGCCTGCACTAAATTTTTAAAGGATAGCACAAAAATTATATTACATTCAAATTCATTACAAATGTTATATTTTGGTTTGGAAAAGATGGTTCTGAGTTCTGTCATCCAAAAGATCACCAAAATGGCTAAATAGTAGAAAGGGAAGCTTTATTTGCAAGCTGGAAAGAGAAAGTCTCTAGCATGGAACAAAGGTGCTCTCTTGCAAAAGGGGAAGGGACAGGTTGGGCTTTTGTCTCACAGGGCCTGTATCATATTCGACAGGTTTTGGTGGAAAGCTATACATATTTATGAGGGGAGCTGAGTGCATGTGTAATGGATAAATATATGTGTAACATACATCCATATTCACTTTGAGTTTTAGCATTAAAATGAGGTGGAATTTGGCTTTTTACACCAAAAGGTGAACTATGGGACACAAAGATGGTTTGTGCGCAGCCTCTGTGAGCTGCTGAAGCCTGAGGTCTGTTAACAGCTTATCAGAAGAGGATGTTAGGATAAGGCCGGGCCTCTGTCCAATCAGAGTTACAGTGGTCTAGGTTGGAAATCAAAGCTGACAGATCCTATTGTTAGGGAGTTTAGCCCTAGGAGTTTAGAAATCACCCAAGTCAGCTGGGCCCTGAACCCTACACCCACAGGTGACTTTGTTTCCTTAACCCTTGGGTCCATCTCAGTGGATAAAGGGGGTCTATTTTAGCATCTCAGATCACAGTTCCTATGCACATCACAAGGTGCACTTGCAAACAATACATGAACCCAGTGTTTGAGTTTGAACATGGCTACCAGCACAAACCATGGAGAAAGAGGGACCTTGGTGTGAATCCAGCTCTGCCATTTTCTACGCATGTCACCTTGGGCATGGTGTTTAGCTTCTGCTCAGTTCTTTCCTATACAGAGCTGGATTGATAAAGCCTAACTCGAGTGAGAATTCAATGAGGTAATCATTCAATAAGACAATCAGTCAATCAAATGCTATTGAGTATTTACCAATTACCAAAGACCATGTCTGGAACATAACTCTCAAAAAATAACAGCAGTTATTATTAGAAAGATATATTAATTTCCATCCATCTCCTTTTGGATCAATTTACAGGGCCATCCACCACGAATAAACAACTTAGCCCAGAAGATAATCAGATTTCACTAATTTGGGCATATTAACTCATCCTTAATTTTTAAAGGAGAAATATGGCAAGATTTCTTTTTTCTAATTTTACAGATGAAAACAGTGATGTTTAAAAGTTTGTGAACCTTTTACAATGAGGCAAAACTATCTAAGATCAGGTCTATAAATTATAGGCACAACTTACAATCCCCATTTTGGAAAAAGTTTAATTTACTTTTGTTTTGCCATCTGCAAACTAGCACGTAGGGATAATGTAATGGTTATGAGAACAAGCAAAAATTACATGTAAGAGTGATGTTTGTTCAAGCCAACTAAATATGGCCTGAGAAGGACTCCGTACTTCCATATTTGAGTCCTTGTGGATGAACTGTAACCTAGTTTAATAGTCAGACAAAATTGAAAACCCAACAGAACCCACCTGTAACAATGGCTGAGTGTTGGCCAATCCCAGTGGCCATATTTCAACCACTCATAGACTGCTGAGTGTTCAAACTGTGTTCAAATAAGGCAAACACCAAACTGTAACCAATCTCGCTGTTTCTGTACCTCACTTCCGATTCCTGTACATCATTTTATCTTTTTGTCTATAAATTTGTTCTGACCATGAGGCACCCCTGGAGTTTCTGTGAATCTGCTATGGTTCTGGGGGCTGACCAATTCTCAAATTGTTCATTGCTCAATTAAACTCCTTTAATATGGCTGAAGTTCTTCTTTTATCATATTTAGTTCCAATAATTACTAAAGTAATATTCTTCTTCTATATGACTTATAAATGAAAACTCAGTTTCAATTTACACTTCTACCAACAGAGTATGAGAGTGCCAAAGTATCAACCTTTGGCAATATTGACATTTTAACAATGCAACTATTAAAACTGTATTTTTTTTTTTTTTTTTTTTTTGAGACAGTCTTACTCTGTGACCCAGGCTGGGGTGCAGTGGCACAATCTCTGCTAACTGCAACTTCCTCCTCCCAGGTTCAAGCTATTCTCCTTCCTCAGCCTCCCAAGTAGCTGGGAGTACAGGCATGTCCGCCACCACGCCTGGCTAATTTTTGTATTTTTAGTAGAGACAGGGTTTCACCATATTGGTCAGGCTGGTCTTGAACTCTTGACCTCAGGTGATCCGCCTGCCTTGGCCTCCCAAAGTGCTGGGATTACCGACGTCAGCCACTGGGCCCTTCTAGTCTCATTATCATTTTAATTACTATTTCTCTCTTCCCATGTAAATTGCCAATTTATGTTTCTCCTCCATCATACTGCCTCTGCATTTCCCTTAAATTTTTTTCTATAGTGTTGATACTTTCTTTAAAAAAACTGATTTGTAGGAGTTACATAAGACTACCAAAGATACTGATCTTATGGATATAGTTGCATATATTGTCAAATTTGAAATTTGTCTTTTACCTTTCTTTGATGCTGTCATATATATGTCATATAGATGCTTTAAATTTTCTATGTAGCAATACTGTTCATCCTATTCAATATAAATTCTAAAATATACATCTTTCTAAAGAAAGTCTTTTCGGCCAGGCACAGTGGCTCATGCCTATAATCTTAACACTTCGGGAGGCTAAGGTGGGTAGATCACTTGAGGTCAGAAGTTCAAGACCAGCCTGGCCAACACAGTAAAGCCCCATCTCTACTAAAAATACAAAAATTAGCCAGGTACGGTGGTGTGTGACTGTACTCCCAGCTATTTGGGAGGCTAAGGCAGGAGAATCTCTTGAATCTGGGAGGTGAGGCGGAGGTTGCAGTGAGCCAGAATCATGCCACTGCACTCCAGCCTGGGCAACAGAGCAAGACTCTATTTCAAGAAATAAATAAAGCAAGCCTTTTCAACCTCAAGTTTATAGAGATAATATCTCACATTTTTCTATTACACTTGTAATTTTATTAATTGGTTAATTGGGGTTTAGACATTCAGTTGTTTTCCTCCACTGCGTACACAGTTCCCTCTATGCTGATTTGAAACCCCCGTTTGAGTGTCAGTGCTGTGGCAGCGTCATTCTGCTGTTGCCCCAATTCACAGTCCCGAGTCCATCAGGAGCTGACCTTTACTTCTCCACCTTTAATTTGGGCTGGCCTTGCTACTTTGGCCACAAGAATGCAGCAGAAATGACGATGTGCCAGTCTCAAAAAGGCCATGACTGTTGCTGCTGTCTTTCTCAACAAGCCTACACTAGCCTAGAATGAGAGGACATCTGGAGGCAGCCTGCATTCCGCAGCCTAGAACAATTTACAGCTGGCCCACCCTCAAACACGCAAGAGAGCCCAGCCAAGACCAGAACTGCCCAACTGGCTTGTACATTCATGAAAAATAGCAAATGCTTATTATTTTAAGCCACTGAGGTTTTATTAAACATCATAGCCTAGCTGATATACACAAAAGTTTCATACATACACTCTTTCCAGACGTTGTTCTGCTCTATCGGTTCTAGGTGTGTTCCTGTAGCATGTGTGTCCCTATTGCCATTCTGCTGGACATTTTCTGCCCAGTCCTTAGGTGTGTGCAGCATGAGGTGTAGTGAGTGACAGTCCTCTGCTTGGCATGTCACAGATTCTCCCACATCCTCTAAATGCTTCTGGCAAGGGCTTGCTGTTTCCCTTTGTAAATGTCTGTTCGACACCTTCTACGTCCACAGTATCATGCTAAGTTCTCTAGGAGGTAAGAGGATGAGCGTGAAACAGCATGCCGGATTGCACAAGGTGTCACCGCACTTAGGTACTGAATAACTGTGTGCTGAAGAAAGTAAAAATAATTTATATGTCATTCTCTCCTAGAAAGCATAGATCCCTCTTTTCACCAAAGGCAGATGATCACTCCCTCCTGCTCAAGGTGTGGTTGGAAATAAATGTAGGACAAGAAGAGAAAAGCATGGACAAATAAGGTCTTATGGTATATAATCAACACAGTGACTCCATAAGATAAGGCTACTTTATTTTATAAAGTTGAAAACTGAGTGTCTATATGAAGAGACTTTCCTGTTTTGCCAAAATTTTCTAATGAACAGAAATATGTGTCCGGCAGCAGTCTGGATGGTTCAGTGGCTGATGTGTGTTCAATCTCAAATTTATATTCTCATCTCTTTTCTCATTGTATACAATAAAGCCAGACACTAACTATGTTGTATCTCATTTTATGTATTAATAAAATTACAGCATGTTGTGAGGTTTAATTAGATAATAAAGCACTTAAAGACCCCTCCTTGATAAGACTGTGTAAGGGAATAATATTGCTAATTTAGTAATCATCATATACAGTGAAAAATTTCCCCTAAAATTTTCAGAGACACTTTTAAAACCCCAGACAATCACATCAGCTTTGGGTATGTTAAAAAACAAGAACTGTTGAGGACCTTCGTCTTGGGATGGATGAACTATGTCGTGCTCACTCTCCTTTTTAAATTTGTATTTATACCTCCTCTTCATTTAAATGTTTAATTAGTAAGAAACACTTCCATGCATTATAATTAAATGCAAGCACAGATTCTTCACCACAAAAGAGTCATTTTCCATTCAGTTTATACAAAGTTTTGTTTTGTCCCTGAATGAATCAATATGAAAATTAAGCTCGTTGTCTAAAAGCCTTAAAAAGAAGTATCGCTTTCATAATACAAGGAAGATTCAAATGAATTAAAAGTCTCAAAGCATATCCTTTTAGAATAATTGCATGCTATATTCTTGCAGCCCTTAAAGGTAGCTTTCCCAGAGAAAAGAAAAATGAACAAAGGAGGCCTTTCGTTCCAGTTCATCTTCTTTAGGAGCTGGAACCTTTTCACAGTTGAAGCACAATTTTTCACTTTTAATTGGTTAGCTTGTAATGGGAAGATTGTGGGACAAAAAGCAATCCTTGTTCTGATTAGTGATGGAGGGGACCTGTGAGTGTTGGGAGGTTTGGAGGTAATGAACAGAATAAAAGGCCTCACGTGAACATGTTTATTGGGATCTTCTCCAAACATTCTGACCCTTTCAGAGCTGCAGAATTTGGCTAGAGATCCTCTACATAACAATGTGTTGAATCTAGGAAATTCTCATTTTATCTCTTCAGTCCTCATTCTGGTCTTCGTGTTCCAAAGTTCCTGTGAAATGTATACATGTCTGTGCATGTGTCAATGTCTGCTTGCATCTGTGGTAAAGAGAATGACAATTATCCCTTAAATTCCTTTTATGTTGAAAATCGTGCTTGATGTAACATATACTGAATTTTTTTTAATCTTAGTACTGGCTTGAGAGCCAAGGCTAGAAACACAAGATGTAGAAGCCTTTCTCCTAATACCTCTGTTATGTTAGCACTTCACTGTTTCCACTTCAGCCAGGACCCAAAAGATATTCCAGAATTCGTAGGGTAACTATAGTTTATAATAATCTGTTTTGTATGTTTCAAAATAGCCAGAAGAATGCTAATGGTTCTAGCATAAAGAAAAATGTTTGCAATGATGAATATCTGAAGTACACCGATTTGATCTTTACAAATTATATGAGTGTATTAAAATATCACATGTACTCCATAACTATGTACATCTATTATGCATGGATAAAAAAGAAAGAAGATATCCAACATTAAATAGGCTCCTTTCCCCTACCTTAAAATATATAATGGGCATGAGTTGAAACTGAACTGGATATAGGATGGCTCATGTTTGCCCAAAATGCTTGTTCATTTTGTTTTGGCATGAATGTGTATTACCCACTCTTTGTTCAAAGAAGAACAGATAATTCCAGGGTTTTCTGTGTACAAACTGCACCGTATTTAAACAGAGACAGATGGTGTCTTAATTACTGTGGTGTCCAGAAGCTAATATGTATGAATCTGTCCACCAGCATTTAAATGGGAGTGGTCTTTCTCTAATGACAGGGGGAAAGACGATGGAAATCATCATACCATTAGAAAAGGGAGCCACAAGCCCACCAACTGCATTGATGCCATGTCGGTTTATGTTCACGTGAACTAGGAAGTTGAAGTAGAGTCCGCGGATATGGGTTATGTTGAAAAGAAATTTATAAAGAAATAGATATACAGATAGATACTCTTTTTTTCTCCAACAATTTGTTACACACTCTATTGCCCCAAATGCTCACACCATGATCCGATGGAGACAGTCAAATAATTTTCTAAAACACTCACTTAACATTTTATTGGTGACTTTAACTCTGCCATTTGTGCCTGAAGCATCAACGGGTTTACTTATCAAGCAGGTCTGCATAGCTATGGAACGCCCAGGAGGGCTCACTCATCTGCTGATGTGGCAGCAATGAATCAAATGCACTTCTGTAAGGAAGGCAGGATAAAAACCCTTTCCTTCACTCCCAGATACTGACGTCTGATTGAAGAGTCTTTTGCTGACAACTGTGGCCAGCAAAGTGCTCTTCCCTTGGCTACTTCTGAAGTATAGTGCAGCTCAACTATGATTTCCAGGCAGCAATGTCCTTAATCCCAGCTCTGATCAGCTGCTCAGCACAATAATAGACATTTGTGAACATGTGTTCTCAGGCCAGAAGACATTCACCTTTCCTCTCCCAGGAGAGGTCCTCTGCCCTTCCCTGCCTTGTGTCTAACTCAGCTCACATTCTGCCTCTTGGCGGAGTCAGATAGCTGGTGCTTCTCTAACCCTTGGAGTCTAAACATAGTTAGACTCCTTTCTCTGGGGTATAATTACTTGTTTGAGAGAGGGACTTTTTAAAGTCATGTTTAAAATTACTACGATACACATAAGCGTCAACTGGCATAGTCAATTGTGAAATACATGCTTCAGAAAAGGATGAGGAAACAAGAAATAAAAAGTTATTAATAGTAAAATTAGTTTGTGAAAAAAATTATGGAAAACAGAATGTAGCATTCTCTCCAAGTACCTCCACGAGACACTTTTTCAGTTCAGAAGGAAAAAATGGCACTATTAGGGTGGAGAAAGATGGCAGATGGGTTGTGTATTAGGCCATTCTAGCATTGCTATGAAGAAATGCCTGAGGTTGGTAATTTATTTTTTATTTATTTATTTATTTATTTTTTTTGAGATGGAGTCTCACTCTGTTGCCCAGGTTGGAGTGCAATGGCATGATCTTGGCTCAATACAACCTCCGCCTCCCAAGTTCAAGTGATTCTCCTGCCTCAGCCTCCCGAGTAGCTGGGATTATAGGTGCACACAACCATGTCCAGCTAATTTTTATATTTTTTAGTAGAGACAGGGTTTCATCATGTTGGCCAGGCTGGTCTCGAACTTCTGACCTTGTGATCCACCTGCCTCAGCCTCTCAAAGTGCTGGGATTACAGGTGTGAGCCACTACGCCTGGCCTAGGCTGGTAATTTATAAGAAAAGAGATTTAATTGGTTCATGGTTCTGTTGGTTGTACAGGAAGCAAAGTGGCATCTGCTTCTGGGGAGGCCTCAGGAAGCTTCCAATCATGGCAGGTGAAACGGGAGTAGGCACATCACATGGCAAAAGCAGGAGCAAGAGAGTGAGTGTGGGGAGGGAGGTGTCACACTTGTAAATGAGCAGATCTTGCAAAAACTATCGTGAGGACAGCAGTGTGGGGTAGGAGGTGTCACACTTTTAAATGACCAGCTCTCGCAAGAACTCACTATCGTGAAGATGGCACCAAGCCATGAGGGATCCTCTCCCAAGATCCAAACCAGGCCCCCACCAGGCCCTACCTCCGGCACTGGGGATTAGAGTTCAAAATGAAACTTGGGTGGAACAAACATCCAAACTCGATCAGATTGTAACGCCTTATTAAGGTTACATCCCCAGTAATGTGACACGATCTTAGCACACTATGCGCTCCATGACACGACGCATTCAGAAGGACATACTCATGCTCCTGTGGTTGTCTTTCCAAAAATGTACAACCTCAATCTAATCATGAAAACTCAAACTCAAATCGAGAGGCTTTCTACAAATATAACTGACTTTAAAGTGTCTAGGTCATAAAAGAAAAGCAATTAGGAACCCTAATAGACCAGAGGTGAGCAAGGTATGACAACTAAGTGCAAAGAGGGATTGTAGAGTGAAAAGAGACCCTTTCAGAGGAAGCTGCCAAAGTCTGAGTAAAGCCTGTAGGTTACTTAATAGCAACAGAGCAGTGTTGTTAGCATTAGAAGAAACTGAGCGAAAGATATGCAGGGACTCTGTACTGTTTGTACAATTTTTCTGTAGGTCTAGAGTTATTTCAAAAGAAAAAATTAGAATAACACAAAGGCTCCTTGACTTACAATACTGTTATATCCCAGTAAACCCATCCTAAGTTGAAAATATGATCAATCCAAGATGCATTTAATGCACCTAACCGACCAAACATCACAGTTTAGCCTAGCCTACCTTAAATGTGCTCAGAACACTTACCTTAGCCTACAGTTCAGCAAAATTATCTAACACAAAGCCTGTTAGAGTGTTGAATATCTCATGTAATGTGTTAATTACTATGCTGAAAGTAAAAGATGAAATGGCCATATGGTAATTCAAAGTATGGTTTCTACTGGATGTATATTGCTTTCCCACCACCATAAGTCAAACCATTGTTAAGTTAGAGACCATTAGTAACTTTTATTGATCACTATGTGCTAAACACTATTCTAACTCATATATATGTAATCTCATATATATGCTTTCACTTACTCTTTGGAAAGTCTGAAAAGGTAGGGAATACTATTACCCTCATTTTAGAAATGCAGAAACTGTGGCATGAAGAGATTAGGTAACTTGCTCCAGTGAAGAGATTAGGAAAGGCCAGATCCAGGATTGGGACCCAAGCCATCTAGATCTGAAGATCATCTGACTTCCCCCAGGTTTCTTTACTGACTTTTAATAAGAATCAAGTTAATTGTAATCCCTTAAGGAGCATGTTCAAGGAATAATTTAGGTTCCCACATAGCCAGAAATGGAAAGATGGTTGAAATGAAAGCTTACCTGGAATAGCATAAGAAACTCTGCATGTACTGATGTGGCTTCTTCAGCCTCTGGTACAGAAGAACGTGTGCATTGCTGAAGAGGGGAAGCTTTTCCTATATCAGTCAATGCTGCTGGTGAAAGCTTGACCACTGCCTCTCTGCAAAAGGTGGGAGGGTCCTGCAGCATTCGCCTGTTCTCTTGGTGAAATGTTCCCACCTTGGACAATTTCAAGCAACAAACATGATTGGTTGACATCGGCCTCAAAATTCATAAAAAAATTTACAGTTAGCTTTTGAGCAGGCTCTAGCACATTACTTAATTAACATTACAATGGCCATGGCATCTGATTTTTTTTTAAGTACAGAGAATGAAAAGTAGGTGGAAAAATGCAAAATATGCCTTCCATTAATACATCTAATTCTTGTGCAAACATCAAGAAGAACATGCAAAAAAGCAGCTCTGTTTCTGTGGGGCTGGTCTGTGTTATGAGTCTCTTCTTTCTGTAAGACTAAGTCATTTATAATAGTTTTGAAATTTGATTTTTTTTTCTTGCTTACTTTGTGACCTGTTCACATTTACACAGCAAGCGTTCTGCTCATGCCACAGTATCTCAGGGCATAGACAGGAGGAACCCAATCAGAAGAACCTCCCAGACAGTGTCCACAGGGTTTGAAGGCTTTTTAAAGAAGTCACAAATTTAAAAATGAAGTGTGTAAATATGTAACTCATACTGAAAAATATGATATATCCGTGGAAAACACAGAAGCAAAGCTGTTGGTGGGGGAAATAACCTCACATTATTTATTTTTATTTTTGTGTGTTTGTGTATTTTGTGTATTCCAATGCAAATCTTCTTGGACAGGAAAGTGAGTGAGGGGCTATGGAGAAAAAAGGATTTCTTGGTGAACCAGATAGAATGCTTGGTGGCACATTGAATTATCCCACACTCAACTCCTTCACTCTCCTATGCAACATACACACAACCACTTTGATGACCTAGATGATTCTCATTCATTCAAAACCACAAATTTAACGATTTTCTACTACCTGCTAGGCATTTTTTTCTAGACTGAAGGCAGAATATTGAATGTTTTCTGCTCTCATAAAGCTGGTATTCAAAAAGTGATTTTTTTTTACATTTTTGATAAATGTTATGGAATTAAAGGAAGATATATGACTGTATTAATCCATTTTCATGCTGCTATAAAGAACTGCCCAAGACTGGGTAATTTACAAAGGAAAGAGGTTTAATTGACTCACAGTTCAGCCTGGCTGGGGAGGCCTCAGGAAACTTACAATCATGGCGGATGGCGCAGGAGAGGCAAGACACCTCCCTCGCAAGGCAGCAGGAAGGAGAATGACTGCAGGTAGAACTACCAAACGCTTATAAAACCATCAGATCTCGTGAGAACTCACTCACTAGCCTGAGACCAGCATGGGGTAAACGGCCCCCATGATTCAATTACCTCCACCTGCTCACTCCCTGGACAGGTGGGGATTATAAGGATTACAATTTAAAATGAGATTTTGGGTGGGGCGGGGCGACACAGCCAAACCACATCAATGACTTTGAGTAATGAGCGATCTAACGTAGCCTGGAAGCATCTGGCAAGGTTTCCCTGAAGGAGTTTCCAGAGAAAGTTCCCTAAGAAGCAAAGTATGCTTAGGAGTTATCTACATGAAGCCCACCACTGAGCAGAAAGCTACCCCAAGTATAGGGAACCACATGCTCAAAGGTTTTGAGACAGAAGGAGTCAGGAACTGAAAGGTCATTGGGTTGGGAGCTTTGAAGGCAAAAAGCACAAGCAGGAACCCCCTCCTAAAGGCTCTTGCAAGTCATGTTCTGGTGTTTGTACTTTAGCCTAAGAGCAGAGGAGGCCATTAAAGAGTGAAGCAGAGTATGACATAATCAAAGCTGCAATTAAAGTCAATGCAGAACTTGCTTAGCTTAGGCTATAAACCCTTCAACTATGAACTGCAGAGCGGTTCAGTTAGTTCATATTGAAAGCAGGTGACACCAACATTCTGCTATGCCTAGCAGAACTACTTTTAGCAGAAGTGAGGGGGTGGACAGGGAGCTAGCATACTTTGTGCAAAACCAACTATTATTTTAAGTTCTAACTGGGAGCTCACATTTCCCAACTGAAAACCTGTAATATTGCTGTAATCAGAATTCTTGTTTGCTTTTTAAGTTTATGTTTTGTTTTTAAAGAAGAGTCCAGATTTATAAGGCCTCACTAAGCATTCCAAAACTACAAATAGAAGGAGATGAATGTATTTAATTCCTTTGGAACATATAAAGTCTATCACTCCCATATGGGTTTATTTTCCTCATCAATGGATTTTCTAGTATCTATTATTTAATGAGCACTGGCTTCTGTTTGCCAGATGGCCAATTGAGCCCATGGTAAGCCCCAAACCTCACCCCAAATTCCATGGCAATGACAGAAGACATATAAAAATAAGGGGGAAAAGCCTGTGACACCCTGGAAATCAGAGGTTAGGCCCATCAATGTACAAGGAACTTTGGGGAGTTTCTAAGAGATGCGAGGCACCTGGGATTAAAAAGGAGGACTAATCAGTGAAGAAAATCCCAGGAGTCAAGATAAGCCAGGGCAAGCTGGGCCTGAAGGGGCGCTGGATGTCTTTGCCAACAATACCCCCAAAATGTCCTAAAAATCAGTAGTGAGAGAGGTCTTATAATCTTAGGGAAAGGACCAACATATTCAACTTTACAAAAAGTAAAAACTTTTGTGAGGCAAAAATGAAGTTATTCAGAACTACAAAAACAGTAACAGCAAATGGAAAATATTTCTGCAACATAGAGACAGAAGAAGGCTTAATACTTTTATTATATAAAAAGTGTTTTAAGAAACATTAAGAAAAATACAAATACCACAATAGAATAATGGCCAATAACCAAAATGGTAAGTTGTAAAAGAATACAAGTGACCATAAATTTGTTTTGTTTTGTTTTAATGCTCAAATTATAATCAAAAGAACTTAAAGGAAAACCATAAACTCTCTTTTTAAACCGAGCAGCTTAGCAAACATGGCGCTACCCAGTGTTGACAAATGTGGAACACTACTCCTGTGGGAGTGCCAGCTTTTAGGAGGAAAACCTGGAAACCAGTATTACAAGGCTTGGAAATGTGACAGACTTTAATCTATCAATTTCTTCTTTAGGACCAGGCACAGTGGCTCACGCCTGTAATCCCAGCACTTTGGGAGGCCAAGTGGGGTGGATCACTTGAGGTCAGGAATGCAAGACCAGCCTGGCCAACATGGTGAAACCCCGTCCTTACTAAAAATACAAAAATTAGCCAGGTGTGGTGACAGACACCTGTAATCCCAGCTACTCTGGAGGCGGAGGTTGCAGTGAGCCGAGACTGTGCCACTGCACTCCAGCCTGGGCCACAGAGTGAGGCTCTGTCTCAAAAGAAAAAAAAAATCCTTTCTAGGTAACAGTCAGACAAATTTGCAGATTATCTGTTTGTTGGATCTTTATTTTTGGTAATTTTAGTCAGTTGGATACCCTCCCCTCAACTTTCTGACCCCATTCATGTCCTTCCCAGAATCTCAGAAGGTGAATGTATCTGGAAATAGGGTCATTCAGGTGCAATTAGTTAAAATGAGTTTTACTGGAGCAGTGTGGGACCTTAATCCAACATTATGCGTGCTCCTATAAGAAGAGAAGAGACACAGAGACACAGACATATGGGCAAAGGTCATGGAAACACACAGATTGGAGTAATGCATCTAAAAGGAATGCCAAGAACTGCTGGCAACTTCTAGGAAGGAATAAGCAAAGAAGGGTCCTCCCCTAGCACCTTCAGAGGGAGCGTGATCCTGCCAACACCTTGGTTTTGGTCTTCTGGCCTCCAGATAGAATAAATTTCTGTTTTAAGTTTCCAGTTTTGATACTTTGTTATCACAGCTTTAGGCAACTGGTGCAAGACTAACATCAAGAAATTACCCAAATGACCACCAATGAGAATTGATTAAATAATGATAAAAACTCTGCATAGTGGAACCCTGTGAAGCCAGTAGAAACAAGGAGACGTATCTGTGTGGATGGATATAGGAAGCTGCCGCAGGTGAATATGCCTGGTTCTATAACAACATATATGTGATTTTATTACAACAATAAATATGCATGTGAAAAAAGAAGAAAAAGACGTAGCTCGAGTTGTTAGCCATGTCTTATATTTTCTATTTTATAGGCTTCTGTATTGTTTATATAGTTTTCTTTTTTTTTTAGAGGCAGAGTCAATGTTGCTCATGCTGAGCTTGAACTCCTGGTCTCATGGTAAGCCTCCCACCTTGGCCTCCTCAGTAGCTAAGACTACAGATGCATGCCGCCACACTCAGCTCTGGCTTATTTATTTTTTATTTTTATTTATTTTTGAGATGGGGTCTCGCTCTGTCATCCAGACTGGAGCACAGTGGGAAGATCTTGGCTCACTGCAGTCTCAGACCTCCTGGGCTCAAATAATCATCCCACTTCAGCCTCCCAGGTAGCTGAAACTACAGGCATATGACACCACGCCAGGCTAATTTTTTTTTTTTTTAGAAATGGGGTTTCACCATGTTGCCCAGGCTGGTCTCGAACTCCTGAGCTCATGAGATCCACACACTTCAGCCTCCCAAAGTGCTGGAATTACAGGCGTGAGCCATTACACCTGGACTCAGTTCTTGTTTATACTTTTTAAAATGAGAATATATTACTTCCAAAATTAACAAAATAAGATATTTCCATTTTGGAAGAAAAAATACCTTTTTTTTAAAAAAAAAAAAGGTAATAAAGCACTATCCTGAAAAATACTGGTCAGTATCAAAATAATGTCATTAATATTTCTTCTCTGAATGAGTCACCTCTCACTCTCAGAATGATATTTTATTTGTAGAATTTTTTATCCTAAAATTGAATCAAATTAAAGAAATTGGTGGCCGTTCTCTTTTCATATAGACGTTGCTGGAAGGAAAATCTTGAGATAAAAATAAAAGCTATAAAAATACATCTCCTAAAGAACCTCTTCATTAAAAGATTTTCACTTGCCATTTCTGTCTCTCAATGCATCAGCCAGTATAGATACCGTCATATTTTTATGTGATTTATCTCATTGTGAGTATCATTGTTATTATTCTTTCATTTTCCTTCTTTTTATTCTTCCCCTCTTTTGGTAAATAGACCTTTTTCTGAAAAATAAATTACTTTTAATGCCTCCAGTTGAAAATAATCAAGTTAAGAAGTTGCTAGATTGGAAGCAATGCCCCCAAATCAGCCAGTGTGTTTTCAGTACTCTTTTAGGATACAGTCCTAGAAAGATCTAATTTTTAAAGCTATTCTTAACAAAAGCTTTGAAAATGATATTTGTCGTGTCTCTACACTGGATTTAATATGCTGTCTGAGTTTCCTCTCTTCAAGAGATACGTGCCATTCACTGTGTTTCTACTGCACTCCATGCATTTCATAGATAACATATCATTTAATCCTCACAATAAATCTAAAAAGTAGCCTTTGCCATCCTTCCTTAGAAGTGAAGAAACTGAAAATCAGAGGAGTTAGTAAACACCTCAGATCACACAGCCAGGAAATGAACAAGACAAGCCTGAAATCAAATTTTTTTTTTATTTCCAAGTCTATGCACTTTCTATTATACACTGAAATCCCTCAGTATTATCTACGTAATAAATGTGTCCCACTACATCACATAGGTTATGTGGCCTTTTTGCTTTGTTTTGGAAGTGCCCACTGCTTTATTAACTGGAAATGGAGGAATGTGAGGGCAGGTCTAGAAGTTCATGCCAAAGCAAAACATCATCTATAGAACAAAAGTTAAAAACAAATAGAAAATACAACTGTAAAAACCTGACGTGAATAAAACATAGCTTAAGCCATTTTAAAGAGTGAACCTTAGTACATGAAATAATACACGCTTTGCATTATAAATATCTTTGTTTAAGTATATGAAGCTTATCCTGTCTATAATAATACATAAATTGTAGAAGAAACACAATATTTTTAAATGACATCCTTTCTGTTCCAATCAGAATATAAAATGTCAAAGAACTGACATTTCAATGCCGTAAAGATCAAATATAACTTCTCTTACATCTCTTGTTAATATGGTAAGTTTGTTACGTATCTGAGTGGGGTTTGGAGCAGAGTTTGTTAATATTGTTTGTTACACATCTGAGCAGAGTTTGGAGTAATGCATAGGTTCTCCTACAGGGCACTTGTGTGTGTCAGCTGTGCCTTTTGCTTTTTTGTTTGTTAAAATGATGACCATACCCTCAGGTGGAGGCCCCCACACATTTGGAGGCAGAAATAAACATCCTCATTTTGTCAAGGTCAGTTTAGTCAGGGCTTCCACTAACAAGTGCACCCTGAACATCCAGTCTGTAGATCAGAGAGCCTGAAAGGAACTCGAGCAAACACAAATGCTGGGAAGTCTTGACCATGCTCTCGAACCTAACCTACTGGTAACTGAGCAGCTTGTTACCCAACAAGCCAGCAAGGGAGGGGTTGTATTTACTGGTTTATGTGGCCGCTTTCTTCTTTTGGACTCTGAGCTCCCTGAAAGCAGGAAGCTCATCTTTTTCATTTCTGCTTTATCCTCTGTGCCCAGCGAAGTGCCTGTCAATAATGGAATGAATGAATGGGACTGACATCAAATTAGGGCAAATGACTTGAAAGTGAAGGTGAACATAGGACCTCAACATTTATATAATTATTGTCGGTTCATCATTATCCAACCAAAGCACATGAGACATGAAAATAGTGGACAAACACATCCAGAACTGCCCTGAGTCCTAGAGGTAGGAAATATAGCAAGAAGCCAGGAGCTAGAAAGGGTGATTTGGGGAATGACTTAGGTTGGAGGCTGATACAAGCACTTTTCATCGCTCTGATGCCTTTGATTCCAGCTTTCATGTGAACAACGCTATAAATGATGGACAGGTAATTCAATCTTTTTGATTAAATGTATTTATATAACAGAGTGACAATGGGGTAGTGATTGATCTACGAGGTAAAATGCAATTGGAGGAAGTTGTCAATGTACTAATTAAACAGTGAAGGGAATCATCCTTCTGGAAGTTAGAAGAAAATAAATATGTCTTGGGGGAAGGCATGTCAGGGAGGGCTGTTGAGTGGCCACTAGCCTGGACGCGACTGAGAAGCACTGTGAAATTTGGATCTAACCACCAATTCAGATAGTGCGCAAAGAAAGATGGGGCTTTAACCAGAACATTAAAAAATCCCAGCACTTTGGGAGGCTGAGGCAGGCAGATCACCTGAGGTCAGGGTTTCAAGACCAGCTTGTCCAATAAGGTGAAACCCCGTCCCTATTAAAAATACAAAAATTAGCCAGGCATGATGGTGTCACCTATAGCCCCAGCTACTTGGGAGGCTGGGGAAGGAGAATCCCTTGAACCCAGGAGGCGGAGGTCGCAGTGAGCTGAGATTGTGCCATTGCACTTCAGCCTGGGCATTGCAGTGAGACTCTCTCTCAAAAAAAAAAATAGGGATTGAACTTGTTATCCTAAAATTGATGGTTCATTGTTCATTTGGATGCTTAATTTTTAAAACAAGGGCCCAGATATCCTTACACAGAGGGTGAATTTCTGCAGAGTAGGAGAGGGGATGAAGGGTTCTTGCTGAAGATGCTAGCTTTGTCCCAAGAGTAATTGAAACAATGCCCATTAAAGTCTCAGGTCTCAGAGGAAATGGGGGATCGTGTGACCTAACCTACAAATCCCTGCCTGGTGGCTGGAGTGGTTCCTCTGTGTCCGAGGAGAAATTGGACACAAATATTTACGGGTTGCTGCCATAACACATCAGCATATTAGCACCCTCACTCTAGCCCACTCACCATTTCCACTCATTTCGGCTGGCTCGAGTGAAATATCACAGCAATTATGAAAGTCAAGGTGCCGGGTGGGAGAGCTTTAGGAATGGCTCCAGCAAATTGCTTCCATTTTTCAGCTCACAGTGAGAAGAAAGGCAGAAACAGAGAGAGGTGAAAAAGAAAGCCAATGAGCATGCCTAATCCAGCCTGTATATCCTGCATATGTACATATATAAATATATTAAGCTTCCCTTTTGTGCCTTGGAGAGAAAAGAGCAGCAATCAGCAATTCAGGGACGATCAAATAGATTAAAGTGAACATCGTATATGTCTCAGAGGAGCCAGCGATAACATCTTTATTCTTGCTTAGCTACCTTCTCCTCCACACTGTGAGGGAATATATTTTATTAAAAACATTTCTTTTACCTGGAGGTCCTGTCAACTAACTAACAGAATGAAAAGAAAAGAAACTGAGAGTCTTCTTTGTGTGCCAAAAAAATAAGCTAGTTGTGAAAATGTTATTTAAAAAAATATATATCAGGAGAGAGCAAAGAAATGGCTTAAATTTTTCTGCTTCTGAAGTGGAACAGCATTTCTGCTTCCTTGTTGCCCTTCCTTTAGTATTCAGGAGATGTTTCCTCATCAAAAATAAACTCCCCACTAAAAATGGCCAATTTGCTTTTTAAAATCCCTTTTCAAAGATACATGAAGCCTTTTATTTGAAAACCTTGTCGTCACTACAACATAGGAATTCCTTGATCTTATTTTTACTAGATAGCACAGATTTTGGAAAGCATTTTATTGACAAGAGTCGGATAATGCAACTTAATCTAATTTGACCCAATATATTCTGATGTTTTCACTACAGCTGTCATGTTTTGAAATGTTAGCCAGGTTTTCTGTAGATCCATTTAAGTCTAAGTTTTAAAGATAAAGACATATATGCCTCAAAAATATCTAAGTTGATTCTGTTTTAGAGCTGAGATCTCCTCAATATCAATAGGGAACAAGGCAATAAAATACCTTAATTTATCCTTCTAAACTTTTCTTTCAATTTCTGGATGTTAGAATATGGCGATAAACCATAATTGCAAATTTCATTATTTTAACTAGTCTTTACTGCTAGCTATCAAAAGGATAAACACATAAACATCAAATTCCATTTTATAAAGATCACAAATGCTTTAAAAGAGAGAGTGTTACTTTATAAATAGAAAATTTGTGTTATTTTCCTCCAATTCTCTTAACCAAAATTGAGTCCCTCAAAGACAAACATCTAGCCTGGGATTTTCATAAACGTTGTTTCTGATGCAGAGTCAGTGTGGCATTACTAGAGGAAGGCTTATCACACATCACACACTTGTGCCTTTCAAGCAATCAGTTTAAAAACAGTTTTTGAACAGATTGCCACCCAATTTTATAACAATTGTTTTCCCTGATTTATTTTCCTTACTCACAAAATGGGGGCTCGTACAGGAGGCGGTAGCGCTAACATCCTTGCCACTTCCGGTGTGAATGCCCATCACGTGCCAGGTCAGACAGGAAGCCAATGAAGTACGCTTTTCCGTCGATGTGAAACCAAGGCGTAACGATTTCACGTCATCTGCCAAAAGTGAAGAAGATGTAGACAGAAGATTTGAATTCAGCTCTGTCTGCCTCCAAATCCCACGAGTTCTGTGCTCCAAAGCCCACAGGGGGCTGCTGCCTCTTCCTCAATGCTGAGTCCGACATTGCTGTATTCTTCTACAATTCTTCCTTCTTTATTTTTGCGTCTTCTCCATTGTGCACTGGCTAATTTTGTTTGGTCAGTCTTCTGTCTATTGCACAATCACATGACTTCAAATGATCATCTTTTTGCTTTTGAGATAAAATGTCCCAAGGTGTTAGGACTCAGTGAATTAGATTTCCAACTCTTATGCTTTGCTGGACCAGAGCGCATCTCACAGGGCTTGGTGATTACCTGCTCCTCACCTGTGTTAGTGAATCCACTGAACCAGAGAGGTCAGAGATGATGACTTCCCAACATCATGTTCCCTATCGTATCTACAACGCAAACATATTTGCCCTACAATGACAATTGGCAGATGTTAGCACAATCTCCAAAAATAACTAGGACATCCTACATGTTTAGAAGATGTTTCCATATTTCTTCATGCTTAAAAAAAGAATTCCGTCCCTCCCCTGTGCAGCATACTGCACTGTACACTGGTCCTGCCGATGGATTTGCCAAAATACGATTACACTAGTCTGATCAAGAATGTAAGGAATCGACGTCTTGGGAATATGATTTCTACTAATAGATACATACATACTATATTAGATTCCTAGGGCTGCTGTAACAAATGGCCACAAACTGAGTGGTTTAAAATAATAGAAACTTATTCCTTCACAGTGAAGGGAGCCAGAAGTCTGGAATGAGACAGGTCGGTCTGGTTTCTCCTGGAGGCTAGAGGAGAGAATTTACGCCATGAGCTTCTGGTGGTTGCAGGCAACACGTGGCATTTCTGGTGTTTTTTTTGTTTTTGTTTTTGTTTTTTTCTTTTTGAGATGAAGTCTCGCTGTCCCCCAGGCTGGAGTGCAGTGGCGCGATCTCGGCTCACTGCAGGCTCCGCCCCCCGGGGTTCATGCCATTCTCTTGCCTCAGCCTCCCGAGCAGCTGGGACTACAGGCGCCCGCAACCTCGCCCGGCTAATTTTTTGTATTTTTAGTAGAGACGGGGTTTCACCTTGTTAGCCAGGATGGTCTCGATCTCCCGACCTCGTGATCCGCCCTCCTTGGCCTCCCAAAGTGCTTTTCGCCTCCCAAAGTGCTGGGAGTACAGGCGTGAGCCACCGTGCCCGGCCAACACGTGGCATTTCTTGGCTTGTAGAGGCTTCACTTCAATCTCTGCCTCCATCTGCACATGGCCTTCTTCACGTGCTTCTCTGTATCCTCTCTGTGTCTCTCTCTCTCTTTTTTTTTTTTTTTTTTTTGAGATGGAATCTTGCTCTGTCTCCAAGGCTGGAGTGCAGTGGCATTATCTCAACTCACTGCAACCTCCGCCTCCCAGGTTCAAGCGATTCTGCTGCCTCAGCCTACCGAGCAGCTGGGATTACAGGTGCATGCCAGCATGCTGGGCTAATTTTTATATTTTTAGTAGAGACAGGATTTCGTCATTTTGGCCAGGCTGGTTTCAAACTCCTGACCTCAGGTAATCCACCCTCTTCGGGCTCCCAAAGTGCTGGGACTACAGATGTGAGCCATCATGCCAGGCCCCTCTCTTCTTTTTAAAAGGACACCAGTAGTTGGATTTAGGAGCCAGCCTAAATCCAGGATGATCTCATCTCTAGATCTATAATTTAATTACATCTGCAATGAACTTATTTTCATATAGGTCACATTCTAGGGTTCCAAGTGGACATAAATTTCGGAGGACACTCTTGAACCCACTGCATATTATAAGTGCATACATATACATTATATATTCCTGTGATTATAGACATGTAAAGAATAAAAATCCTATTTTTTTCCTTTGTTGCTTTTTTAAGGCACCCTGCTAGCATGGCGAAAGAAAACTTCTCAGATACATAAAATTTAAGAAAAAATGTTAACGAGTACATTTTAATGTATTTGATTTTGTGTAGTGTTACTTTGTTTCTTGCTACACTATTTTCAGAATCCTGTTTGGAATAAAACAAATTAAACTAAAAAAAGGTAAAGAATAAATGGATGGCTCTGCTCGTTGACTAAATTCTAAAATAGTCTTAATAAGGTAACACTCATCAATTTGAATAACACTTTTTGCTATTTGAAGCATATACAAATTTGAAAATTGCTTTAAAAATAGTTCAATGTGCTACCGACCATTTACTAGTATAGAATTTGTGTATTAAATACGGGCTGTGCCAATTGCTATACATGTACACTGGAAGTTACTAATAACCCATGCTTTTGTGAGATGTTTTTAGAACAATAGTTCTCAAATGGGAGCAATTTTGTACCCCAGGAGACATTCAGCAATGTCTAAAAACACTTTTTGGTTGTCACAACCTGTGGGGGGAAGGTATGTGCTAGGGCCACGTGGTGTGTAGAGGCCAGGGATGCTGTTCAGCCTTCTACACTGCGCAAGACAGCCGCACCACGAAGAGCTGTATGACCTGGAATGTCAAGAGCTCTGAGGGTGAGAAATCCTATCTTAGATCTGTACTGAAGGATTTTCGCTGCTCCAACCTTCTTCTCATTCCTCTTATGACCAGTGATATCCACTGTTGAATCACTACCTTGAATCAAAGTATGAATTGCTCCGAATGACTGCACCTAACACTTAAGCTTTATTTCCACCATGACTTTAGCTGATTTTTATTCAAAGCCAAAATGCAAATGCGCAGGACATACAGTAATCATTATTTTTAAATGACAGAACACCTGGTATGTATAGTAGGCAAGCCTTTGCTTGTCTCCCAAGTGTCTCCTAGGAATTCTAAGGAAAATCATATTATATGCATGCTCAGGTATTAAAGACATCCTTATGCCTCATACGTCTACCCTCACTCCCTTCCTCCATCCCATGTCTTAGAATGGTGATTAACAGCTTGCACTTTGGAGTCCCAAAATCTACTTAGACTCGGATCCACTCCTTTCTACCTGCTTGGCCTTTGACAAATGACATCATTTGACATAATAACATCATTTGACTCATAAGGACAATAATACTACTTACTGTAAACATTAGAATTTATTATGTTTATTTTCGTTTTGCTCATACACAGTATGCTGAACCTTGCTCTTTAAGGATGCTACAGTGCTTTCTCGTGTGTGTGTGTGTGTGTGTGTGTGTGTATGTGTAATTACATTTGATACCTACCCAACAACCTTGTGAATCAGGCAGGTAAAGAACTGAGACTTGTATTGTGTCAATAAGGAAACTGAGGCTCATGGAATTAAATAGACCTGTCATAAATTTCTCAGGCAACCCAGAACCTCTGCTTTCCAACTCCTGCTCCAGAACTTGCCCTTGACCCAGATGCTCTTGAGTATTGCTGGGCTGGAAAACTACGTGATGTAGGGCAGTGATTTATTCAATTCATATCTGAAATCCTATCTCTGGCCAATAAACTCAGAAGCATCAGGCTCAAGTGAATTCATGTCCATTTGGAAACTGTTTACCTAACAGAGCTAGAAGTTTAAAAATATTGGAAGATAGAGTATCTTTCTGTCGTCTCATCACTGTTTGTTTTACACTTCATGATGCATGTGAATAATGAGTTGGAGGACTTCGGCTGCTTCTTTGAGAATTTGTTCTTTTGTGCCTTCCACTTTGTAATAAGCCTGCCTCTGAGACAGGTATTATTAATGGCGTATTGTTTTGTGTTTCTAATGTTTCATTTCACTGACTCCTCTTTCTCTTCCCCTCTTAGTTTTAAGATTCCTGCTGTTTTTAATATTTAACCATTTCTTCACAGGCGTCTTTTTAATCCAGCTTAACTTTGGACATGCATTGAAGTTGACCAAATTGCTTGCTACAGTGCTGTCAGCATTTCTGCATTCAGAACTGTTTGTTGACTCAGTTGCAGTGATATAGATTTTCCCACACAGTCTATTTGACATTTGCAAATCCAGTCTGCACCAACATCTATTGTATTAAGCAAATAACCATACTGCACCGAAATTCCACTCATTGTTAACTCCAAAGCAATAGGATTTTCTCCAGTTCACAAACAGTCA
Organism: Nomascus leucogenys; assembly: GCF_006542625.1. Lineage (NCBI taxonomy): Eukaryota > Metazoa > Chordata > Mammalia > Primates > Hylobatidae > Nomascus > Nomascus leucogenys. The sequence continues at coordinate 133,117,448 of NC_044385.1, read as the reverse complement.
AACCTATTGTTATCAGAAAACCCTCTCCAGATGAAAACTGAAAAGAGTCATATGACCCAGAAAAAAGATTAGCCTTCAGGAAGTCTTTGGGTTTTGCCATTTTTTGTCAAAATATCCCCAGGGGCAGTGGAAAATAATAAAGCAAAACCTATTTTTGGAATAAAGCCCATTTCAAAATAGAGTCTACAAATTTTCAAATTTGCAAGACAGGGCTTCTCAAAATAAAAGGCACAAAACTGGGCTATGGCAAACCCAAAGGGACCAGAAGCAATTCAAAACAAGGAATTTAGTAACTTTTAATTGCCTCATTTTCAATTCAAAAGGGAGTGTAAGTATTGATATTATGCTATAGCTCAATTGCACAGACCAATCAGCTAGTTTGCTGTGACACAGGAATCCTCAGAGATTCGTCATTACCCAGGATTTCTGTCATTTCAGATGAATTTTCCACCTTGTTGGAAACAATACGCTGTACTTCCCCGATCTTCCTTTTCTGTGCTTCTATCTGGGGAGACTGATTTAAATTATAGTGTTCCAGATAAAGTCTGAATAGGAAACAAACCCAGTATTTTTTATATATGAAAAGGCAGGGTGTAAAAAGCTTGTTCTAAGGACACATGGCATTTGTTTACCAGAAGGAACACAAAGGTTTAAGTCTCAAGATTGGAACGTAGGCAAAACTGTAAAACCTGACTTATAAAAAAGTAGAAAATAGTGAATAAAAATAGCTAATGAATTGCCAAGATTTATGTCCCAGTACCAGCTGCTGGGATTCCAAACCAGTTCCAGAGATGCTGGGGTTCCTAGGACACTACTTCAATTAGAGAGCTTTATGGAAACAGGATCGAGTGTGCACCCTTCTGGTCCACAACATCTCCTGGTGCTTCATGGATAGAGGAGGCAGGCAGCACTAACAGGCTTCATTTCGAATCATTAGGAACAACCAAATATTCCATATTGGTCTGTTTGTATATTAGCTATCTATCATTGCATAATAAATTACCACAAAACTTAGTGGCATAAATCAATAACAACCCTTCATTACCCCACTGTGATATCCAGCTTCCAGGATGGCTTACAGAGATTCCCACTTCCTAGTTTTCACACCCTTCTGCAGTCCACACCTACATTGATTATGACTGACATGTGCAGCCAGTTAGACCATATGGAAAAGACAACATGTGACTCCCAATGTTAGGTCATAAAAGACATTATTGTTTCCATATTTCCCCCTCTCTTGGATTCCTTCTCCTGGGAGAAGCCGGCTGCCATATTGTAAGGACACTCAAGCAGCCTGAAGAAGGATCCATAGGGAGAAATCAAGTTTGCCTGCCAGTAGTCGGCGAGGAGCTGAGGTCTCCTTAACATCCACATGAGGGAGCCATCTTGGAAGCAGATCACTCAGCTCTAGTCAATCCTTCAGATGACCACAGCCCCAACCAGTATCTTAACTGCAATATCAGACACCTTGAGCAAGTAACACCCAGTTAACCCCCTCATAAATTCCTGTTTCACAGACACTGGGGGGAAAGTGTTTATTTCTTTAAGCCACTACATTTTGGAATACTTGGTTATGCATCAATGAGTAACTACTAGAGTAGCCTGCATATTTGGGAATGGCTTATCTGAGTGGTTCTGATCCAGGGTTTTTTTGCAATGTTGGCAAAGCTGCAGTTTTTTGAAGGCCTAACCATCTGATGGATCTGTTTTTACTATGTCTCACTTATATGGCTGGCAAGTTGGTGCTGGCTGTTGATGGGAAGCCTCAGTTTCTCTTCCTGTCATCTCTGTGCAGTCAGCTTTGGTGCCTTCACAACATGCAGGCTGGCTTCTCCCAGGGTGACTGAGCTGAGAAAGAGATCAAGGAGGAATTAATACAGCATTAATACTGATGCTCTTCATGACCTACCCTCATCACCCCTCTTTGCTTCTAGACATACAACCAGGCTCAAGTCCCAGAAGGACCCTAAAGGTGGGGCAAAAAGTGTGATGCATGGGGAGGTGTACTACACTCCAAAAGAACTTACTTGAATTTTCTAATTTTTATAAGTAGAAATTTATGGGATGTGTGTGGAAATGGATATTAATAGAGTGGAATAGTATCGGGAGGAACATACATTTGGATCAGGTCAAATTTATTAATATGCATCCACTAAGCAGACATTTTGCATTAAATGTTGCAACTCAAGGAGTTAGAAAGAGCTCTTAGAGTTTGGCTGGTTGGAACATGGAACAAAAGATAACCCACAGTGAACACACTGCAAACATGTAACCTCTCTTGGTTTAATATAGAGGAAGGGATTCAAAGATCTAGGGATATTGGAATGTAAAGTGGATTTGTCATTTGAGACTTACCCCCCCAGGGAGGGTCCAGAGAACACTACTTTCACCAATTCTTTGAGAATTAAATTTGTGAAGGGAGCCCCAGCATGTTCTCTATAGTCCAAACCTGACAGTGGGAGCTACAGCCCTTGATTAGAAAATGTAAATGCAATGAGAGTAATTGGAACCTAGGAGGGCAGAGGCTAAGGCGAAGACTCAATTGCCAGTGTCAAGGTGGCCAGTGGCTACCATAATGGACAGCAAAGTTAAAGCAGCAAACAGAGCAGTCAGACCTGTGCAGATGTGTGGTGTTGGCTAGTTCATCAAGGTGATGCTAGAGGTGAAATAGAAGGAAATCATACCCAAATTTTACTTGATCTGTATAAGGAGAAAAATTCTAGATCAACTGAACAAAAGCCTAACTCAAATCATAAAAACAGAGAGTCACAGCCCCTCCATCAATTCTCAGAGTTGAGCCAGTTTGCAGATCCAGAACCACTTTAATAAAGCGAAGGCTAGGTCCCTTGAGGAAGAGCCCTGGTGCAGTATCAAATATTCATACGGTAAATCTTTATCCCAGCCTTCCCCACAGAAAACTCCAGCCTTTTAAAAAGGTAACTGTGTGTGGGAAAAAGGAAAAAGTCAGAACTTTGGGGGACTTCTAGACTTAGAAACTTATTTTTAATGAATAGAATGTCATAGAAGTAACAATGTGTATCTTCTGAAACTAGGTTATTGTATTAGGCTTCTCCAGAAAAACAGGACCAATAGGAGATATATATGTGTGTGTGTTCATAGATATAGGTGCCTATATATAGAATTATATCATATATAGAATTTTATATATATATATATATATATATATAAAAGCTACACACACAAATGTGGAATTAGCCCTTCTCTATCTTGGGCTTCTATTGCAAGTGGTGAGGGACAGCACTTTTTTCTTTTAATTTTTATTTATTTATTTATTTTTTATTATACTTTAAGTTCTAGGGTACATGTGTGCACAATGTGCAGGTTTGTTACAAATGTATCCATGTGCCATGTTGGTGTGCTGCACCCGTTAACTCGTCATTTTCATTAGGTATTTCTCCTAATGCTATCCCTCCCCTCTCCCCCCATCCCACAACAGGCCCTGGTGTATGATGTTCCTAGCCCTGTGTTCAAGTGTTCTCATTGTTCAATTCCCACTTATGAGTGAGAACATGCGGTGTTTGGTTTTCTGTCCTTGCAATAGTTTGCTCAGAATGACGGTTTCCAGCTTCATCCATGTCCCTTCAAAGGACATGAACTCATCCTTTTTTATGGCTACATAGTATTCCATGGTGTATATGTGCCACATTTTCTTAATCCAGTCTATCATTGATGGACATTTGGGTTGGTTCCAAGTCTTTGCTATTGTGAATAGTGCCACAATAGACATATGTGTGCATGTGTCTTTATAGTAGCATGATTTATAATCCTTTGGGTATATAACCTGTAATAGGATCACTGTGTCAAATGGTATTTCTAGTTCTAAATCCTTGAGGAATTGCCACACTGTCCTCCACAATGGTTGATCTAGTTTACAGTCCCACCAACAGTGTAAAAGTATTCCTGTTTCTCCACATCCTCTCCAGCACCTGTTGTGTCCTGACTTTTTAATGATAGGAGGGACAACACTTTTTAAGATTCTCAGAAGCATCACTGTTTGAATGATTGTCTGAAGTACACAATAGATATTTCCAAGATCTTAACAAAAGGTTTACAGCCACACCCTCAACTGCTTCTTCTCACCGTGTTTTGTTGACTGCAGTCTAGATTTGATCTTTGTCCTGGAGCCATTTTTAACTTTAGCATCATTTTACTATCTAGGAGGTCTAGTATTTTTTAAACTAGCAATTTTCATCTCTCTTATGCTTCATAGACCTTCCTTTAGTTTGTATCTCTTCTTTTCCATCTTACTATAAGCAGCAAGTAAAAGCTATGTGATGCCTTCAGCAGTCTGTCTGGAAATGTTATTAGCTAGATCTGACAGTTCCTTGGGTACATTTTTTACTTCAACACTTTCACCAGCTGACCAACTGGAGCAGGTATCCAGGAAAAGTCAAGTGCTTGTTTCCCTGGCCAGTGACCTGGTCTCACAAGCACTAAGAAAGTATGCTTATCCATAAAAGAAGGGAAATGGCCAGTAAAAATGCATGAAATAAAGTGATTTCCATGGCTGGAGAAGTGGGTGAGGTGGGTATGGTTTTTGAGGTCAATACTTAAAATTCTCTGTAATACCAACTAGTTTAAATATTGTGCTTTACAATTTCCAAAGCACTTTCACACACATTTTTATGTGACTGTGCAGTATTTCTTTTGAGACAGTCATTGTGGATTACTGAATAATTGGATATTTTGGTAGGTACTTGTTTGCATGAGTCAGAAGCAAAGTTAGAGCTGATTAACATTCTATGAAATATTCTCAACAAACGTGAACATTGGAAAACATAAAAATTAGCAATATTCATTTACATTTAATAAATGATACCTATTTCAATTCAATACATTGGTATTAGATTCATTCAGTGTGGTTTTTAAAGCTCTGACCTCTCATGGAGAAGCTGGCAGTATATGCAGCTCTCTACAGTACAAAGCAAAATATCTTCATATACACAACAAAGAAACTAACTAGTTTTACTGAAGTTCACTTAAAACATGAAGAAGAGGCTGGGCGCGGTGGCTCACGCCTGTAATCCCAGCATTTTGGGAGGCCGAGACGGGAGGATCACGAGGTCAGGAGATCGAGACCACCCTGGCCAACACGGTGAAACCCCATCTCTGCTAAAAGAAAAAAAAAATACAAAAAATTAGCCGGGTGGTGGTGGCAGGCACCTGTAGTCCCAGCTACTCGGGAGGCTGAGGCAGGAGAATGGCGCGAACCCGGGAGGCAGAGGCTGCAGTGAGCCCAGATCGCGCCACTGCACTCCAGCCTGGGCGACAGAGCGAGACTCTGTCTTAAAAAAAAAAAAAGAAAAGAAACATGAAGAAGAAAACTGCAGAACTAAACTCATTTCCCCACCATTTTTTCTAGTTTTTCCCCAAGGTATTTGTTTAGTGATTAATGGCGGAGGAGTGGGACTTCATACCCCATGTGTGCTGAGGAAAAGAGTAATGCGGCTAAAATAAGCAGATGAATGAAAAGGAAAGAATCAGATCGGCCCGCAAGGCAGGCTACAGTTTCAGGGGGGAAAAAAAAATCTAAAAAATGAGGAGAAAAAAAGATGAATTTAAAGAATGGAACTAAACACAGGATATGATATAGCCTACTGTATAGTGATTACGAATAAGATATTAAATGGGAGAACTGCCCGTTTATTTTTTCAATGACTGTTTTAATACACTCTGGTCAAAACGTAGAATGGTAAATAAAATATAAAATCTAGGAATAAAAAAGGAAGGGACATAAATTATTCTTATTTCTAAACATTGTCATTTGTTTTTTAATTGAAATTAAATTCATGTGGTGTTTGAAATGTCAGGAAAAAAATATCTTCTCTGCATCCACTACATCACATTCGATTCTACTATGCTGACATCAGAAATAAGACCTTGCAATGGGCGAAATTCAAACTTTTCAATCTCTAGAAAAACTAAAATTTAGATTTTGAAGTTAACTTCTTTCATTTCATAAGATGGAATTTTTGTGTTTTTTTCACATAAATGTAAAAGTTCTATGGAAAGAAAAATAGTGTACAAGAAACTAGATGGTGTTCACCTTGCTTCTCATGTAACTAGTGCCCTGCGGTAATCTGGGTGAGCTATGTCTGCACAAACACGTATTTCTCCCTGAAAACAGGAAGAAAATTAGCAAGAAAATTAAACACATTATTTCCTGACCTCTGCTCTGTGTTGATTACTGAAAAAAAGGGGACTTTAAAAACATAGGATATGGCCGGGCGAGGTGGCTCATGCCTGTAATCCAGCACTTTGGAAGGCTGAGGCGGATGGATCACCTGAGGTCAGGAGTTCGAGATCAGCCTGGCCAACATGGTGAAACCCTGTCTCTACTAAAAATATAAAAATTAGCCAGACGTGGTGGCGGGTGCCTGTAGCCCCAGCTACTCGGGAGGCTGAGGCAGGAGAATCGCTTGAACCCGGGAGGCTGAGCTTGCAGTGAGCTGCGATTGTGCTGTTGCACTCCAGCCTGGGTGACAGAGTGAGACTCCATCTCAAAAAACAAACAAACAAGGTAAAACTAAAAATATAGGATACTTTTTTCTTCCCTTACAGAACTTCCTAGCAAGGGGAAAAGGAGACAAAGGGCACAGTTGCCCTGGAAGCTGCGGACGGCTTCCTTTTCTCCATCCTGGGGGACTATTTACTTCTCTCTGATAGAGCTGTTTCTTTGTGGATTATGTCAACATTTTATGCTCCATCTCAGTAGTTTCCTCGGGCAGCACAGAGAGATGCTGAGTTATTGCACTCACTGAATCATGATCCTCATACCCTGGACATTCTGTGTGAAGGCAAAAGTCACCCTGGGAGACAGTGCAGCAGTTAGCTAACTTCTTTGGGGGTAGTCACAGTTTTCCAGAAGAGAATGGAAGAAAGATCATCTGACAGCCACTGATTCGCCTCTTCTCCACCCCTAACCTGCTGCTGGAGTGACACTTTTCGAGGACAACAGTCTGCCACACTCCACGGTGCTGCACCTGGGAATGTATCCAGGCATCTAGGCTGCAAGAGTGTCTGAGCCTCAGCATCCCTGCCTCATACACCTGAGACATGCGTTCTTTCACTGACAAAAACAGATGGCGGTGTTTCAAGCCATCGCCTCCAGTGGAAAGGTAGATGTGAACGCAGATGAGAAAAAGAGCCTGGGGAAAACTGCAGGAGTGAGAGGAACCATTTGAGCTCAAAATGAAATATGAGTGAAAACAGGTTTACACTGGAAATGTTCTGTAGATCAGTTAGTATGAAAAAGCAGTAATTACAGAAGATGTATTGCAAATATTTTCAGTGCAAAAAACAGAGAACAACAATACTGTTTCCTTTCTGAAACGAGTCACACTGAAAGCGACTACATCTCAGGATCACCTCACTCAACCATAGTCTGACAGGATTCAACTATTTAATCTGGACTCTAGTTTTCCCCCAAAATTATTTTCACCATCTAGCTGTGCAGTACAGAGCACATGAAAACATTAAACCTACAATTACGTTGATAAACTGACCCTCAGGAGGCATCCCCTATACCTTAGCTATGGAGACTAGAGTATTTTTTATTTTATTAGATTTTAAAATCTAATAACTTGGAGAATAGGAATTATGCTTAAAGTTTACTTCAATAGAAAAAGCAGAATGTGGAATTGCTGGATTAGATGTTAGCACCAGTGCATACATATGTCCAAACTCACCAAATTGTATACATGATGTGCAGTTTTTAACAGCAATTATACCTCCATAAAATCAGAGAAAAAAGAAAAAAGGCAGAATGTGAAGAAAAAGGGGGGAAATGAAATGACTTGAATATATTTCCTATAAAAGTTGCAGTATCATATGATACAACCAAATATTTGCTCTGACTTGGTCAGAGGCTTTGAAATGGATAAAGGCGTGGTTAGTGCTATTCTGGTGCTAGGGTATGTTTCCTTTGAAAGGGCCACCTTCCTCGGTGTGCTATCTTCCCCTGAAATGTGCTCCTGACGTTAGATCACAGGACGAGTTGCAGCATATCAAAAATAAATAGCGTAGTTAATCTCCAAAATAAAAACCCTTGTAAATATCAACCTGATGATTGCTCCCAGAAAGTTCTCTCCAGGATATAGTGGCACAAGACAAAGTCGATGCAAACACTAAAGAGAAATTTGATAAGACGATGGCAGAGGACCTGAAAAGACCAGTTCCTGGTGAGGATTTTTTCTCCATTTATTCAAGAAGTACATGTAGTTATGTTTGTAACCAGAAGTGAAGAAGGTGAAGCACCCAACCAACCCATGAGCCAACAAATGTGTGTTTGCAATTGTAAGTACCGCGCTGGAAAAACACGCCAAGATGGGCAGCATGAGGCGGCTTTATTTCAGTAGATTAGTCCTGGAAGCACAGACTGCCCTCAAAAAGAGCAAAGAACTAAGACTATACCTGGAATATGATATATTACTAATAAATGATAGGAAATTCATAAATGCATAGATATGGTCATGTACTGTGTAAGGATGCTTCAGTCAATGATGAACCGCATATAAGACAGCAATGTTTCAACAAGATCACAAAAACATATCTTTTCTATGTTTAGATATACAAATGCTTACCATTGTGTTACAATTGCCTACAGTATTTCTTTCTTTTTTTATTATTATTATACTTTAAGTTCTAGGGTACATGTGCACAAGGTGCAGGTTTGTTACATATGTATACACGTGCCATGTTGGTTTGCTGCACCCATTAACTCATCATTTACATTAGGTGTATCTCCTAATGCTATCCCTCGCCATGACAGGCCCCAGTGTGTGATGTTCCCCACCTACAGTATTTCTTACAGTAACATGCTGTACAGGTTTGTAGCCTAGGAGCAATAGGCCATACCATATAGCCTATGTGTGCAGTAGGCTCTATCACTAGGTTTGCGTAAGTACTCTATCACGTTCACACAATGACTAAATCACCTAATGACGCATTTCTCAGGACATATCCCTGTCATTAAGTGATGCATGACTGCATTTTACAAGTCACACGCTCTCTGTTACTTTCGCCACTCACCGTTTCACCTTAACAACACCAGAGGGAGAGGGGGAAGCCACATTCACACCAACAAAACTATCCAGGCATCTTTTCTTACTCTTCCCACACAGTAGCCCCATGATAGATAAAACTGTTTAAGCCGTCCATGGTTGTTAACAACAACTATTCTACAATGGAACATGTTTTTGTGTTAACGGTCACATTGAGAGTGACTTCATCTCCTCTCCTCCCTTCCTCACTTTGATCCTTGAATGCCAAGCCCATCTCCCCCAGGACCAGCGCACATGCTATTTCCTCTTGCACAGGAGCACTCTCCAGGCATCTGCGTAACTCCCTCCTTCAGTCCCCAGGTGCTGCACTAATCTCTCCTACTAGAGGGCTTTCCCCAGTCACTCAATAAAATCATAACCGCTCCCGTCCCTTGCAACACTTCCTCTTTCTCTTTACCTATTTTACTACTCTCCAAATATGTGTTACCGCTTGACAGGCTATATATATTTTGTTTGCTTGTTTACTATTTTTCTTACTCCCTAAAATGCAAGCTCCATGAGGGATGTCTTTTTGTTCAGTGCTGGATTTCCAGTTCCTGGAGCATTTTCTTCCACATAGCAGGTTCTCAGTAATCGCGTAAGTACTCTATCACATTCACACAATGACTAAATCACCTAATGATGCATTTCTCAGAACACATCCCTGTCATTAAGTGATGCATGACTGTATTTTACAAGTCACATGCTCTCTGTTACTTTCGCCACTCACCGTTTCACCTTAACAACACCAGAGGGAGAGGGGGAAGCCACATTCACACCAACAAAACTATCCAGGCATCTGAATAATTGAATAAATTATTCAATTATAATGGAATTAAAACTCCACTAAGCTTCATGTTTTCTATCCTTCTCCACAAACTAGGAATGTGGTCATCTTTCCAAAGCATAGATATGATCAGGTTTCTCAATCCCTTGCACTGATAACGTCAAAAGCAAACAGGAACATGAATAACTTAGGAGGCTCCCCTAGGAAGACAGAGTCTAAATTCCTTAACCTAATTTACAAGGTTTTTAATGATCTGCCTTTTGGATGTATCTCCAGATTGATTTCCCACTACTTAGCTATCGTGTGTTAAAAGCATGGATTTTGGAACTTAATTTATTGGGTTCAAACTTTGGCCTCGTCCCTTATTACCTGTGTGTTTATAAAATTTCTACAGTGTTGTTTTCTCAATGGTAAAATGAGGATGATAATAGTATCCACCTTGCAAATTGTGTTTCGAGAAACAAGTATGTTAAAATATGTGAAGTACTTAAGGAAAAAAAACCTACTAAATACATACCTAGAGAGTGATCTGGCAGGTCAATTCCTAGGGATTTACCAAAGAGAAATGAAAATACCAGTTTATGAAGACAGTTGAACAAATTTTCATAGCAGCTTTATTCATGATAGCCCCCAAATTGGAAGGAGGCCACATGTCCATGAATGGGAGAACAGATTTAAAAATCTGTAGTGTTGCTGGTGAGGCTGTGGAGAAATAGGAACACTTCTACACTGTTGCTAGGAATGTAAATTGGCTCAACCATTGTGGAAGACAGTGTGGCGATTCCTGAAAGACCTAGAGGCAGAAATACCGTTTGACCCAGCAATCCCATTACTGGGTATATACCCAAAGAAATATAAATCATTCTATCATAAAGATACACCCATGCATATGTTCATTGTGGCACTATTCACAATAGCAGAGACATGGAATCAACCCAAATGCCCATCAATGATAGAATGGATAAAGAAAATGTGGTACATATACACCATGGAATACTATGCACCCATAGAAAGTAATGAGATCATGTTCCTTGCAGGGACGTGGATGGAGCTGGAAGCCATTTTCCTTAGCAAACTAACACAAGAACAGAAAACCAAACAACACATGTTCTCACTTATAAGTGGGAGCTGAACAACGAGAACACGTGGACACAGGGAGGGGAACAACGTACACTGGGGCCTGTTCAGGGTTGGAGGGAGGGAGAGCATCATGATAAATAGCTAATGCATGCTGGGCTTAATACCTAGGTGTTGGGTTGATAGGTGCATCAAACCACCATGACACATGTTTACTTAGTAACAAACCTGCACATTCTGCACATGTATCCCAGAACTTAAATTAAATTCAAAATAATAATAAACATAAAAATCTGTAGTATATTCATACAATGGAATACTACAGAGCAATGAAAAGGAATGAACTATTGATACAGGCAATGACAGGAATGAATCTCAAAGACCTCATGCCCAGCGAAAGAAGCACCACACAAAAGCAAACACTGTATTGATAGAAGGTTCTGGAGGAGAAAATAATAATCATGGGGGAGGAAGAAAATCACAGGAGTGCTTGCCCCTTAGAAAGTGGATTGAAGACTCACTGGGAATGGCTTGAGGAACTTTCTGGGGTGATGTTAAGCTTCTGTAATCTGGTAGAGCATTGGGTTAGAAAGGTGAGATTGTGCTGAAATTCGGAGAATGTACACTTTCAATTTGTGCAATTCATTTCACATAAGTTTTACAGGAAAATAATACAAGTAAATGCTAAATTTTAATTTGTGATAGGCTTATTTCAATATTTAGTAGGAATTTTACCAATATCTGCAATTTACTTCGAAATGCACTGAAAACAAATGATAATTAATTGCTGGATAGAAGGTTGGAAAAATGGATAGACATGATAAAGGAAGTTTAGTTAAATGTTAATGGTAGCATGGAAGTGGTGAGTATATGGATTCTCACCTAAAAATTCTTTTAACTTTGCTGTATCTGAAAATTTTCATAACAAAAATTGGGAAAAAATACAAAAGAAGTATAGCAAAAGTATTAATTTAGGTTATCATCATGTAAAATGATTCCACATTTACAATTGCCCATAAAAGTAAACCCAAGCCTCTTTCTTTTAGATCTGTGAAACTCAGTACTACCTATTGCCTGACAATTATTGACATATTCATCCTACACTAGCATTAACCATATTTTTCTTCATTGACTATTTTTATAGAACAAAAGTTAAACGAGCCCAGTCTTTTGCAATTAATTTTTATAGCATCATTGATTAGATTTCCCCAAATAATTTATTTCCCACTTCATACCCTAGAAGGTAATTCCATTTAATATTGTGGTGTAACATTTTAAACCAGACTGCCTCAGCGTACCATTGAAAGATTTACGTAGGTCTGAAACAAGAGCTATTTCTGCCTAATGATCTGTATGTAAAAGCAACAGAAATATAGAAGGTAGGAATAATCAATCTATAAAATGTTATATATCTCCTAAGAGTTGTCTAAGCAATCAAAGATTTCCTGGTGTGGGTCATTATACATTGCAATGACTCCAGTTAACTAAACACTTAAAATATGTTTCTCTTGAATTTAACATTACCTCTGCACAGCTGGGATAGTAAACCATTTTGTGTGGCCCATTCAAATATGCACCTAATTATCTAATTCAGTCAGTAAATAAAATAAAGCATTTTTTTTATTTTGCAGGCTGCAGGGCACCAGCTAAACTCTCTGGGAAGTTGCAGGAGGCAGAGATACAGCCTTAACCTTGAAGAGTCTTCCATCAGAGACATTTCAAGATGCACTGTGAAAACTAAGAGAAAGGCTCTGCTCTAACGGAACTTTCTGCCCAGCCATAACACAAAGATATCATGAAGAAAATAACAAAATACTGTCATAAGAAAATGTAATACAGTACTCCAAAGTACCCAGGATGCCAATTATAACTTATCAATATAACTTCAGGTTGTTAATAGATACTTCATAGGTCTATAATTTCAGAATAATAGTTAAATATTGAATTTAGATGAAAAAGAAAATATATGTTTTAATCCTATACTCAGTAATGGCTAACATTTATTGATCAATTTTTTATTTTATAACATTTTATGTAACTCATAAAACAATGCTTATATAAAAATTCACAAAAAGTGGCTAGAAAGCATACAATTTCCAAAAATGTCCTAGGTTTTTGTTACATTCAGTTTTCCAAAAATGCACTCAAATTAATGGTAAAATGCAGACATTATGTGATATTTCATTCTTTGGTAAAACTATTCTTATTATTTTGTCTCGTCACAAGATAAACTCTGACATCTCCTTTGTGCAGGAGCTGCTATTAACATCACCAGCAGAAAATTGTTAAGGCTGGATCTGGGAGAGGCAAGTATTTCCACATAACAGTAATAGCTCCTTAGTCCCCACCCCTTCAGTACCTCCACCTGGTCCATCTACACAGCCAGGCGGGGTGAGAGCTCAATGACCTCCAAGCAGGAGGCTGGAGACCCCCTCTCCATTGAGCAAGATGCAAATGTTTGGGGGAAAGGTGAGAAAGGAGGATGTCTCTGCAGGAACCCAAGTCACCATGCTGTGGTGTGGTCAGACCAGTGACTCTCACCATGTAGGCAGCCAGTTGTTCACCACTGAGTAGATGCCAGTGGCTGGTGGATGGCTGCTGCTGGTGTGATGCCCCCTCCTCATAAATTTAAGCTTAAAAGACCATCTTTGATGGTCACAAACTGTGTGATCTCTGCTCAGCCACCTTGCTCTGATCATTTCCCAAGTGAGAGCCATGAATAATATTTCAACCCCTATCATCTTTATATCCACCACCAAGGATCCTCCTACCACCCTTACATTATGAAAACTGGGCTAGAATTCCTCTTGATTCCAACTTAAAAGCTTTATATGCTGTCTATGACACATCTCTATGTACTAAATAAATAAATAGATTTCAAAACAATCTGTGCTATAGCATTGTGTAACCATCTAAGCCATAAAGTTCTATATTTAATAATTTAACAAAAATAGCCCAATTTTGTCTTCAAAAATTTTCTGAATAAAGAGACACAAAGCAAATACATCTTTAAAACCTTTGGAAAAGAATCACATAAAAATAATTATAATCTATAATTCAGAGCTTTGTTTTTCACAAAGGTAATAAATTAAACATTCTCCTTTGAGACTTCTTTACTGTGCAAAATGAGACCGGTTAGGTCAAACTGTTCTTTTTACCACTTTTTGACAAAGAGAATTGGAAAATACACCAGGGTTTGAAGAAGAATTTGGGATAATCAACCTAAAAGTAGTTGTTGATTATATTCTTTCCCCTTCCTTGATTATATTGTGTATCTTTCCCTGATTCCTGTGAAATGTTCTCCTGTAAAGCAATGGTGAGTTGAAAGAAAGGGCAGCAACATATATTCACAAATATTTTCTTTAAAATCAGTCTAATCATCATACCAAAGAAAGAAATGGCAGGCTAGCACAAAGCCAACATGCTCTCATGAATGGCGCCTCCATGTGTTTCCTCTCCTCCTCATCTCAGACTCTCTGCAACAGGACTTCAGCCTTTGTACTAAGCATAAACCTGCCCGATTTCATCCTAGATCCTTTGGTGGTCACAGAGGAGTCAGAACTGGGCAGACTCTTCCTTTCATGCCTGAATCCTCCTGGCCCTTCCAAGTGTCTTTCCACTAGTAGCATGCCTGCCTAATTTCAGTCCTCCAACTTTCTTTTTCTCTTTCTTTCTTTCTTTCTTCCTTCCTTCCTTCCTTCCTTCCTTCCTTCTTTCATTCTTTCCCTTTCTTTTTCTTTTATTTCTTTTCCTTCTTTCCTTCCTTCCTCTTTTTCTTTTTCCTTCCTTCCTTCCTTCCTTCCCTCCTTTCTCTCTCTTTCCCTCCCTCCCTCTTTCTCTCTTTCTCTTTCTTTCTTCCTCTCTCTTTCTTCCCCTTCCTTCCTTCCTTCCTCCCTTCCTTCCTTCCTTCCTTCCTCCCTTCCTTCCTTGACAGAGTCTTGCTTTATCACCCAGGCTGGAGTGCAGTGGCCTGATCTCAGCTCATTGCAACTTCTACCTCCTGGGTTCAAGCAATCCTCATGCCTCAGCCTCCCAAGTAGCTGGAATTACAGGTGCCCACCACCATGCCCGGATAATTTTTGTATTTTTAGTAGAGACAGGGTCTTGCTCTGTTGCCCAGGCTGGAGTGCAGTGGCATGATCATAGCTTACGGTAACCTCAACTTCCCAGGCTCAAGCAATTCTCCCATCTCAGCCTCCCAAGTAGCATGGTGCTTTGCCATGCTTATTAACCCATTACCTAGGTATTAAGTCTTGCATGCATTAGCTATCCGTCGTGATGCTCTCCCTCCCCTCACCCCCAGCAGGCCCTGGTGTGTGATGTTCCCCTCCCTGTGTCCATGTGTTCTCATTGTTCAACTCCCACTTATGAATGAGAATGTGTGGTGTTTGGTTTTCTGTTCCTGTTTTAGTTTGTTGAGGATGATGGCCTCCAGCTTCAACTACGTCCCTGCAAAGGACGTGATTTCATTCCTTTTTATGGCTGCATGGTATTCCATGGTGTATATGTACCACATTTTCTTTATCCAGTCTATCATTGATGGGCATTTGTGTTGGTTCCATGTCTTTGCTATTGTGAATAGTGCTGCAATAAACTTCCGTGTGCATGTAGAAAAGACCATTTTCACCTAACAAACTGGCAAAAATTGAAAAAGAATAACCACACCCAGTGTCACTCAGAGCAGCACTGTCCAACCCTGCCAGGGCGGCACTGTCTAACCCTGCGAGGGCGGCACTGTCCAACCCCGCCAGGGCGGCACTGTCCAACCTGCCAGGGCGGCACTGTCCAACCCGCCAGGGCGGCACTGTCCAACCCCGCCAGGGCGGCACTGTCTAACCCGCCAGGGCGGCACTGTCCAACCCCGCCAGGGCGGCACTGTCAAACCTGCCAGGGCGGCACTGTCCAACCCCGCCAGGGCGGCACTGTCCAACCCCGCCAGGGCTGTACTGTCCAACCCCGCCAGGGCGGCACTGTCAAACCCTGCCAGGGCGGCACTGTCTAACCCTGCCAGGGTGGCACTGTCTAACCCTGCCAGTAGAACTTACAGATTGTGATGCTCCTTCCTAAGGTATGGAAAGTCCTTAATATAAACATAATCTTTGATGCAAGAATCTCATTTTTAGGAATCAAATTAATAAAAATAACTAGAAATGTTGCAAAATTGTGTAGACAAGATATTTAGCTGAGTCATTTGTAATAACTAAAGTAAACAAACAGCATAAATATTCAGAAATGAAGATTAAAGAAATGTCTATGAAGAAACACTAGGTAGCCATTTAAAATAAAGATGTAGGCTGGGTGCAGTGTGGCTCACCCACCTGTAATCCCAGCACTTTGGGAGGTAGAGGCAGGTGAATCATTTCAGGTCAGCAGTTCAAGACCATACTGGCCAACATGATGAAACCCCATTTCTACTGAAAATACACACACACAAAAAATTAGCCAGGCATGGTTGTGCATGCCTGTGTCCCAGCTACTCAGGAGGCTGAGGCAGGTGAATCGCTTGAACCCAGGAGGCAGAGGTTGCAGTGAGCAATACCATGCTACTGCACTGCCACCTGGGCAATGGAGCCAGACTCCATCTCAAAAAAAAAACAAATAAATAAATAAAAATAAGTTAAAATAAAATAAAGATGTAGATAAATATTAGTTGGCATGGAAAGACATCTATACTGTATTGTTAAGCCAAAGGAACAGGCTACACGTAACATAATCTCAACTTCTATTATCTGACTCGTAAGGCAACAGGAGATATAACTTGATTTTTCTTTTAAAAAAAATTCTAAAATATTTTCTTCAG
Source organism: Nomascus leucogenys (assembly GCF_006542625.1). NCBI lineage: Eukaryota > Metazoa > Chordata > Mammalia > Primates > Hylobatidae > Nomascus > Nomascus leucogenys. The sequence continues at coordinate 133,100,722 of NC_044385.1, read as the reverse complement.
AGAACACGAGTTATTTTTTATAGTCAAGATATCCTTTAATTGGAAAAATGTTTCACAGAAATTATTGATTTTCTGCCCATTATTTCCCCCAGCCCCACCCCGTACAGGAGGATTAGTGAGTTCATGTGGTCACTCCGTGACCCGTCAAGTTACGAGTGAGGCTGCTGTGTGTGCAGACATCACGCTTAGAGATATGGTGTCCTTTCTTCTTCTTCTTGCTTCTGTTCGACCAGGGATGCTTCTCAAGCCTCAGGTCTGCCCGCATGCTCCCTGTGCTCTTCCTGCTGCCTGGAGCCTTTCATCCTCTCCACCCTCATGGTAGGTCAGCCTGAAGCAGAGCCAGGAGACCCAAACTGAGTTTGGGCTCAGTGTGGTGAAGAGGATATTTGTGGCTTTAGGTGGGGCACCATTCTCCAGCCATGCTTGCTAAAGTGCTCTGCAGATTTTGCTCACAAGTACAGCTAATAATCGAATGGTATACCCGATTTCTTTCTCTCCCATTGTCTCCTTATGTCTGTAACTCCCTCAGGAGCCCCCTGAGGAGAATTCACGGGGATTTGATGTAGGATCAGGCATTCATCAACCCCCTAAGCAAATACCACTGAGTAACACTAGGATTTCGTCCCTGCCAGGGCTGGCTTCATGAGCCCTTGATCTGGTTTGTCACAAAGAGTTCCACCTTTAGGAAGGCCCTGGGCTTGGTTCTGCTGTTGCTATCTTGAAATCCTTAAATTTTTTTGAGCAAATGGCACTGGGCCCCACAAATTATGTAGCTGGTTCTAACCCTGGCCCCAAACACTGAATTTCTTTAAAATAAAAGTAACAAAGTCAAAATTTACATATCGGGGAAAAGAACATAGGAACATCCCTTTCCTTTTGGATTACCAATTAGTACAAATAATGGTGAGAACAACTCTCTTTCCTTCGTAGAAAACCACCCAAGTCCTTACCTTTTGAACTGGACTATAGATTTGCATTTGAGAATCATTTTCAGAGAGGTGAAGTAAAAGCTCTAAGTGGTCTGCACTGTTATCGGAAGAATGGAATAGAAGAAGTTCCTAAAAAATGAAAAATTGTTGATAACCCATGATCTCAAGATTCCAGTTTTGTAAATATTTTTACTTAGACAGAGTGACTAGTCTTTTGAGGGTTCTAAACTCACGCCAGGATGAAATTCACATTGTAAATAGAAGAGCAAAGCTTGTGCGATGAAGCCGATGAAGCGTTCTTGGATTTTAAACAGCCATTAATTGGCCAAAAGGTCAGCTAGTAAATCAAATTATGACACCGTCAAATGCTACCACCATCGATTTTTTTCATGCCATCTAAGAGAAAAATAATATCACTCATCCTTCCCCAGAATTTAGTTCAGAGGTTTATGGTCATGGCCTTTCTAATCAATGTCAAATTTCCATCAGGACAAGGCCAAAAAGAGCTGTCTTAATTGAAACAATAACTGGAGATCAGAATAACATTTTTCTCTATCCACAGTCAGCATACAGTTCTGTTTGTCTCTTTTAGTCCATTTCTCTGCCAACAAATTTATGTTAAATGCATGTAATATTCCAATCTGTTAAAAAGATTTGGTATAAAGTGAAAGAATAGTGTATTATGCATAACTCTGTTGTTGACAAACTCTAGGGACATACTGTTCTAGTTTTAATTATATTAAAATGGATTTGGTTCTCAGATGCTAATACTCTTTCTTATTTGTTTACAGCAAAATGGGTCAAAGGACCATTAATTCAGATCCAGAACTGTCGTCTCTGGTCCTAGGTTCCGTACAACTAATGAGACTTCACTTGTATTTGCTCACACGGCCTGCTCAGCCCTTAGCATTCACAATTCCCATTGACAAGGTTATTGGATTCAAAATGAATGTTTACATTGAAAGGGGAAACAAGTGTCAAATATGAAGCTCAAATAGATACTCCAAGCTGGAGAAGCTTATCATGGCTTAAACCGTCTACTGTTTATTTCCCCTAATGAAAAGCAAAGACAATAGGGGACATGGGGATAAGTGTAATGAAGAGAAACAATACCAGGATTCTTAGGGGTTAATCCAGGCACAACAGAGTTAATCTGGAAGAGGGTAGGGGAGGTTTTAGGCTAAAGACACAGACAAAAACTTGTTACTTTTGATCCAGTTGTACCCAATGAATGGCTCTATTTGCAAAGAAGATTTTGGATTTTCAAACCAGCGGGACAAAAGTTATATCCTTGATTTATCTTGTTAAACACACTTGTGCTTGTTTCCAGAATAAATGATGTCACAGATCTTCATTTTCCTCTCAAACAACAAAACAAAAGGAGCATAACAATACAGATACTTAAGAAAGCACAGAATTTGTCCTAAGACTGAAAAGTCCCTGACAGCCAAAATGTATTTCAACAGATGCTACGATAATTACTTTGTGAAGCAGAGAAAAAATGCTATTTTAATATTCCAAAAGTTAAAAGATAAAAGCAACATGGTGGATTCATCATCACATGTAAATATAGTGCTTTGAAATAATAATTTGTTTCAAAATTGCATATTCTTCATTATTATAACTGAAATATAAAGTCAGATCAGTGAGGTTATAGGAAAATGATTAAATTTAAGCATACGGCTCTGCTTCGTGTGTTTGCAAAATCTCTGCCTTGCAAACCTCAATGTACAAACTTTCAAAATATGAGTTAATTAAATTCACTTAGGATTTTCCTAAGGTAAGAAACCAACCATAACCTGGGGTGGGGAGGCAGGATATTAAAATCAAATTAATATTTCTGAGAACTAACTGTGTTATTTGAATTCAGTAGCATAACTTCAAACATATCACTGAGCACACCCTTACATGAAAATCCTCATGGATTAAATCTGAGCCTCTATCACATAAATCATAAATTATGCCATGCATTACACATCTGAATGAATGGAAAAACCCCAAAACAAAGTAACTAAGACCAAATAAAAGTCATATCACAGCCTTTTGGTGAATAGGTAGGTATGAAAGGGGAGAGAATGTTACTGCCAAAATGTTAAACCAGAATTGTCCTAAACACAACTAAGTGTTTTTATGTGATTTTTCATATTTCTGAAAGAAAGATTTTATTCCTAATGGCAGTTTTTTTATTTTCCTTTTCTAATTTGAAATGTTAATATGAAAATGTGTTATATGGAATATGAAAACAGTCTTCTTACAAAAGATTATTAAATGTATCTGGCAGTTAAAAAAGTGTATCTTAATCTAAAAAGGTAATATAAAAATTATAATAAACCTTAAGTGTTATTATGTATCTATCATCATTATTCCTATTGTTTGAAAAACTAGTTTGAAAGCAAACAAGTGTATTCGAAAAGGAAATATGTTTATAAGAGATTCCTCTTGAATCCTATTAGTGAAGTCATATTTGATCTTATTATTTAAATTATTGTCATGTTCTAAGGTATCATCTTTATACCAACTAAGTTGAAATAAACACAATTTATAAAGCAATAGTTAAAAATACATTTCTCATGCATATGTTTTGTTTTATTCTTAGCGGTTATTGGGTAGTTCTATTTTTAAAAGTAATTTGTAGTATCATATGCTCAATTTTCTCAGATTATTCAAAAGTTTCTTGGCAACAGCATTCTTAAAATAAACAAATAGATTAATACGTAAAAATAAATGTTTAGGTAACATACTTAGAAGAGCTTGCCCACTGGAATATAAATAAGACCCTCAACAACTGACATTATTTCATCCAAAGAACAAAGAGAAACCATGAAGTTGTCTGAGTTTACAAGAAAAACATGTTTGCTTGTTTTTGTGTCTCTCTCCCTGCAGAGGACAGAACAAAGGTCAACAGACTTAGGTCAATGTAAGTCAAGACTTTTAGAATTACAGCTATACAACAATCAAGATGGCTGCATTGAGGCATGGTGAGCTTCACACCACTGCAATTATTTAAGAGAAAATGGATAAGCTAGATAAGTTGCCTTTCTGCTGAAAGGAAAGTCTTTATGAGTCTGAAGTTGAACTAAATGACCCCAAAGGTCTCTCAGTATATTACATTCAACAAACATTATCAGTAAGCCAAAGGGGTATCATTTCAGATGTGTATACATACATTTACTCCGAATTCATATAACTTTAGGAAACATGCTCAGATTCAGCTGCTTTTGGAAAAAAATCGCGAGACCCATCAGGCTACTACTGGGGATAACTAATTAAACACCCTCTTGTAAAATGTGAAATTCTGAATGTTGCTGAAAACAGTTAATCCTTTTCCCCTTCAATTATCTCTTCCTCAGCTTATAGCACATGGGTGTAACTCAACTAACCTCTCTTGTGGTGCTTCCCCACCCACCAGTGTTCGTGGGATGCATAGACATGATTGGATTGCTGGGGCACATCCTGTTTCCGCAAGAATTCTGAAAAAGGTGAAGGGCAGAGAGTAGGTGAAGGGAATGGAGGAAGGGGAAGCAAAACAAACAGGTCCTGTGGAGGGAAATAAACCCTTGAGATTTTCGCAGGAAAAGGCACAGACTTCAATTTGGCTTTAATACAAATAATATTCCCTCTGAGAAGCCTTTCCTCTCCCCCAGTTCTGATTGGGGACCCTGTCGTGTGGTCTCCAGCCTCCCGGACTTCTTCCTGTCCTATCACCTTTGTCTCTGCACTGAAAGTGACTGTCTGAGCATCTATATTCCCTGTGGAAGGTAAGATCAATGAGCTGGGGGGCTATGTTTCCTGTTACAGAGCTAACACGCATCAAAGGCTCACAGGAATCTTGCATATGGTGTCTCACTTGATCTCACATCAACTCCCTGAGGTGGCTGCTATTTATCCTGCCTGGGAGACACTTTAATACTGTGGTTAGGAGCGTGGACTTCAGAGCCAGAGGGCCTGGATTCTAATCCTTAAGCAAGGCAATTACTTCTTCATGCGTCTATTTCGTTGTCTGTAAATGGGTCTAAAATGGTGCCTACTTCAAAGAGTTAATGAGTACTAAATAATTTAATATGTATATGACACTTTGAGCAGTGCCAGGCACAGAATAGATGGTACAGAAATGTTAGCTGGTATTACCTCCCATTTTGCTGATGAGTAAACTGCGGCTTGGGGAAACTAAGTCACAGGTGGTGAATGGGGAAGTGATCTTACTCTTATCTATCTCTACAATACTGCCTTAAAATATAAAGTATAAAAGTGTTTATTCCAAGAATAGAGAACAACCATAGGTAATCAGTAAGTGTTATTAGAGGGAATGAATAGTAGAAATACATCTCCCTCAGTACAGCTGCCAAGGCAAGCTGGCCAGGGAGGGACACCTGGAAGCCATGCTGGAGGGCAGCAATGTGGCAGGGCAGGGATCCACAGATCCTAGGTGTCATTACTTTGAGAAGCTTCTCTCACTTGGAAGCAGCCTGTGAGACTTTGATGGTAGGCATTAATTCCTAGCAACTGACCACTATTTAGAATGTTAGTTTTTTTCTTTTCTAACTAAGCATAATCATTACGCTCCTTTGATTTATAGCTCCATCTCCAAAAGAAATAATTGCACATACTTACCAATTAGTTAGCCGTGACACAGGAATCCTCAGAGATTTATCATTACCCAAGATTTCTGTCATTTCAGATGAGTTTTCCACCATGTTGGATGTCAGGGACAGGCAACAGGTTCAATCAGTATTCATTTACTCAACAAATGTTTAATTGAGCAACTACTATAGATCAGACACAATATTAGGTGTAGGCATTTATGATGCAAAGGTGGGCAAGACAAGTTACTTTTTCTCTTTGAAACTAAAATCTTTCTTTAATGATCTGTGCAGGGAAGTGATTAATTACCTAAGGATAAAGAATATATCTAGATTCTTACCTTGTACCATACATTAAAATTAAATTTCAGATGACTAAAATAATTAAGTGTAGAAAAAAACTAATGTAAACTATAAATGAATGATTTGGCTTATTGGTACAGTAGATCTTTCCAAACCAATAAGCTCAGAAAAAAAAATTGAACATTGTACAATGAGATTAATTCAAAACTGATATGTTTGTGAATCAAAATATCAAGATAATAACAAACCAGGAAAATATTTACAGTAAATATGAAAAAGTCAGCAATCTGGAATCTGTCTTGCTGCTCTATACTGCACAGAGGTGTCTGGGAAGCCCAGTGTGTGGTCAGTTTATAACCAATCCCACCATTGACTGCTTTTCTCCAGGGTCCGGATTAATGCTGAAGTGTTCTGATGTGTGCTTAAGTTCTAATACTGATTTTAGAATTTTTCCCCAAATCCCTACTGCTTGGTATTAGTTTTTATACCCAGTGGAATTCTTACAATTGCTCCTTCCCCAGCCTGGACCCTATCACACACCTGCAGAGAACAGCACAAATTGGTCAGTCCAACAAAAATATCTGGAGGATCACCTAGAACCGTCTCTGAATTAGGGCTGACCTGGTCCCATTTTCTTGACAACAGAAGTTATGTGATTGACACTCTCCTTTGGGAATGAACTCTACTAGTTTTCTATCCATCCCCAGATTCCTCTCCACGGGCATCCTGCAGGTCTCAGAACCTAGCCTATCTGGGTAATGATAAAAGAAAGAAATCACCTGTGTTTATTTTGTGTTAAACAACAAAAAAAATCATTTTTTCTCTCTCAACTCAAAGGGTTGTCCTAGATTTCAGTTATAAAATGTGGAGTATTCAAAGGATGTGAGAAACCCGTGGAGTGGAGACAGGAGTTTAATCTCTCCTGGTAAATGGTAGGCATGTGAACACCTGAACTCAGCGTTTATAAAGTGCTTGCAAAAACTAGGCAGTGAGCATCATGTGACTTGGACCTCTTAGTACTTTTCAAGTTTTATAAAAAGTTTCCTTCCTCATAATGTGATAATATTTGCTATTTTTAAAGTTGCACCGTCTTTTAAAAGTTGCCATATTAAAGAAGAAAAAAATTAGGTATTTGTTTCCGGTTGTGTACATTGCGTTCACTCCTGAAATTCCTGTCAAATCAGAAAGTTGGGAGGCTAACTGAAGTGGAAACAGGAAATAACACCAATACACTTCTAACCCACAGGTTTCCCAGCCCCATTAAAATTCAAAATGTGGAGGAGGTGCTGGAGGGAACTAACAAGAGCGTCCTGTAACCCAGGAGGCCAAAGATCAGGCTCCCGCATGGATGGAACTTCCACTAAATGATGTTTATTTGTACCTAGGGGTGAGGTTACTAATGGAAAGGCCTGCAGCCTGCAGTATTTAGTGTCATTTTGCATATTTGTCAATGAATTACAAGATACATAACATCATCCTGAGTTGAGGCTGGGGGATTTTGTTACGTTTGAGAGTATGATTTTGTTTTTTTTTGAAAGGAGGGACGTGAGAAGGATTGTTTTGAATATATTATTGAAGCCCCAGTCCAATCATGAGAAAAACATCAGACAATTTTCCTACAGGGACATCCTACAAAATACTTGGCCAGTCCTCCTCGAACTGTCAAGGGGATCAAAACAAGGAAAGTCTGAGAAACTGTCACAGCCAAGAAGAGTCCACGGAGACGTGATGGCCAAATGTAATGTAGGATCCTGGATGAGATTCCAAAACAGAGAAAGGACATTAGGTGACAGCTAAGGAAATCTAAAGAGACTATGGAATTTTGATTAAAACAATATATCAATATTGGTTCATTAATTGTAACAAATGTACCATGTTAATGTAAAGTGTTAGTAATAGGGAAAAATGGGAGAGGCTGCATGAGAACTGTCTATACTATCTTCTCAATTTTTCTATATATCTACAGGTGCTCTAAAAATACTCTTTACAAATTTAAAAAAGTATTATTGAGATTAAAGTCTGTTACTAAATCTTAAGCAAGATAAAGATAACTTCGACTGATACATGATAATCACTATCCTTTTTAATATATTTTTTCTTTTTATTGAACAAAAAGAAATGTGACAACCTATATTCACATTTTTCTTTTTTAAATTTACAGTCTTACATATGTTATTAGTATTTTTTTTCTTATTTTAGGAGTAATGATTTGCCATTGAGGAAAATTAAGAATATACAGGTAAAAAAGGAGAAAATTAAAATCCCATAAACACACACAAGTCAGATAGATTGGGTAGAGAAAGGATATCTCATGTTTGAATACCTGAGTTTACCTTAAGAATATACAACAAACACATAATTTATACAAGCGTAATTTATAATGGCTGCATGCATTTCATTATATAATGGGCCATTCTTATTTGGCCAGGGTCTTATTTTGAGATATTAGAGTTCTTTATAATTTTTTAATTTTTTTCTAAATCCCACTCAGCTGAGCATTCTGTTCATTGTTGCATGTATCTGTAATTATTTCCTTAGCATAAATACCTAGAAATGGGACTTCAGGATCAAAAACTATGGATAATTTTAAGCTGCTTGTTAATGGTGCGCAATCACCTTCCCAAATTTGTGCCACTGTATATTCCAATAAACTGCAAGTTCCCTTAATTAATCAAGTCAGCCATCCAACAAAAATACTTAAAGAGACCTTTCTGCGTATCATGTTCTTGCCATAAAAAGCTCAAAATATATAATAGACTACAAAATAACTTTCAAAAGAAACTGTTGCATCTTAAAATTTAACATTCTGCACTAAATAAAGTTGGTTTCTTTCCCTTGTTGCTCTGTTATGAAATATTAATTAACATTATTAAATATGAAATATATTAAATAATGAAGGAACAGACATTTTTTGGAAGCTATAGGTATTTTTTCCACTTCCCTCAATAACTAGCCTTTAATTAAAATCCATTTATAAGCATGTTTATTTTGATAAATTGGTAAATTGAAAATTGATCAGTTGAACTATTGTGTTTTATGTAAAACAGTAAATATAACATAATTATTGTAGAAGGAATTACTTTCAGCCAACAGAAGGAAGTGGGGAAGAAATGTTACTTTATTCTCTGTAAACTGGCTTCCCTGGCTTTGACCCCCACCCCAGGACACCAGCATTTTGGGGAATGCAAACTTAGATATTACTGTGTCATCCTCTGTCCCCAGGGCTTGTGGAGATCTTTCCAGGTCTCATGTGGTCCTTGCGGGTCTGGAGGCTCAGCCGCGTCCGCGTAGCCAGGGCGCAGGTTCCTGCAAGTCGAGGACCAAAGACCTCCTTCCTCCCCTGACTCTGGGAACAGCTCTTTCCTTCAGCTGGGCTCTCTGCCTGCTCTCCGAAGCCCACCAGGTGCAATCGGGGCAGTCTTGCTCTGCGCATACTTACACTTCTGCAAATGAAAATCAGAGCTTTGAGGAGAAGCAGCTTCTATTTTCTAGCCCTGCACAACTTCCTCAGGCAAAAGCTCCCAAAGCAAGAGCTGCCTGCTGGAATCTCGGGTAGGGAAAAATATAGAGGGAAAAGAAGACACAAAATAGTGTTCCAGCCTGCCTCCCCGCCCGCTGCCTCCACCCCCCAATACACAAAAGTGCTTGCTTGTCTGTAGTGTAGATAGTGTTATCAGCTCTCCTGAGAGGACTTTTCTGGGAATCTCAACACCAGAGGAATTGAGGAATTAGCAGATTAGGGGGAAAAGAAGTCTTTGAACAGCTTAAATACAAGGAAGCTGTGTAGACAGTATGTGGACTTGCAGGATCTTCACATTCCAATATGGCTGTGCTCAGGCCTTGCTGCAGGCACAGTTTTAAGGCAAGGAGGTCTGCTGTGCTTTCACCTTTCTCGAGTGTCACCATGCACCTGACCTACCTCCTGGCCTTAGCTCTGTGAGCTGCTCCTATTTATGCCTTCTGTTAGCTCCGGAAGAGTCTCCTGGACAGACATTGTTCCATCATGAGTGTGACATTACTTTGTTTACTTGAAAGGGTGGCTATGAACACTTGCAGAGCTGTGCTGAGGGTGGGAAATACAGTTTCGAGGGTTTCTGGAGTAATTAGTTAACTGGGAAAGCATCATCTTCTACATAAAAGGGTCCCCCCCCCAACTTAAACCAAATCCCCTTCCCCGCCCACATCCAGCCCACTCCTGGAGCCAGAATTAGCTCACCCATCTCCAGACCGTGTGTGCACGTGTTCCTGTGTCTACGAGCGTGCTCAGTTTGGTTCTGTCTCCAGACCGTGTGTGCATGTGTTCCTGTGTCTACGAGCGTGCTCAGTTTGGTTCTGTCTCCAGACCGTGTGTGCATGTGTTCCTGTGTCTACGAGCGTGCTCAGTTTGGTTCTGTCACAGTCCTGTCCACGCTCGTCTTCTTTATCGGACTGGACTCTTACAAAGCCAGGCCTTCCTCTAATATTCACTCTTTCATTCAAATGATGTCATTTTTCTTACTCTAAGGGAGATCCTAGGTAAGCAAGTGAACTAGACATAGGTGGCAAATACAGGCCATAGCAGGCACATAAATACATGCAGAGGATGCTGATCCTCAAATCCCAAAATGTAGCACAGTGCTTGGCACATATTGAATTCTGTTTGCTGAGCTAAGTTAAATAGTGGTTGTGCCTAAAATTGAATTTGGATTCTGATTCTTGTCCACGTCTTGCTTGCCATATACTAGGCAGCCCTTGCCCTAACGTGTCAGCTTATTAATGTTGTAAACAGATGATTCAGTGTAAAAAATGAGATTTGTCCTAAAAAAATGACACTGTACTAAAGGCATGTGACCAAGCTGTGCTTCTTTCTTGCTTGCTTGCTCGCTTGCTTGCTTTTTTTTTTTTTTTTTTTCCCAAGTCTCACTATGCCACCCAGGCTGGAGTGCAGTGGTGCAATCTCAGCTCACTGCCACCTCCACCTCCCGGTTTCAGGCCATTCTCCTGCCTCAGCCTCCTGAGTAGCTGGGATTACAGGCACTCACCATGACGCCTGGCTAATTTTTGTATTTTTAGTAGAGATAGGGTTCCACCATGTTGTCCAGGCTAGTCTTGAACTCCTGACCTCAAGTGATCTGCTTGCCTCAGCCTCCCAAAGTGTTGGGATTACAGGCATGAGCCACCACGCCTGGACTCTTTATTTTCTATATGAGAAATTGTTCTCATGCTCCAAACAGTAACCATGAGATAATAGTAGTAAAAGGAGATAATGGCTGTGAAGAGATTATCTAGAAGTTAAATCTTATTTTGTGGGTGGGGACACGGAGCCCGGATAAATGAGAAGGGCCAGTGATATAAAACATCAGATGTTGTCACCTCTGTATAACGATCATGAAGGAAATGCATCTGTCTCAAGTTCTTGGATATTTTATGTATATTTTCATTATCTCAGCAATTACTATGTACAGATTACAAGATTTTCACATTCTGTCTTGAAGTGTATTTAGATTGCTTTAATCTTATATTCATGTCGTTTCCAAGACTGTAGAGATTTTGGTGCAGGGACTTAGTGTTTTACATCGCTTATATGAATAGCTTCATTGAATGTTATATGAATTAATGAGTGAATTAATGAGTGAACCTTTGACCTAGATTGAGTGCTACTTCTATTTGAATTTCTTAGCTGCTCAAACCTATCAGCTAGATCCCTTTTACTATCAAGAATTAACTTTTTTTTGGACCTCAACAGAATTTTGTTAGCAAAGATCTGAGCAAAGACCTATCACATATAAATTTAGCAAATAGATATGGATGCCTATAAACAATTAACTTGTTTTTATTTTATAAATCAAAGCTTTAAATATTTTATTAAATACTTTGTCCTTACGCCATAGGCAGTCATTAGCTTGACATACTTCAATGAAAGGCATGTGAGATTGTATAAGTGATCCTTATACAATTGCTGAAAACTGATCATAAACACTCTTCATTTATAAAAATTGACCATGCAATATTTTGGGGAAGTTACCTCTTCATTTTGTTAGAAACAGAAATAATTTCAAATACTTCAAAGAAATCCTAAAGATAAAAGTTTTAAGAAATCACAAATGACCATTCATAAAACAGAGTCATTGTGTCTCAATGAGAAGCCAATCACATTTGGACAAATTTAGGAGACAACACGCTAGACCTAGCAACACCCAGAAGATCTTTTCACACATCATTTGGGATTTTATTTTTCTTTTCTTTTTGATGGATGGATGAGCAAACTTAAGGAGTTAATGGGCAGATAAAAGTTGAAATGGGAGAGGACAGTAACGGTCAGGCCAGTTAAAAGCTCTTTCTGACACCAACTCCCAGCTCTGCCTCCCCAGCCGATCCCCCTGTGAACTTTTTGTGTTTCATTCATTTTGCTGGAATTGGAAATGGGGAGGCCAAGAAAAGGCCATATCCTGCTTCACTGACTAAAGCTATCCTGTAAGTGAGTTTAATGGGTTAGAAGTTAATACCAGTGACAGTTGTAAGAAAAGTTTCCAAGTGTTTCCAGGGCCTGGAGAGACTCCCTGCGGCTCAGACTTCTTTGTGCTTCCTTCCACTCTCCTTTACTCTTATCGGTGGAAGCTTCCATGACAAACAGGGGGCATCTGTTAGGAAACAAACTGGGGGGCTGCTAGAAGTGAGCAAATCCCCGCAATGGCAGGGCCTGGCAAAGAACGAGCTCCAATTACAGCCGACTCAACAGTGGTGATCAAGTGAACAGATAAGCACAAGGAAAGAGAAATCAAATTTCCTTCACATTTACAAACCATTGTTTCCCTTTATTTGTCCTCTAAGAGAGGGCCATGGTTCTCTGTGAGATGTGAGCCCTCTCAGTTACGCTCACTTTCTCTGCGTGGCTTCTATTGTGACTGTTTCTGAACATCATGTTTTCACATGGTTCCTCTCAAAGTACCTTCCAAAACGCAGGAAGGTATCGGCCACAGAAGAGTGGAATTCATTCTGCCAGCTGAGCACAAGAAAGCGCTTTTTCCAACACTTCCTCCAAGCATCTACTTTGTGACATATATTTTTTGATCCCTTTGTTCAAGCGTTGTATACAAGAGAAACATGCACAATTGGTAAGTCCACAGCTCACGGAATTTTCACAAGCTCTCGTGTAACCAGCATTCAGTCTAGGAGACAGAACATGACCTGTGCGTTCAATTCCCAGGGCTGCTGAAACAGAATCTCACTGACTCAGGGGCTACAAACAGGAATTTATTGTTTCACAGTTCTGAGGCTAGAAGTTTGAAATCAAGGTGTTGGCTGGACTGGTTCCTTCTGGTGGGCATAGGGGAGAATCTGTCTCGTGCCTGTCTCCGAGCTCTGGTGATGGCTACCAGTGCATGCTGTTCCTTGTCTCATTGATGCAGATCCCAATCTCGGCCTCCAGCTTCACACGGCCTTTCTGTGTGTGTGCATCTCTGGGTATCCTCTCCATTGGTCATATTGAATTAGACTTGATGACATCTGCTAAGATCCTATGTCCAAATGAGATCACATTTGCAGGTACTGGGGATCAGACTTCAACGTATTTTTGGCAGGGGAAAGGAGGTGGAACACAATTCAATTCATAATAATGACTATTCCAGATACTCCCCCATCCTCCCTTCCAGTAAACACCCCCACCCCTAAGGGCAACCACTCTTCTGACTTCTGATAGCATACATTTCTTTTACGCTTTATTTAAATCATACATATCGAGTCTTTGTGCTGTAATGTGATTTTTAAGGGCGGCTTTCCAAACTTTAGTAGTCACTCAGATGCCCTGAATGGTTCCCGCCATTGATATTCCTGAATAGCAATCTACTACATAAACAGCAGATAGTTTTAAAAGTCAGATAACCTATCATAAAATCAATTATTTCGAAAGAGAAGAAAGCAAAGTTTCTTCACAGCAATACAGCAATAATTCTATAGAAGTGGTAAAGCTTTAAATGAATGCATCAGATACATTCATGTCAGCCTCCTGACATGCATAGCATCAGGCCGTGGACAAGAATGCAGCTGTCTATATTTCTCAACAATGCATCCACTTTCTTATTTTAAACCATTACTCCATGAGGACAGGAGAACCTTAATCTCAGTCAATTTTGTGTTTCTTTCACCTTTTCTTGGGGATTGTGCCTAAGCATGGGAAGGGGACCCCAGGGAGGGTTTGTGGCTCTCTCAGGTCACCTGGTTCTGCAGGTATCTGCTGGGATGTCTGTGGGCCCATGTGATTTTAGGCTGGAGATAGAACCTGTGCGCCGTGAAATGATGCTGGTTTCTGTCCGTTGGCCTCTCAGGTCTCGTAGCTCTACTTCTGAAGATGCTGAGAATCCTCCTGTGACTTCTATACCTTCAAGAGTCCTGGAATCACTGAGGCCATTTCTTTTTTGACATCTTTCTTGGGTTTTCACCAAAAGAGTCTTTCTTGGGCTTTGCCACCTGCCCAGAACTCGTTGGGAGGCACCTTGTGGAGTCCCCTGCCTGGGCCTCTTTGACACGTCTGCTCTTATTCCAGCGCCTTGCTCTCAGGCAGTCCACCCAGCCAGGACAATCTTTTTCTAGCAGAGAGGGAGGACAGCTCTATCTTACTCCATCTCAATCATTTTGTCTAAGCCTCAGATCTTCTACGTTCCTTTGAAGATTTTTTTTAACACATGGCCCTATTTTAAGCGAATAAACACACCTGGTTGAGTAACTTCAGACAAGTTAACTATTCTAATTAAAGACTATCCTCTTCAGTAAGGAAGAATTAAAAACAGTATCCACCTCACAGGAATTTTTTTTTTTTTTTTTTTCTGTAGAGGGGCGTATAAATTAACTGAGTTTATCTGTATAAACACATAGAACTGTGCCTGGCACATACAGATACTCTATAGTGAAAGTTATTATTATTTTTGTTATTTTGAGGTGGAGTCTTGCTCTGTTGCCCAGGCTGGAGTGCAGTGGCGCAAGCTTGGCTCACTGCAACCTGCGCCTCCTAGGTTCAAGAAGATTCTCCTGCCTCAGCTTCCTCAATAGCTGGGATTATAGGCACCTACCACCATGCCTGGCTTTTTTTTTTTTTTTTTTTTTTTGTATTTTTAGTAGAGATGTGGTTTCGCCATATTGGCCAGGCTGGTCTCAAACTCCTCATCTCAGATGATCCGCCTGCCTCAGCCTCCCAAGTAGCTGAGATTACAGGCACCCACCACCATGCCTGGCTATTTTTTTTTTTTTCTATTTTTAGTAAAGATGTGGTTTCACCATTTTGGCCAGCCTGGTCTCGAACTCCTGACCTTAGGTGATCCACCTGCCTCGGCCTCTGAAAGTGCTGGGGTTACAGGCGTGAGCCATCACACCCGGCCAGTGAAAGTTATTATTAATTTATTTATTAACAGCTTAAATGGACAGGGAGAGAGAAAACAACAGGTGGGGAAGAAAGTCACTGCATTTTTCAAATTAACATAACAAATCATTATTTTGTAAATTTACAAACTCATTGTAAATCTAAAAACAGAATGATAGAGATGAAGAACTGCAGGGAGACATCAAGAGTGGAAATGTTAATTAGGCGGCATCTGCTCCATTAAGGTAGCTAATGGTATTGTGAGAGATTGGGGGAAATCCACACGTGTGTCCCAGACAGAAGATTCCCCGCTAAGAGGTAAAAGATCAATTCATTTCGGTCAGGTTAGGTCATTAAAAAAAGATAAAGTTAAGGTACCCCGTTTCATCTAAAACTGTGAAAGGAGAAACAATGACATCACGGAAACTGTAATTAACATTTCAAAAGATCACAGAATTAGCCAAGTAGAAGCCCTGGGTTGTCAACACAACAATTAGCCCTCACTGGCTGAGTAAACACAGAGGGGAAGTAGCTACTTCTAAATGTTTCTTCATTTTATCACTTTCAACGGTGTCAAATATTCTACAATGGAGACTTAAGTAGCACGTTCAGTGACACTGGTTTCACTGAATCTCAAGATTGCTTTCACGGTAAACACTTTGTTTAGAGTGCCATACACCCAGTGGGTGAAAATAAATATGAAATGGAAATGACACCACTCTGTAAGGTATCATGTGTCTGACCTGTCGACTAGTGATCTCAGCTGGAATGCCTGGCAGCCCACCTGCAGGTCTATTCTACTCTGCAAGTCACTCATCAACACATTGGAAAGCATCTTTGAAAGAAAGAATTAGCGACCAGATGTTCTTCCTCTACAGTAGAATGAACAGAGGGAGGCGGCAGCAGGGAGGTAGCCAAAACGCAGTGGGAGAGATTTAAGTTGTATGGGAGATACAATGAATTCATGTGTTAACAGAAAGGGGTCCTGATTCAGACCCCAAGAGAGGGTTCTTGAATCTCATGCCAGAAAGATTTCGGGGTGAGTCCGTAGAGTAAAGTGAAAGCAAGTTTATTAGGAAAGTAAAGGAATAAAGAATGGCTACTCTATTGGCAGAGCAGCAACTTCAGCTATGCAACCAATGATACTTATTGTTACTTCTTGATTATTTGCTAAACAAGGGGTGGATTATTCATGCGTTTTCTGGGAAAGGGGTGAGCAATTCTAGGAACTGAGGGTTCCTCCCCTTTTAAGACCATATAGGGTAACTTCCTGATGTTGCTATGGCATTTGTAAACTGTCACGGCGCTGGTGGGAGTGTCTTTCAGCATGCTAATGCTTTATAACTAGCATATAGTAAGCTGTGAGGACGACTGTAGGTCACTCTCTTCACCATCTAGGTTGTGGTGGGTTTTGGCTGGCTTCCTTACTGCGACCTGTCTTAATAGCAAGGTCTCTATGACCAGTATCTGGTAGCGACCTCCTATCTCATTCTATGACTTAGAATGCCTAGCCTCCTGGGAATGCAATCCAGTAGGTCTCAGCCTCCTTTTACCCAGCCCCTAGGCAAGATGGAGTTGCTCTGGGTCAAAGGCTTGTGAGGCATGGACAGTAGACATTATTAAACATAGGCAGGTGCTAGTAAAGGCAGTTGTAGAATTTTATTCATAGATGTTAAAAAAAAATCAGAGACAAAATCTGTGCAGATTTCTGTATAGTGATGTTTCAAATTAAGATATGCAAATTAAAGTAAACAGATTACAGTGAAATGGGTGAACTAGGTCCTCTGTTGAGATCTCTTTTATCTCTCAGTACTACATTGATTCTACAGATGCAAATATTAAGAAAGTTATATGGTACATGGACTTATTTTAAACTTTCTGCGAATCTTAGGAACTTGATTTCAAGTTCAATTATTGCAGCTCCTTTCTCTGTAGGAAGTCATGATCATAAAATAATTTGGTGAATCATTATGACCGCTAAATTTATTGCATGCCTTGTGCTATAAATCATGAATTACCTAGAAAGTGCTTTCCCAATCAATGATTTAAACAAGAAAGTGCTAGTGCACTGTTTTCCTTTGTTAATGTAAAATGTTTATTAAAATATAATTTAATGCAGCCATTAATATTATGTAGAATAATATTTAGTGGATTGGAGGAAAGTATATGATATACTGGTTTTTAAAAAGCAGGTTACCCAGTAGTAAGTACATTTTCTTTCTTTCTTTCTTTCTTTCTTTCTTTCTTTCTTTCTTCTTTCTTTCTTTCTCTTTCTTTCTTTCTTTCTTTCTTTCTTTCTTTCTTTCTCTCTCTCTCTCTCTCTCTCTCTCTCTCTCTCTCTCTCTCTTTCTTTCTTTCTTTCTCACCCTGTTGCCTAGGCTGGAGTGCAGTGATGCGATTTTGGCCCACTGCAGCCTCTGCCTCCCAGGTTCAAGCGATTCTTCTGCCTCAGCCTCCCTAGTAACTGGGATTACAGTTATGTGCCACTATGGCCAGCTAATTTTTGTATTTTTAGTAGAGACGGAGTTTCACCACATCGGCCAGGCTGGTCTCAACTCCTGACCTCAGGTGATCCGCCTACCTTGACCTCCCAAAGTGCTGGGATTACAGGCGTGAGCCACCATGCCCGGCCCTACATTATCATTTTTAAAAGATATTTTTATAAGCACAAGAAAAATAAAGGACTAGAAGAATATAAACTAATACATTAGCAATATCTCTGAACCGTGGAATCTGAGGTGACTTTTCTTTCCCTTTGTGTTTTCTAAACTTAATATGATGAATATGTACTATTTTTATAATGAGAAGCAAAACCTATTATGAAAGTAAAGAATGTTGTGTCTTAATGGTGAAGACTAGATTAATATTTTGAAAAAGAAATGCTATCATAGAGTAGAATATTTCATTTGGTAAAATCTATGAGTCTAATGTGCACACATATCATCCCTTAAACTTCTAGCCTAGGTGGAGACAGGTATGTTTGTTTAGCCTTACAGGAGAGGTGATAACATCTACTTAAAAATATCAGCTGGTTTAACCAAATGTTTCAGAAATAGCCTGGCATTTCAGGGTATGATGAATCAGCTGGGTGGGAACTTATTCTGATGAAATAGCTCTACTTTCAGGAAAACTGTCCCTATACATCCAAACTCAAATGTATCCAATGCGATTTGTAAATAGAGCTGAACTTTACTAATGTGACTCCAATAATACAGGATTTCTTAAAGTTTGAACCAGGAATGAGCCAAATTTCGACCTTAGCAAAATTTTTCCCTATATTACAAATGAATGCCAGGGCTAATGTTTAAAATTCATGAAAATCTCTTTAAACAGCATCATTTTTATATTTATTAAAGCAAGTTCCTTTCGGAATACTTTATTGACTAAACTTAATTATATGTTCTTAGCAGTAATCGGTCGTGTTTTTCCTTTCAAATATAGCAGTTTTTTAAATAGTCATTCATTTACATAGAACCTTCACATTAGACTTATAGGATGAGCCTAGAAAGGCTTGGAAGTTGTTAGTTGCTAGCTAGTTAAAGCTCTTCAAAGATTCCCAGCAAAGGGGCTGGAGCCACTGCATGTGTACTTTGCATGATAGAAACTGTTAACATTTATTTATTAAATAAAAACTTATTCAAAAAGAAGACTGGACATGGGTAAGGTCTATTGCCTGAACTTCAAAAGCGACCAGCAATTTACCCACAAGCATGAGCTTGTGGTAGAACAGCAGTAAAATAACATAAGTTCTAAGAGAAATGCCACATTTCTTTAAGTGAATGCAGCAATACATGCTTTATTTCCCAGAATGAGTCTCCAGAGGCACAAGCTTCTTAGAGAAGCCTCACAAACCAACAGTTTCTGAGCTGTAGAGTAGCAGCTCTCTCCACCAACAGCATCGCCTTCACCTGTGAGATGCAGATTCCTGGACCCACCTCACACCTGTTCTGAGTGAGGCTCAGCAATTTGTGTTTTAACAAGCCCTCCTGGTGATTCTGACATACACATACACACACACACACACACACACACACACACACACACACACACACACACAAGTTTAAGGCCAAAAATGGTGTCGATCAGGTTGACTGCAGGGATCATGAGTAATTAGCACTCTTCACCGAATAGTTCCTGAGCCTGCAGTGGAAGTATATTGCCTTAACCTAAAAGTTAGGCATGCTGTGTGATTTGCTTTGGCCAATAAAATGTGAGTGAAAATGACATGTTTCATGTTCAAGATGGCAGCTGCCACATCCGATGGTCCTTGGAGTGATGCAGAGCAAAGCCCCAGATGAAGTTGAAGGACATGTAACATAAGCATGAAATAAACTATTGGTTTTTGAGCCAATGATTTTTGGGAGGTGCTTGTTACCACAATGTAACCTAGTCTATCCTGAATGATACAGTAGGGAGGAGGAGTGTGCACTGCCCCCCAGACCATAACCACCAATGTAGTTGATGATGCTACATACATCCTAGGCACAATTATCATCATCAGTGTAGCATTAGAGCATTCCTGGGTGCTGTGGTTTGGATATGGTTTATCCCCACCAGAACTTATGTTAAAATTTGTTCATCTATGTGGTGGTGTTGAGAGGTGGGGCCTAGTGAGAAATGTTTGGGGAATGGGCGTGGATCCCTCATGAATAGATTAATACCCTCCTGAGGGTAAGTTTTTTCTCTCTTGGAATGGATTAGTTCCCTCAGGAGTGGGTTGTTAAAAAGAGCCTGGTTTCCTCGATTTCTCTCTTGCTTCCTCTGTCGCCATGCAATCTCTTTGCACACACCCACTCTCCTTCCACTTTCTGCTGTGAACTGAGGCAACCTGAGGGCCTCACTACATGCAGCTACCCAGCCTTGGGCTCTTCAGCCACCAAAATTATGTGCCAACTAAACCTCTTTTCTTTATAAATTACCAAATCTCAGGTATTCTGTTACAGCAACACAAAACGGACTAAGACACTGGGCTTCCCAAGAAAGGAGGGGCAGCAGCAGTACAGGGAAGATAAGTAAACTGAGAGGCAAACTATTTTCAAAGATTTTTTAAAATGTGGGTGTCATGACCACAGGTTACAGCAGGCACAGCAGGTAACTGCATGTGTACCAATCTGTACATGTGAAGCTCAATAACCAAGCAGCACAGAGGCCTTTCCGTTGATGCCATAAAGAGGTGAGCCCCAGCTGCCATCTCAGGACAGAGAATGAAGATGGCAGGAAAGACTGAGCATTCATCTCAAAAACAGAATGGACGGAATGAAATTATGATTGACTATATTACCTCCAATCAGACTTTTTTTGCTGTTGTCTACTATAGAAGCCAAATGAATGCTCAGCAGCATGTTAATGATAAATGTGGAAAGCTACCTATGTATACATCCAATTTGTGCCTATAATTTTAAAAATCCAGATAAGGGCATCAAAGATATATATATATATAAAAATATATATATATATATATAGATATATATATATATATATATATATATATATATATAAATATATATATATAGATATATATATATATATATATATATATAGATATATATATAAATATATATATATATAAACATATATATATAAATATATACATATATAAATATATATAAAAATATATATATACATATATAAATATATATAAATATATATATATAAAAAATAAGAGACGATAAGGAGAAAGTAACAGGGTTATAGGATAGTGGCAGCTTGGGAGGTGAAGCTACCTTAGAAATGGGGGTTTTGGCCGGGCACAGTGGCTCACACCTGTAATCCCAGCACTTTGGGAGGACAAGGCGGGTAGATCTCCAGGTCAGGAGATCGAGACCATCCTGGCTAACATGGTGAAACCCCATCTCTACTAAAAATACAAAAAATTAGCCGGGCGTGGTGGCGGGCGTCTGTAGTCCCAGCTACTCGGGAGGCTGAGGCAGGAGAACGGCGTGAACCTGGGAGGCAGAGCTTGCCGTGAGCCGAGATTGTGCCACTGCACTCCAGCCTGGGTGACAGAGCCAGATTCTGTCTCGAAAAAAAAAAAAAAAAAGAAAGAAAGAAAAAGGGTTTGAAAAGCCTCTCTGGGAACAGACCCGTTCATTAAACTTTTTTTTTTTTTTTGAGACAGTCTCGCTCTGTCGCCCAGGCTGGAGTGCTGTGGTGCAATCTCGGCTCACTGCAAACTGTGCTTCCCGGGTTCATGCCATTCTCCTGCCTCAGCCTCCCAAGTAGCTGGGACTACAGGCGCCCACCACCACGCCCGGCTAATTTTTTGTATTTTTAGTAGAGATGTGGTTTCACCATGTTAGCCAGGATGGTCTCGATCTCCTGACCTTGTGATCCGCCCGCCTCGGCCTCCCAAAGTGCTGGGATTACAAGCGTGAGCCACCACACCCGGCCTTTCATTAAACTTTTGTGCTAAGTCCTGAGTGATGGAAAGAGCCAGCTCTGTGAGGTTCTGGGGAAATTGCAATCCTTATGAAGAAACGCACAAGTGTAAAGGTCTAGGGGCTGGGATTCATGTTCAAGTGACAAAACAGAATATCTATGTCCATGTGTGCAGCAGTCTTTCTCCACCAGGGTTCCTAAGAGAATGAAATCCTATAGGAAATGACCTGCAAGACTATTTCCCAAATTCTCTCAAGTTTGGGCCATTCTAGAGGAACGAGAGAGAAGCCACTACGTGTAACACATGCTCTATGGCACTCTGGTTTCATTCTCTAAAAGAACCCCAGCTGAGAAGGGCTGACTGCAGGGTGGCAGGTTGGAAAGGGATTCCAATGAAGTCAGAGAGGCGGGCAGGGGCCAATAAAGATTTGGGGTTTGATTCTATGTGCAGTGGCAGGCACCGGAAGGTTTCAAACAGTGGAATGGCACATTCTGACAGGTCTCTGAAGGATCACTGGCTGCTGTTTGGAGAATGGACTGCAGAAAGACAAGGGAAAGGCAGCCAGTCAGGAAGCGTTTGTATTACTGCAGAGGAAAGAAGATAAGGCTAGCATGGCTGGGGTGGAAGAAGAGACAAATTTAGAATATGGTTTGAATGTAGAGTTGGGCTTGGTTATGGGTTCAGTATGAAACCAGGTGAGGGAAGATGAAAGAAAGGTATGAATCTAACAGGATTCCTGAGCAATTCCTCATTGGTGATGCCATTGAAGAATGTGAGAAAGACTAAGGAAAGAGTGGAATTGAGGATGGGACAATCATGAGATGCTGAGTCAACAGTGGAATACATGAGTCTGGATCTCAAAGGAGAGGCAAGGATGAGATACATAAACAAGGGAGTCATCAGTGTATAAAAGTATTTAAATCATACAATAGGATGAGATCACTGAACTCTGTCAATTTCTCTTCCAATGTCCTTCAAATTTATTTCTTCCTCTTATTCCTGCTGCCATTAATCTTTGTTTCCCCAAAGATCTACCGCAGTACTCCCGGACCAGGCCTGTGTTCTCTCTCCTCAGCAATCTCTCCTGTGCGTAACCATATCTACCATTCATCTTCCTGTTTCACAAATTAGACCTTTTTTTTTTATTCAATAAAAAGCTGAGTACTCATGTATAAATCTCTCTGTTCAGTTCTTTGGGTGATTCAAAGATGAACAAAAAGTAGATTCTGACATTGAAAGCTTTTAATCTATAGAAAGGATGTGTTTGTAAAAAACTATATTTCTGGTCGGGCGCGGTGGCTCATGCCTGTAATCCCAGCACTTTGGGAGGCTGAGACGGGTGGATCATCTGAGGTCAGGAGTTCGAGACCAGCCTGGCCAACATGGCAAAACCCTGTCTCTACTAAAAATGCAAAAATTAGCCGGGCGTGGTGGTGCACACTTGTAATCCAAGCTACTCAGAAGGTTGATGCAGGAGAATTGCTTGAACTTGGGAGGTGGAGGTTGTGGTGAGCTGAGATTGCACCACTGCACTCCAGCCCGGGCAACAGAGTGAGATTCTGTCTCAAAAATAAATAAATACATAGATAAATAAATATGTTTCAGGGTAGAGATTGACAGGAAGGAAAAGAAAAATAAATATTATGGCCATTTTTGGGGATGAAGAAGTGACTCTTTGCTCCGTGGATTTGGAAAATTTTTGTTAGGATGGTTGTCTTTGAGTTGGACCAAGAGGTCAAAATTACTTCTTGACTTGTCGATTAAAGTGTGTGGTCCTTATGATCCCTAGTCTTTCAGAATCTTCTTAATTAGCTTATCTCCCAGTCTCTGATGTTCTAATGCTGGCGTTTTTAATGGTTTAATGTTAGGTGATCTTTCCTTGGTGCCACACTCATTCTCTAGGCAAGCTCATCTACTTGGATGGCAAATCCATCATGTCCCTTCAATTCATTGCCTTTCATTTAAAAATGCAAATCTGCCCCTGTCAGTGTGTGCTCAAAGCCTAGCAATTCTATTGCTGTCAGGATTAACCTGAAACATCAGACCTCCCTCCCCCATCTCTTGCTTGTCTCCCCCTCACTCTCTGAACTCTAACCACTCCAAGTTCCTCCGACAATATACACCCCATCCTGCCTCAGGGGCTTTATCCATGCAATTCCTGGTGTTTGTAAAGTTTCTTAATTTCCAGCTTTCCATATTACCCAGGGAACTTCTACTCCTACTTCCCAGCTTAAATGTCAACCCCAGAAAGCCATCTCTGAACTCACAGGGACTTATTGTTATATATTCTCACCATATTTTGTATCTTTCCTTTATTGAAATATCAGAATTATAATTGTTTCATTTATTTGTGTTATTTGCTTTCTATTTCTCTGTCCCAACAATCTATAAACACCACCAGGCCTGAAATGACTTGTCCATGTTCAACACTGCAAGACTTGGATTGCACAGGTGCACTTTAATTTTTATTGCTGAATGGAAGCCTGCTGTTCCACTGCTTCCTGATTCCACTTTGTGCTCCGTCACTTCTTGTACATACCGCCCCAGCACTTCAGTGCAATTTCTTCTGTAATGTTATGCTTGACATTTTCACCTCTTAAAACTCTAGCCATTCTGAAGGGCCATTCTGTCTTCCCGCTTGACCATGAAGTCCTCCCCACTCACTCCTGACCACACCTGATCCCCACTCCTGACCACACCTGATCCCCACTCCTGACCACACCTGATGGAGGTGATCTCCCCCACCTCTAAACTTGTGGTGCATTCTCAGAGTTATTCTAATTGACATGGATCACTACTGTCAAGCTCTACAATAATTTGTAGGCATGTGTTACCTCTGACTTTCAGATTTTTAAACTGTCAAGTTTGGTATTCACTGTATGTTCTGTAACTTTGTATGCACTGACAGAATCTACCATAAGATTATAGAATTGGGGAAGTATCACACTTGCTGCCCCCCAAAAAGTTGGTGCTTAAAGGGTTAATATTATTTGGAAAACTCTCAACTGTAGAGCGCCTGATTTCATATGACACTGGATGAAAGGAGAATTACCATTCTTGCATGTGGACTATAATTTCCGAAAAGCTAAAGGATGTTTCTAGTCTGATTTTAAGAAACATAGTTGTTCCAAATCCATTTGTTGTCAGGATAACAGGATCTTGCTGGAGTCATGATAGCTTATGTGACCTCCCATGCCCAGATGGTAAAGGGACTTAAATCATATTGTAGGAGGACCAATTAGAGATACCTGACTGTTTAGCTCATGAGGAAATGCAATATGAAAAAGAAACAGGCACGCTGACTATGCTCAAATATTAAAAGGGCTCTCAAACAAAAGTAAAATTAGATTTATTTTAAATGGCCCCAAGAAACCTTTCTAGGAATAATAAATAGATATTTCAGGGAGATGGATATTTACTTGAGGTAAAGGAGAACATTATAATAGCCAGACTTCTCCAATGATAAAATGAATTACCTTAGAAGGTATCGAGTCTCCTTTTACTTGAGGTATTCAAGGGGAAGTTGTATAAATATTTAACAGGAATGTTAAAGGCAGTTTCAAACACTGCAAGGTTGTACCTACCATCTTTCCACACCTGGGGTGCTTTGATTCTATAGTAATAACAGCTAAAATGCACAGGGCATGAATCCCTTGCCACGTCCTGTGCGTTTTCTAAGCATTTTCTATGCATCACCTCATTTAATTGTCACAACAACTGTTATTACGCTCATGACTAAAGATAAGAAAACTGAAGCACAGAGACATTAAATGATTTGTCTTACTTCCCATAATTAGGTAAAAATTTGACACCAGGAAATCTTTTTCCAGCGCCCAGCCTGTTATTTCGCCTTTCATATTCATACGGCAGATTTAAGTCCAAAACAGAAAGGCCTTGCCTAGGAAAGTGAATGATAAGGTAAGAGCAGTGGGGTGATCTTAGGAAGAGTGTGCTAAGAAAATGTCATCTTATAAACTGGATGGTAGAGGCATTACGGAATGACGAGATTAGAGAATGGCTCAAGACACTTGCTCACACTTCCATGTGATGAGCACAAGGCAGAAGCCACTAAACACAGCAGTTTATGGTGCAACCCAGAGTATATTTTGAAAATACAAAAACAATTTATTTTTATTTATTTATTTTTTTGAGACCAAATCTCGCTTTGTCGCCCAGGCTGGAGTGCAGTGGCATGATCTCCGCTTACCACAACCTCCACCTCCTGGGTTCAAGCGATTCTTGTGCCTCAGCCTCCCAAGTAGCTGGGATTACAGGCACCCACCACCATGCCCAGCTAATTTTTGTATTTTTAGTAGAGACAAGGTTTCATCATGTTGGCCAGGCTGGTTTCAAATTCCTGCGCTCAGGTGACCCACCCACCTTAGCCTCCAAGAGTACTGGGATTACAGGCATCAGCCACTGTGCCTGGCCGTGTTTTAATTCTTATAAATTAAATTTCCTGCACCTCGTTCACCATTAAGACTAAGCTTGAAGTTTAGTGCTCCTTCAAAGAAAAAAGGAGCTACTATCTAAAACCCAGAAAGTATACAGGGTAAGGAGAAGGGGGACATGATACAGGAGTGTTTCTACCAGACAGGAAAGGGAAAGAGGATCTTATGAAACAGTGAGGGAAATCAAAGGAGAAAGCAAGGCACCCAACAGTAGGGGCCTCAAACAGAGCTAAAACTTGAAGGAGTAAGGTAGAGACATCCCAGCTATGTTGAGACTGATGCTGAACACAGAGGTCTCCTGTCCCGCTTCCTGTTTTGGTCTCGGAAAGGAAGTGTCTTGCATAATGTCCCTTCCCTGCACCAGCACAAGGGACATGAGGAGGGAAACTACTGGGATCTAGAAGTTACTGAGCATTCTTAATGGGGGATGTGAAAAGTAACAAGTGACCCAGAAGGGCTGTAAGAAGATTTCTTTATGAGGAGTGACATTGCCCCCTAGAAGCCAAAGGGTAGAGTACTCAAGCCAGGGGCCAGGTACGGGGGTCCACGGAGGCCCATAGATGTCGTTGTTGTTGTTGTTTTGTTTTTTGTTTTTGAAACATAGTTTCGCTCTTGTTGCCCAGGCTGAAGTGCAATGGCACGATCTTGGCTCACTGCAACCTCTGCCTCCCTGGTTCAAATGATTCTCCTGCCTCAGTCTCCCAAGTAGTTGGGATTACAGGCATGTGCCACCACACCCGACTAATTTTGTATTTTTAGTAGAGACAGGGTTTCACCGTGTTAATCAGGCTGGTCTCACACTCCTGACCTCAGGTGATGCACTCGCCTTGGCCTCCCAAAGTGCCGGGATTACAGGCGTGAGCCACTGCGCCTGGCCCCATAGATGTTACACTCCAGCAAGAGCAAAGTGAGACTCGTTGGCTGGGGAGATTGAAAACATTGCCCATGGCCGATGTTGAGAGAAACAAGTTTACCAGAAGTGGCTCCATCAGCTGATGCCAGAAGGTTTATGAGAGACCAAGTGTGGTAAGGGGTAGTCCAGGCATAGCATGGATGATTCAAGGGTGCAGGGAACAGCAAAAAACTCAAGCCTGGACTTGAGACTCAGTCATTAACACAGGACAAATTGTTTTTCTTTGTACTCAAATGCTATTTTGAGAAGAATGATTGTGTAGATACACTAAAATAATAATTTTTTTCAATTAAAAAGACAAACCTGAGCATTTGGACAAAAGAGAATGAATTGACCAAGAAGAAGCTAATTTAAAACAAAGACACATTTAATTTAAGTGAGGGTTTAAAATACTTTTGACCATCCAAAAGGGATCCACAAAGAAGTTTGGACCAGAAACTTATATAACAGACTATTATACGTGAAATTATGCGTGTATGTGTGTACATATACATTTGGCCCATCTTAATTTGCTGAGAGTTAAGTTGCTCCCTCTAAACATTCAATTAAATAAATGAAGTTGAGGCCAGTGCAGAGACTCACATCTATGATCACCTTGGAAGGCCAAGGCAGGTGAATCACTTGAAGTCAGGAGTTTAAGATCAGCCTGAGCAACATGGTGAAACCCCATCTCCACAAAAAATACAAAATATTAGCCAGGCATACTGCGCCTACCTGTAGTCCTAACTACACAGGAGGCTGAGGTGGGAGGATCACCTGAGTCCAAGAGGTCAAGGCTGAAGTGAGCTGTGATCCCACTGCTGTACTCCAGCCTGGGCAACAAAGCAAGACCCTGTCTCAAAAATAAAAAATAAAAAAATAAAAGAAATACAGTTGAGTTTCTTGAACTACTTATACATGAGGTTTTAATTTATAAAAGCATTCAGCTTATTCGAGAAACATTTCTTGTTGTTTTATTGAAGCAAACCTAATTGAGAAAAAAAAAACAACAACAACAACCAGAGTCAGTGTCCAGTAATGGCTCTGCGATGCGCAGCCCTTCGAATGTGACGACCACATGCTCTGCTTGCCTTTTACCTGACTGCCAGCACCCTGCAGAGCAGCAGCAAAGGTAAATTTCAATTCTTGATGGTTTTCTAACTTTTAACATTTACTAAATGCATTTTCCACCGGAACCTTCAGAGTTGCCCAGCAATTTCATTTGGGATTTATCACTAAATGTCTTTGAGCTCACACATGGTATTAAAAGTATGCAACTACATTATTTTAATCCTGTAACTAGTGCTTACAGTTTGCTGCTTCATTTCAAATTATTGTACTTGTTGGAAAATTACACATATAACAATATAAAAAATTTAAAATATGAACGGGTTATACATGTTTTAAGCATATGAAAAGGTGTTTTTTAATGTCATAGTGAGAGATATTATAATTTATATAGTTTATAAAATGTGGAGATAACTAATACAATGTAAAGTGGTAAGTGAAACATAGATTAAATTCACACAGTGCTAGGTTTTTGAAAGCATTTTATTTTAACTCAACTTGAGTCAAAAGTATAATATGGTTGCACGAAAAAAAAAAATCTAATGCAGGAAGCATCTTATCCCCTGATACTTTAGTAGTCACTTGCTGAATTACAGTCTCATACTTTGGGAAACACTAATATATAAAATTAAATTATTAACCAACTAAAAGATGAAGGAAACTTGTAGAAAGCCAACTGGAGATTACCTATATGAGAAAACTTTATTTATTATGTTTGAAAAAAGTAGAAATAAGAAATGCCCAGATTTTAGAGTTGGTACATATATCAGTAGCATGAACTGTGAAGAATGAGGGTCTCAAATTCTGCTTTGACTCTCTTGTGAGACTAGATACACAATGTAAAGGGTAGAACAAATGTTAGTGAGAGGAAACCTCAGGTAGATGAAGGCATTGTAATGTGGTATCCAGATACTCCAAATGAACATATATATTTGCGATCGATTAGTTAAAAATTAAATCTCTGAATTATTTTTGTAATCTTTGAGAAACTATGGCTACTGGAGGAAGAAGAGGGAGAAGGTGAACTCCATGAACTATAAATAGGTAAGCTGTATATCAAATCTCAAAATAGATTATTAAAATAATTGTAAATGCATATTTAGAAAAAAATACTGATTTGTTAGATAATTTTCTTTATGTTTCTTAGAGGAAAGTCCATCAACAGAATGTGATAAACACTACATAGTACTTTGTTAGCAAAAAATCCTGTAAAGATCTACTATGGTATCATTATAAACAAAAAAGAGGGGTAAGTTCTCAGCTAATGAAATGACAATTCTTAAACTATGTGGAATAATTGATTGCTCTCAATCTAAAGTGATATTTGCACTGAAAAGCTGAAGCCATTTTTTGTCGCTGTCTGATGGGCACATTTGTGTGTTGCTGATTTTTATTTTTCTAATGAAAAGAAGTTAAGATCTTTTGACAAATATATTAGATGACATAATTTTTTTTGAGACAGGGTGTTGCTCCAGACATCAGAATTTAGCCTAGCTTACCTTACGTGTGTTCAGAATACTTACATTAGCCTACAGTTCAGCAAAATTATCTAACACACAGCCTATGTTATAATAGTGTTGAATATCTCATGTAATTTATTAAATACTGTGCCGAAAGTGAAAAATGAAATGGTCATATGGGAGCTCAAAGCACGGTTTCTACTGAATGTGTATTGCTTTCCCACAATCATAAGTCAAATCATTGTTAAGTTGGGGACCATCTGTAATTAGTTTTTAATTGATCAGTAACTATGTGCTAAACACTATTCTAACTCATATATATATATATGTATTATTACTATTTTTTGAGACGCAGTCTCACTCTGTCTCTCAGGCTGGAGTGTAATGGCGCAATCTCCACTCACTGCAACCTCTGCTTCCCTGGTTCAAGTGATTCTCCTGCCTCAGCCTCCTGAGTAGCTGGGATTACAGGCATACACCACCATGCCCAGCTAATTTTTGTACTTTTACCAGGGACGGGGTTTCACTATGTTGGCCAGGCTGGTCTTGAACTCCTGACCTCAAGTGATCTGCCCTCCTCGGCCTCCCAAAGTGCTAGGATTACAGGAGTGAGCCACCACACTGGGTGGATGATAGAATTTTAAAGAAGCAATTTAGAAGGTGTTTAGTCAAATTTCTTTCAATTGTACATTTTAGAAACTCAGTCTAAAAGAACTTAAATAACAAATGAAATTTATTGGCTTATGTAAATTGGAAGATACAGGGGTGGAAGGCTGGCTCATGGGATTTGAATTATATTATTGGGGTTCTATGTTTCTCTCCATCTTTCAGCTTTGCTTTTTCTCTTACAGGCTTAGCGTGAAAGACTGCCACTGGCTATCTTAGTCTTGTATTTCCTTTACCATCCATGGCACCAGAGAAGGAAGTGTGTTTCTCTTCATGGTCTCAGCCAAAATTCTGTGGAAGGTGTTGATTGACCTGATTTGGGCCATGTCCTACAATCGTGGAGGCCAGAGCCATTGGATATTTCAATTGGCCGGGCTGAGAGCTAGAGAACATCCCTGTAGTGAACAATGAAGAGAGTAAGAAAGAAATCAGATCCCAACTAAACCACATGGCATGTTTACACATAAGAAAGGAGGGCTTGGTTGACGGGTTCATGGAGGAGCGCAAGTGAAAAGGCAGATTGAAAGCCATAGATGCCTCACTGTGCTTCACCATCTACACTGTTAGTAAGGTTCAATGTGAAGCCCTATGCTAGAATCCAAAATTAAAGTTAAAAACAAGAAAATGAAAGAAATATGGCCTTACAGTGAAACACATACAAAAGAAGAAGAAAAGTTTAGCGACTGTAAACTGGATGCATGAAGGCTGCAGTATGTCGCAGCTAGGAAAAAACAAACAAGCAAACAGGAACAACAGTAGGCAATGCCTACATTAAAGAGGAAAATATTTAGATGCAGGACACCATGGGGGAAGCACGAAACTCTTATTTTTTCAGCTCACCACAAACAGTAGAGGTGGTGGCAGGATCTCTAGGAAAGAGCTAAAATTCAGACAGAACTTACTATTCAGAGAAGAATAGCCAAGACGGCTAAAAGACTGGACACGAGGTCCTAAGAGTGAACAATGGGTGGGTGGCTGAGTAGTCGACCTGGACATGAGGTCCTAAGAGTGAACGATGGGTGGGTGGCTGAGTAGTCGACTGAGGGTGGAGACCATGACTTTTGGGTGCTATGAAGGAAGAATCTGATCCAAGGTTGGGAATTTTCACCCCAAGTGCTGTGGGAGGACAAGGGGGCAAGAGAATTGAGGAACTCACAGAAGAATGGCAAGAGTGCTTCTCCCTGGGGTTCATCTGTGGAGGAACTGAAGCTAGGAGGGGAGGACAGGGAAGAAATGAGGCAAGGGATTGCTGAATGAAGTCCACAGTTCTGGAGTCCTGGGAGGAAGAGAGTGGAAGGTAGAGGAACAGACAGGGCAAGCCAGAGATTTTTGGGTTTCAGCTGAATATTCCAAACGTATAATAATTTTAAGAGTGGTACCAAGGCCAAGAATGCAGTCACGGAAGTGGATTTCTGAAACACAGTAAAGCGAAGACCAGGTTTGTTGGAATCTGGTTAGTCAAGGAACTTGGATAGAAGGTCTTAACTGGGTGGACTTCCTCTTTGGTGCTAAAGTCACAAGACAATGACTGGATTTAGGGTGGAAAAACGTGACTCAGAAGCTGAAGTCCACAGTGACTTGAGGGCATGTCCAAGAGTTTGGTTACTGAAAATGCAAAGAAAAAGTACATGAGGGTGTAACCTGCGAGCAGCGCCTCAAAGGAGAAAGATCAATATGAAGTTCTAACTACTATTTGAGCAACTGAATTTCTTTTGTATACACTGATAGACTTTTAAAACTTGATTTTCATTTAATATGAACATCATGTAGGGTATATAAAAATTAAAACTAAGAGACACATTGGCTTTGTAAATCTATGTTTTTACATGATGGTTTTGTTAGATTTATTCTTCCATCAGTGAAAACATTTCTTAAACACGAATTCCATTTCCATTTAAACAATTTGTAAGCAAAGTCCAGGTACGATTAGTTTTTGGATGTATTTAATATTTGTCTCTTGAAGTTTGTTTTCATGTACTTTAAGATATTGGTTTGTTTTTGCATGTTTTAAATGCACGATTGTATATCACATATTTTGTTCATTGTTTAATAAGAGATAATGTCCATCTAGGAAATAGATTTTATAAAATTTTTTTAAAAAGTGAGACAATAGTCATGAGTAGCAAGGGGGTAAGTTTCCTACAGCCACAAATTTCGTGGCTTAAACAATGTCAATTTATTCTCTTACAGTTCTGGAAGCCAGAAATTTGAAATGAGTCTTACGGAGCTGAAATCAAGCACACACCAGAGCTGGGCTTCATCTGGATGCCCTACGAAAGATTCCTTTGTTCGCCTCTTCCAATTCCTGGTGGTTGCTGGTGTTCCTTGCACTGTAGACTCGTCATCCCAACGTCTTCCTCCTTGGCCCCATTGCCTTCTCCTCTCCTGTGTGGACATCATCAACTATCCCTTTCCCTCCCTCTTAAAAGGATATGAATGTGACTGCTTTAGGACCTACCTGGATAATTCAGAATAATTTCCCCATCTCAAGACCCTTAACATAATCACACATGCAAAGAACTTCTCTTTTCTTTAATCATATGAGTTAACTTGTACAAATTTCAGAGATGAGAACATGGATATCTTTAGGGTGCCATTTTTTCAGTCCATTGGAAATGGTAGATGTGGAAGAAGGAAGCTAAAATTCAATCAGACCAGGGGTCTGCAATGTGTAGCCTGCAAGTCAGTGCCTGTTTTTGTAAATAAAGTTTTATTGGAGCATAGCCATGCCAGTTTTTTTGCATATTGTTTATGGCTGCTTTCCTGCTACCTGGGAGAGTTGAGTGGTTGTAACAGTAACCATATGGTCCTCAGAGCTGAAAATGTTTACTATCTGGCCCTTTACAGAAAAAGCTTGCCAATCCCTGGGTTAGATCAAGAATGTGGCAAATCATACTGGGGAGATTATAAGGTTTTAATTTAAAGTTGAGCAGCAGAGAAGTGAGGGTAAGAACTTCAGCGGATGAAAAACCTACAAAGTACCATTAGATTTTACAGTTAGACTTTGGTAGTTTTGGGTAGACATATTTCATTGAAATGGTGAAAGTAGAAAATAGATATTAAGAAAATCCTAAGGAAATGGATATTAGTAAAATATTTTGCAATTTGCTTAAGATTTTTAGTTTTATTTATATCTTTATATATATACAAATATGTATTTACGAACTACATACGAGTTGATAAAATGCATATGCTTGGAAATATTTTTCAATAAGTTTGTGTATGGAGTTGAAGGAAAAGCTAGAATGGAAGCATCACAGGGTAAAAATAAAGCTAAAGGCGAGGGAAAATAATACTATTAGTGCTTTATGATTTCTATTGAGAAAATAAATGTTCTATGTATGCATAGCTCATTCCAGAATAATCAGTACAAACCATGTCTAACATATGTGCAGTTTTGGTTTCTGGGCCAATAAAGAGATGCAATTGCTTTTTGCGTGTGTGTGTGTGTGTGTGTGGCTGTGTGTGTGTGATGTTGCTCAATTCTGTCTGGCAAGGCTTGAGCAAGTCTGTAGACAAGGTGTGGAGGGAGAGGGGCTGAAGGAACAAGGCATGGAGGAGAGGCCATGAGTGAGGTGCCATCTCAGCGAGAATGAAAAGGGTGGGAGTGGAGGGCTCCTGGAACCCCAGGAAGGATGATTCACCCAATGGGAAAGAGGGAGCCTCTTTCTCTCCAGGGAGGAGGAAATGCATGGAGACACCAAGAGACGCTGATGTGCAGGGGAGAACAGAAAGGGGTTCTGAAGCTATAACAAATGGAATGTGTCTAATCACAGATGTTAGAAACATGGGGTCTATAAATGGTCCTGAGAAAACTGAGACCCTAGAAGATTTAGCGAGAAATTTTATCAGAAACCCGAAGAGTAGGGTCATCTGCCAGAGGGAGAAAGTCAGGGTGAGGCTGGGGAACTGGCTGTGGAAAATATGTGTAACAGCTGTGGGGGATGCACGCAGGAATTTAACTGGGGGCGACCAAGGCTGTGAGCAGACGGGGGGAAGTGATGTGAGTGTGTGTATGTGTATTACAGAGAGAGAGAAAGACAGAAACAGAGCTTCTCCGACGGTGCTCTGCAATATTCGAGTAGGAGCTGCTGGAGTATGTCGAAGAGGTCATCCTTCAGCACAGGCTTACCACAACTGGTTCGGCCACAGTTGAAGGGCAACAGGGATTTTCACAGGTAGGCAATGACTGCTTCCATATGAGCCAAGTACAAAGGGCAGGTGCCTGAGAAAACAGGAAGCTGTCTGGAAAGGAATCATATCACTCCTTATATCCTCAGTGACTGGAATATTTGCTGGCTGAATAATGAAAAATGACATGTTTTTGAGAGCTGACAACACTCATCATCACATATTCCCCAAGTGGTGTGACTATTAGCACCTACACCCCTCCCTTACCATGAACCCGTAAGAAAGCTGGGCGCAGGAATGGTGAAGGATTTGCCAGAAGAGACAGCTAGTAAGGAGGAGAAGTGGGATTCAGTCCTGGGTCCATCTGACCCTGAATTTATTTCCTGTTGTGAAGCTTCCTCTGATAAACGAGCAGAGGCCACATGCAACAATGGCGGGAGGAGGGTGAATGAAGTCAGCCTTGGTTCCATAAGATTCCTTGAAGCCTGGTGTTCACAACGTTTGTGCAAAGCAGTGCCATTAATATAAGTCCTTCCACATTTTACTGCCTGTTGTAGAGTCTGCTTGTCTTTCTGACAAAGGCAAAACATTCTGGCAAGCAGAAGCTCCGAGGTGCTACACCAGGGCTGTCCTGTGGGGATGGGGCTTAGAACAAAAGCAGGACTGGAGAACACAGGCAGAGGGAAGAATTAGGAAACCCAGAAGAGTTCAGACAAAGACTCAATGCACGGTGGGCTGGGCAGAAACATGAGACGCTCACAGATGCTGAGGAAGGGGGTCTGGGGCCAGAGAAACCAGCCAATGTTGGAGTGTGGTGTGAACAAGAGGCATATCAAGAATACCAAAGGCCCTGATCCCCAGAACCAGGCCTTTTTTATGGGGCTTCATTTTACCATGGGAGTGGAGGAGGGACCATGAAGTTGACAAAGCCAATTTGGACAATACTAAAAGTAATTTATCTTATGTGAGGTGTCGCCAGTTATCTGCCTGTGCTGTAATCCACTCTTCCTCTGGGTCATTTATAACTCATGACTATTTCTCCTACTGTAACCCACACCCGTGTCTGAATGGCAGGCTCATGCCACCCATCTCTTCTCCCTGCTGTGCGTTTGCTCTCATAGCTTGTTATCTATTGTTTTGACAAAACTGATCCATGGTTGCATGGTAATTTCCCTTTGTGATGAAGTGCAATTGATTTGGTGACAGTGATTGTTCATGCTCCTCAGGGCTTGATTAGGGAAGGCCCATAGCTTTTGCAGAAAGTTGAGTTTTCCAGATGTGTAATTTCCTCCCAAATAGGACCTTTCCCAGTTGGTCCAAAACATTGATATCACACAGCTCAGGCTGAGCAACTCAGCCTTCCCCAGCCTCTCGCCTTCAGTTCTAACAACAAATATGTGGCACAGTAGCCCTAGGGTCTTGAGCCTCTATCCACTGCACCTCTCACCCCAACTTTTGCTGGTCCCCACTTTTAGAATTAGTCCACTTTTGATCCAGGAGAATTTGGAGGCAATTCAGTAAAGCAGTTTTATTTTTTGTGGATTCCACTTATGCATGCTGTTCCTGTTCCCTATGGCCATTAAAAATTGCAAGCCTGCTACACTTCGAAGGAAAAGGTGGTGGAACAAACCAATTAGTATCCCCATCATAATCACTCACCTGTGAGAAGGCTGCTGACTGAAGTGCATGACAAGCACAGACTTCAGGTCCCGAGCTGGAGAAGTGGTATCCAAATCACAAATCAATCCACTGAGAGGCTTTTCAAGTGAATAAAAAAGGCAATCAGCACCCGGACTCCAGGGTTGTTTTCTGCTTCATGTCTCCCTGTCCCCCCTTTCATGTGTACCCCAGTGTTTCTACAGACAAAAATAATAAGGACACTCAGGGCTTCAAACAAAGCAAAATGAGATACCTTTGTGGCTGACACATCAGTAAATGAGTGGTGCTCCCTAGACTCTGGAAGAGAGATATCAGATGTGCTTGGGGATCTTAATAATACTGTTATTAGGGAATAGACCAGTTGAGAAATGTGCTTTTTCTATAACACCTGGAGCAACAAAAGCCCAGAGAGAGCAGGAGAAAAAAAACATGTTTTTTTTAGGTCTGCTTTGAAATTCATTTTTCCTCCTTAGTAGGGACCTGCCAATCAAACCCCTGAAGTAAGAAAAAGGTCATTCTTACAAAAAAAACCAAGGGAAGGCTTTCCCTTACCTTTGGCATGTGCGAACACTGGGAGGGAAAATAATACTATTGTTGCTTTATGATTTCTGTTGAGAAAATCAATGTTCTATGAATGCATAGCTCATTCCAGAATAATCAGTACAAACCATGTCTAACATATGTGCACTTTTGGTTTCTGGGCCAGTAAAGAGATGAAATTTTGTTTTTAACTGAAATTTTACTGAAACTCTGCCCCTAAAAGTTCTTTTTTCAGACATAGCAGGAGAAAGGGCTTCATTCCATTCCTTTTATCTGTAAGGAAAAACTCTATTTCCTTTCCTTAGTCCCTTGTCCCTAATCCTTCTTCTCTCCCTTTTCTTTTTATAAGGGAGTTATAGAATTTTATAAAAATGCTGTATGTTTTAGAGAATCATGGAATATTAAAGTTGGAAGTGATTTTTAGACACCATCAAGCCAAGCTCCCTCCTTTTATAGACAAGAAAATTGAGGCTCAGATACGTTGAAACTTATCCAAATTCTACACCTACTTAGCAGCAAAACCAGAAACAAAATACAGGTCTCTTCCCTTCCAGCGTAGTGCTCTATCTCCTAGGCTGGGGATTTCCAAAATTGCCTGATTACCCAAATTACTCTGGGCCCTTGTGAAAAATACAAATCCCAGGTCTTCTCTGGAGATCATGCATCCATTGTGATCATCTTTCCAGGTGATTCTTAGGGCCAAGCATTGTTTGGGAAACTTCATGAAAACATGTTGCTCTACCTTTTTCTCTCAAAGGGGGATTCTCTTTCACCATCTGCAGTAGCTGCTGCCTTGGACAGAAAGGCAGGGAGTGGAGGTGGAAAGAGCCAGGCTTGTCCTGACTTCTGGCAGCCTCCTCCAGGGCAGTGAAGCAGGAAATGGAGAGTAACTTTCATGCGTGACCATGGCAGACCTCAGCCACTTTTCCCTGGTCCAAATTCCCAAACTCTTATTGTCCCTTTAGGTAGCACTCATATGTTGCCTATTACTGGGTTAGTTTTCCATTCATATTTGCATTTCTTGGCCACTTTAATAAATTGTAAGATTACTAAGATGAGAAAGAATGTCTAGCTCATCCTTACTTACCTCTGAGTATGTAACGTTACACCTTGTTAATTAATTGATTTAAGCTCCATTTTTACTTCCAATTTATAAGACAGAAGACAGGACAGTATATGCCTCTTCTCCTGGCATGATCACCCAAAAGCAACTAGGAGGATTTAAAAAAAATGCACATTCCATTCCTACAGAAAGTAGTAATACCTGGAAAATCAATAATACCTGAGAAAAGACTGCCAAATACAGTGAAGGTCAAATAGGGGTGTTGGAAGATATATAGAGGGAATGCCTGTAGCTGCACATTTCAGACTCAGACAGGAGAACACTCTTCTTTCAAAGTAACCCTCACATCACACACTCTCATTTATAGCCATGGGAAAGGGCTGACGGCAGGAGTTGCTTCAGTTCTGGTTGGCTATAAAGAGGAGCGAGGCAGGGCTGTGTGTGGTGGCTCATGCCTGTAATACCAGCACTTTGGGAGGCTGAGGCACATGGATCATTTGAGTTCCGGAGTTAAAGACCAGCTTGGCAAACATGGTGAAACCCTGTCTCTACTAAAAATACAAAAATTAGCCGAGCATGGTGGTATACTCCTGTAGTCCCAGCTACTCAGGAGGCTGAGGCAGGAGAATCGTTCAAACCCAGGAGATGGAGGTTGCAGTGAGCCGAGATCTTGCCAGTGCTTTCCAGCCTGGGCAACAGAGCAAGACTCCATCTCAGAAAAGAAAAAAAAAGAAATGAGGAGCAAGGCAGAAGGCTGAGTGGGGAGTCGGAGATGCATGCCAGGGGAGAAGAGACTGTCTGTATTGTGGGCAGTGCTTTAGCTGCTGCCTCTGACAAATGAGAACATATAGAGGCTAATAACTAAATTATACATACAATTCCTCTTGTAAGGAGAATTTCTCCTAGCCTGAACTCACCTGGTTCAAAAACAAAAAATGAGGAGGAGGAGGAGAAGGGGGAGGAGGAGGAAGTACTGCTTTATACAACTAAAAGAAAAAAGAATGAAGCAAATAAACACTCATTGGCAAACAATACAAGCAAATTAAAAGAAACAACAGTGACTATATATAGCCACACACACATTAAGAAATCTCACCATGACACTGCTTCTATTTTTAAAAAGTTCCACATAATTAACAAAAAAGTACAGGGAAATGTGACAGGGAAATGTGTCAGGAAAACAGGGAAAGCTGAAACCTAAGCTGGCAGAGATCAGGAAATAAGTGAAAAATTTTAAAACACTGTCTCAGAAATGAATGCCACATTAGAGGCAGCAAAATAGAAAATAGACATTTACACGTACCTAATAAAGGCCATGGAAAATACCATTTAAAAAGTAATAAAAATGAAATGAACAAAGAACTGAAAAGGATAACAGAGAAAATAATTGGCAATGATAGGTAATGAAAGACTGACAAAGAAAATCCAACACATAAACAATTGGTACCCCATCCCAAAAGAAGAGGCTCCATAAACT
The DNA here is from genome assembly GCF_006542625.1 of Nomascus leucogenys. NCBI lineage: Eukaryota > Metazoa > Chordata > Mammalia > Primates > Hylobatidae > Nomascus > Nomascus leucogenys. Next base: position 133,061,793 of record NC_044385.1, on the reverse strand, counting down.
TTCTACAATTCATCTAAGAAGTGGTGTGCTATGTCTTAGAAGCAAAAAGATGAAAAACTGTCACAAATAGGACATACCCTGATAACAATACTGGATTTCAAAGATCAACAAAAGAAGGAGATTGAATGCCAAAATAAAAATTTTAAATTTCAAAATGTGAGAATCACATTATTATTGGAAGATCAATGAAAAACTATATTTGTGTCTGCGTTGTCACAAAGAGAGTAAACCTATAATGTTACAGAATTTGCCATATCCTGAACCAAGAAAATCTTAGAGATCATGAGGTGGTTACTTCCCAGCCTTTTGCTCTATAGACAAGCTCGCTCCAGAGGAAAACTAGAGTTGGAACAAGGGCTAGAGCCAACTGTTGGTCACTAGTCATGTTATGTTCAAATATCTGAAATCCCAAGGTGCCTCACCAGTGGATTTACTCAGAGAAAGCAATATTTTGTACCCATAATATGATAAAATTTATTTTGAAAAGGATAAAATAAGAAAACCTATCCACTTAAAATTTTAAAGGTGTTTCTTAAACAACTATTGATAACAGAAGTTATAAAACTGTATAGGCACTTGAAAATAGTGATAATGGAGACATGGTATTGCTAAAATGGTTTTCAGGAAAAAAGTCCTGCCTTGGGTATTTTCTTCTTTCTTTGCCACAAAGAAAGAATAAAAATAAACGAGACAAGAACTGAACTCAAGAAGTTAGAACAGTAGGGAAAAGGACAAAGAAAAGAATTTTTAATGATAAAAATTCTGTTAAACTTGTGTTTTATACTAGCATCTTTATTTCTGCCTCTCCTCTGAATGTCACTACATTTATAATGAAATTCATACACGCGCATGCGTGTGCATGCACGTGCACGCACTCACACAAACACACCTGAACAGGCAAAAAGAACCAGAGAGGAGGCAACAGAAATTAAGAGATGTAACCACAAATGCTGCAGCCAGAATGAGTGGTGAATGATTTTTCAGCCTGGAGGAAAGCTGGAACCTCACCCAGCAGGGACAAAGCCAGCACTCACTTTTCACCATAGTTCCTTTTGTACTATTTAGATATTGCTCAATGTACATGAATTATTTAAAAAAAAAAAAAAACAGATAAAAAAAGCGCTTCCCCCCACCCACATTTAATATTATAGGTTATGACTCTATGTCTTGAAAATTAAACCCCACATCAGGAAGAAAGGAATGCTAGAGGAATGACATTGTAGCTTTTAGCTCATTTCGGTCTCCCTCTGTTCCTAAATCTCAATACTTTCACAGGAAACAAAACAGTCCCCCTGGAGGGTAATAGTTCTGAGGTCCCCAGGTCCCCTTCTATGCCATAAAATGTAGCATAGAAATCACAGTCTGAGCTTTGTCTCCAAATCCTATCTCAGCTGTGTTAAATCTCACAGCCTTTCACTGACCCAGTGAGAAGGTTATGAGAAATTAGCTTGGCTTAATTAAGACTCATAGGGTAAAGGTTCAAGGAAAGGTAGGAAAAAAAACCCCAATCTATCCCTGAAAGAGCAAGAGGCAATTCTGGAGTGAAACTCAGCTACAGTCCTTACAAACTATGTGATCCCAAGCAACACACTTAGTCTTGATTTTTTTCATCTATAAAACTGGGGAAAATATCCACTTTACACATAGTTATAGGAGCTAAGTGAGTCAATGAACATAAAGAATCTGGCACAATATGAGCACTTAACTAACAGCTGCTTCTTTCTCACTCCCTAAACTCCTCTCCTTCATTCTAAGCAAACCTCCCCACCTATTGACACCGTCAGATCACCAGAAGTGGTGAGGCCAGCTTTCATAAAATTTGTGAGGCTGGTCCATACCCAAAGAGAATAAAATTTAAAAGCTGAGATCAGCAATATGAAAATAAATTCTTCCATATCCTGGTTCCACTTATTGAATGAGAAACTAAAAAGTGAAGGAAAAATAAAATATAAATTTTAAATAGATTTGTTACCTGAGGTCAGCCTGAGCTAGGGAATATAACTCAGCAATATGGGTTAAAACAACACCATCTGTAGAGCCAGCACCAAGACTGCTGGACTGCTAGCTCCTGGAATGTTGGTGTGCCCAGGACTCTGCACACAGCCCTCTTATCTTCTTAAGCTACATATGAATGCACACAGGTCCCGTTTCAATCACCTATGTGCTGACGACTTTTAGAGCTTCATCTCCACTAAGATGTCTCTTCTAAGTTCCAGACCAATACATAATGTTGCCTTCTAGACATCGCCAGCTTGACCCATCAAACTTGACATGACCCACACTGAACTCATGACTGCCCCATGTTGGCCCTAGGAAGGTAAGCCTGCTCCTTCTCTGTCTCTTGTCTCACCACACACAACGGCCAATGACCAAAGGGCTGAGTCACCCTAGATTCTGCCTTTTCCTATAACCATCACAACAGGAAGACACCTGTCTATTCTCCTTCACAAATACACTGGAAGTCTGACTCCTCCTGTCCTTCCTAATGGCCACTTTTCCAGTTCCAATCATCTCACTTCCTTCCAGAAGTTATATAACATTAGTTTCCTAACAGTATCATCGTGGCGCCCCATCCAAGTCACCATTCATACCAACACCACATCAATCATTTTGGAACTCAGAAAAAGTCAACTCATTCTTGGACTAAACTATTTTCCATGCCTCCTTATCACTTATAAACTAAAATCTAAAATTCTTTGTACAGCACACAAACTCCTGCTAATTTTTAGCCTCACGTCCCATGACCTAGCCACTATATTTGTGAATTAGTTTGTCAAATGCTATGAGCAATTGATAATTATAAAATCAACAAGTTGTTTCTTTGCTTTAGTCTTTACATCTGCCATTCGTTCCTCTTAAAAAGTGCTTTTTTCTCTTACCTTTCCAAAGAAATACTAAAACCCAATTTCTGGATGCCTCCATGGTGAGACCTTCCCTCAAATGTCCTACTTAAAAAACACTCACACAGGCACTTCTTCTCTCTACAGAACTTGCTATAAAGGGCTTGCCACATGATCACAACTGGTACAACTTATGTCATTTTCTCTCATGATGATCCATTTAAGAGAAGGAATTTGTATTCGCCAATACCCAGTACCATGATTAGCACGTTGTTGGAACTTAATGAAAGTTCGCTGAATGAGGAAAGATTCTTCTTTGCTTTCTCAAAAGCTCTCAGAGCCTTTCCATATGCCCCCAGCTAACTGGTACTGTCCTTTCCTTCAAAATGCCATGACATCTCTAACTTTGCTACCAATATTTGCTGCTCTTAAGGGAATGAATACAGGACATCAAAACTGGTATATCAAGATTAATTTGGACATAGCTGAATTTGCCACCTTTCAACCAATGAAGCTTCCAGCTCTGCTGTTTTTATGTTTGTTTGTCAGTAGCATTCACAAACAATGGAGAGGTTTAACATCTTGGGATTTATCAGATTTATCCCTCCTGTTTGATACCTTCCCCAACATTTATTATTGGACAATATTTATTACATTCTCTGTTTTTTTCTATTTCCAGTGCCCCTCCTATTTGCTCTGTTATTTCAAAAGCTTTCAAAGTGATCTCTTTGCTTAATGTCTATTATGTGACTGATCCAGAAAAAATATACTGAAAGTTTGCTTTCATCCAGTCATTCCTTAATTCTCAACTTAAACATTTCTGTGTTCCTGAAATTAGGTTTACATTCCTCATCTGACATTAAAAATCCTGGGAACTTTATAGCTTGGCTTTAAATTTATAAACCCAACATTGTCCAACATAAACCCTCTATGAAACCTTTCTATTTTTGAATTGGTCTTATACTTTCCAACAAGAACCATATTCCTCTCTGTGCTCATGCTGCTTCTCACCAGAATACCTCACTGCTGCTTTTTTTTTTTTTCACACAAATCCTACTTATTCTTCAAGAACAAATGCAAATTCTGTATTCCCCACAAAGTGTCCCTGTATATTCCAGATCACATTGATCCTGCTCTTCTCTGAATTTCTTTATCATACTTTAGGCAGCACATACACTGTATTTCATCACTTCCTATGTATGGTTCTTGTATTAGTTCGTTTTCATGCTGCTGATAAAGATATACCCAAGACTGGACACTTTACAAAAGAAAGAGGTTTAATGGACTTACAGTTCCATGTGGCTGGGGAGGCTTCACAATCATGGTGGAAGGTGAAAGGCATGTCTCACGTGGTGGCAGACAAAAGAAGAGGGCTTGTGCAGGGAAACTTCCCTTTTTAAAACCATCAGATCTCACGAGACTTATTTGCTATCACAAGAACAGCACCGAAAAGATCTGTCCCCATGATTCAGTTACCACCTACTGGGTCCCTCCCATAACATGTGGAAATTCAAGATGAGATTTGGGTGGGGACACAGCTAAACCGTATCATTTCTGGTGTGCATCTTAGGGCTCACTGAGAGAGAGAGAGAGAGAGAGAGCGTGCATGCATGTGTGTGTGTAGTAATAAATGCTCCATTGATCAGGAAAAAAAATCAACTGAAGCTCTGTTTATTTCTCTGACTCTAGCGTGCTCCCTTTAAATCTGAAAATCTGAATCTTTACTACATGAGTCAGAGCCACAGGAGTAATTAACTCTCAGCTTGTTGGGTATTAATCCTCAGTAAGTGGCTTAGCTAATGTGTGTTTCACAAATTTAGTTGAAATGGGTATTGTGCATACACAGAAAGTTTTGTGCTGACTTAGCTTCCTATTATTTCTCATTTTCCTTGACATCTTTGGGGAATGATTGGGGCCTCCACCCTCACCTTCAACACACATAAATTATTTTGTGTGTTGCTTCTCCCAGTAATTCAGATATTAAACAAGAAAGATAATAGAAGGCAAAAACTAGTCAGTGAGTTATTCAAGGTAGTTAAAAGAATTATTTCCTAAATATAATATTCCTTGTACTTATGAGAACTTGAACTCCAAGGTGAATTGGAAGGTGTTTAGCAGATCTATAATAAGAATATGATAATGATACTTAACCAGTGCTGTTCTAGGTACCATCGCACATGTGTTATCTTCCTTAATCATCATGACACAGCCTTCATAGGAAGAAAATTGTTTCATTGGAAGAAAATAGTTTGAGGAGCAAGGCATGCACTTGAAATTTTTATGTCTGATCATGAAAATGGACACAGATCCCTTAATGGTTATCCAGTAGCCATAGTGTTTCAGTTTAGATGGGAAAGATTTCCAGGTCCAGGAAGAGGTTCAGTTCAGAGGGGTGGGGGAGAGGTGAGGATGTGTAAGTCTGACTTTAATGAGAAATGAAGACAAGCTCACAAGCGAAGTAGACGTGGGTGATAACAGTTGGATTACACATCAGAAAGAGACAGCCTTAGCACCATGTCTTGGCACTACCCAGCACACCCACCAGAAACCCTGCCTCGCATAAGCCTCTACACATAAGCTCTGTCAGCTCGCCAGGTACATCCACTCATCCCCAGACTTCTGGGATGATTTCTTGGGGTAATTTCTGACCACAATTGCCTAATTTCCAAGGGTATTCCTGATGGTAAATACAGGCTGGATCCTTAGTTATTAACTCAGTTCTTCTAGTTGTAGAACTCTTATCTACTGGACATTATCAGGAATATTAATGGGTACACATACGATTCAGCAAATAACTAGTTTCTGCATGTCTAGATATTAATGCTAGGATAAAAAGCTAAATAATTTGTATTTCAACTTTCGTTGAATATTCGGTAATTTTCACTCTTTAGTCATATGCTTTTTATCTATTTTTAAGTGACATGGAGAAGAAAAATATATATATATATATCACAGTGCTGAGGAGTACAAGCTGCCAGTTAAAATCTGGGATGCTCCAGTTACCTAGCTCCCTGACCTTAGGTGAATTATTTAATGACTCTGCTTTTGTTACTTCCCCTGTGAAATAGGGCGGATATTAGTGCTTGCCTATGAAGCCTATGTCATGATGATTAAGGAAGATAATACGTGTGAGATGGTACCTAGAACAGCACTGGTTAAGTATCATGATCATATTCTTATTATAGATCTGCTAAACACCTTCCAATTCACCTTGGAGTTTAAGGTCTCATAAGTACAAGGAATATTATATTTAGGAAATAATTCTTTTAACCACCTTGAATAACTCACTGACTAGTTTTTACTTTCTATTATCTTTCTTGTTTAATATCTGAATTACTGGGAGAAGCAAGGTAACTCCACTGGCCACTGGAATCAGCTGACTAATTTGATTTCAGGCCTGCCGCTCACCAGCTCCATGAACTTGAGCAAGAAACTAACTTTTCCCAAGCCTTCTTTTCTCTTTGAGTTAAAAAAAATATATAATTAATTCTCATAGATAATGCACATTAAAGAGTTCAATAATAACATGTAACAAGCTCTCAGGGCTCAAAAAAATGATGGGAAAAATAATAGAAGTCAGGATTGTGGGTGTGTTGATGGGCAGATATTGGCAGGGAGGGGACAGATGGAGGCTTGTTAGACTCCAGGTTTATCTCCGTCTGTGGTTTGGTCACAGAAGTATGTATATTTATAAAAATCCATCAAGGTGTACACTTAAAACTTACATTCTTTACCATATCAATGTTATCCTTCAATAAAAGAGCTCACAGAGGTAAATAAAATATCTGAGAAGATCACACAGGCTTTATACTATTTTTGAATAAATAAATATTTTCAGTTTTCCTACTACTGAATATAGACTAGCCGACCATTGGGAACTTAGACTATACCAAACTTACATACAGTAAAGAGGAGATTTGACCATCATTCATTTAAGTTAATTAATATAGGAGCCAGGGAGTGGCTAGAATTTGAAATACTGGCCCCGTGTAGATTAAACATAGTCACCTGAGCCCCAGTGTTGGAGACACACCCCCGCCCAGGTGGGCAGAGTAACTGGCAGCCTTTCTGCTTCCGGACGCTCCCCCCAGGGCCATCATTATTTCAGGACTATAGAACTTGGCCCCCAGCTTTCCCGGCAGCCACCTAGCCGCAGAGGAGACCCTGGTGCCAGAGGCTATCACACTTCCAAAAAGACAAACCTCTTGGTCTCAAAACAGGCCCCGAGGGATATGAGCACGGAGGTTCATATACCCTGTGTGTCCAGGACAGCACACTGATAAAACTCTCCTGCAGGCAGAGACCAGAGAGAATCCTTCTTGAGATCAAAAGAGAAAAAAGTGAGTTCATTGCCTCCCACTACACACCCTGCAGGAGAACTTAACTAGGATTTGGAGACTACTGCATGAACCGGCCCTGCATCTCAGCGCAGCTTCCCCCAACAGTCCATCATCACAGAAACTCAGCAGCCACTGGAGGCAGGGGTGCAAAGGAACAACAATAATCACTCTTTTCTGAGTACTGCCTACATGCCAGGCTCTGAGCTGAAGATTTACCTGTGTGGTCCTTTGAATTCTCAACCCAACATCACGTGTCAGGTGGCATTATCTTTATTTCACAGAGAAGGGGTAGAAGCCTAGAAAGGCTACAAAAGACCAAGCCAGGAGTGAACCCAGGTCAGATGGACCCCAAGATCTGGATTTTTCATCTGTAGAAGAAAATTTACGTTGGGCAGCTTCCTAATTGTACAGATAAAAGGATGATAAATAGAGGATCTTTGAAACTCTCATGTGTAAATGAGTACGTATGGTTTTCTGAAGAAGTAGAAACAATTGCAATATTAACTTTTAATGATATAACTGTCGTCAACTTGCACAGGGCGTATATCTTCTTGGCTGAATTCAACAAGATGATATAGAAGAATAAATGATATTTCCAACAAATTTCTGGACTTAATAAATTGCTACATGCCTTAGGTCAAGTTCAGCAGCAAACAGCCTGTGAAATGGATGGAGAGGGTCTCCTATGGAGTGCTCCCCAAGAGTCAGCACAGAGGGCAGCTGAGTGATGGAGTCCCAGAGGACCCTTATCCTGTCCCACGGGGCCTCTGAGCTGAGTGATGGAGCACAGTGGACCCTCGGCCTATCCCACGGGGTCTCTCAGCTGAGTGATGGAGCAGAGTGGACCCTCAGCCTGTCCCAGAGGGCTCTCAGCTGAGTGATGGAGCACAGTGGACCCTCAGCCTGTCCCAGAGGGCTCTCAGCTGAGTGATGGAGCAGAGTGGACCCTCAGCCTGTCCCAGAGGGCTCTCAGCTGAGTGATGGAGCACAGTGGACCCTCAGCCTGTCCCAGAGGGCTCTCAGCTGAGTGACAAAGCACAGTGGACCCTCAGCCTATGCCACGGGGACTCTGAGCTGAGTAATAGAGTGCAGTGGATTCCCAACTTATCCCATGGGGGCTCTGGGGTGAGATGACCCTTCAGAGTTGTCACCAATAGAGGCAAAGGGGCTGGACTTTATACACCCCAGCCATTGGCTAGTCGCTGGCTAGGGTCTGCACACAGGAATGGGGCATAGGCTTGCGCTAGGCAGCTCCCTTTCTCAGGGAAATACCTGGGCATAATTTTATAGAACTACCATAGGAAACTGCCACAAACTTCATGACACCCTGGTCCAAAAGATATGTCCACATCCTCAACCCTGGAAACTCTGACCTGACTTGAAAGAAGAGTCCTGGGGATGTAATTAGGAATCTTGAGATGAGATTATCCTATATTATCTGGGTGGGTCCTAAATCCAATAACAAGTGTCCTTATAAGAGACACATGGAGGAGAAATGTGGAGTAAAGAGGCTGTGAAGGCAGAAGCAGAGAGTGGAGTGACAGCCACAAATCAAGATATGCTTGGAGCCACCAGAAGCTGGAAGAGGGAAGGCAGGACCCTCTCCTGAAGCCTGCAGAGGGAGCACTGCCCTGCCACACCTTGATCGTGGACCCCTGCCATCCAGAATGACGAAAGAGTACATTTCTGTGGTTTATTTTTCTGATGTAAATGTTATAACTTCCCTAGGAAACTAAGGCCTGTGAAGCACTGAGCGCTGAGCCCTGCAGGCCGCTCACCAGAGGCTGGAACAGGTGCTGTGGTTCTGAAAGGAAAGACCTGAGGGGTGACTGTCAGTGTCCTCTAGCCCACAGTTGCAAGCCTTCTTCAACAGGGCTCCTTTATGAAGTAGGCTCTGTCCTTTGGTGAATCCCCATTCATTCGTACCTTTCATTCAACACACGTTTATGCAGCATCTGCTATTGCCAGGGACTAGGGGAGGCTTCAGGCATGCCACAGAGGACAGAAACAGTCACTGCCCTCAAGTAGCTCACAGAATGACAGACAAAAAAGAAACTTCCAAAAGGCCCGAAGTGTTTGGTGGAGACAAATCCTAAGGAGCATCATCTAACAGAGGAAGGGATGCAGACTGAAGGTCAGGGAGAGGAGAGTGGCTCTCCACTGTGTCCCAGGTGAGAAGAGCCGGCTGGGGGAGGGCGAGGAGTTTGGAAGACAGTTGGTCTGGGCAGCAGGAAGGACGTGTAAATTAAAGACTCAGTGAGGAAGGAACTGGCTGAGAACTCCCTTCCCCACCCACCCTCACCCCCCTCCCCACTTTTATCCCCCACCCTTACCCCACCCCCCACGCCCCCCCAGGAGCTGAGCCTAGAAACCCCTCTGCATGGCTTCTGTCTCCAAGTGTGGTCCTCAGCCCTGCATCACAGTCACAGGCACCTGACCAAACGTGGAGCTCCTGGCCTGACACGAGGTCCTCGTGTCTGAGAGAATTCACATCTTTCACAAACCTGTCCTATGAGTCTCCTATGTACAAAGCTCCAAAACCACTGCTCCCAAGACCCTGTTAAGATAATAGAACCATGTACTCTTTCTTTCTTTTTCTTTCCTTCTTTTTCTTTCTTTCTCTTTCCTTTTTCTTTCTTCCTTTCTTTTTCTTTCTTTTTTCTTTCTTTCCTTCTTTCTTTTTCTTTCTCTTTTTCTTTCTTTCTTCTCTTTCCTTTCTTTCTCTTTCTTTCTTCTCTCTCTTCTTCCTTCCTTTCCTCCTTTTTCTTTCTTTCTTCTCTCTCTCTCCTTCCTTCCTTCCTTTCTCTCTCTCCCTTTCCTTTCCCTTCCTTTCTCTTTCTTTCTTTCTTTCTTTCTTTCTTTCTTTCTTTCTTCTTTTTTTCTTTCTTCCTTCCTTCCTTCCTTCCTTCCTTCCTTCCTTCCTTCCTTCCTCTTTTCCTTCTCCACAGGACAAGTTCCATAATGCAAATTTTTTATCTGTAAAAATAAATCATTTCAAATTCTCCCTATTGGTAATGTAAGTACTATATAAAGAGATGAGTAATGGATTTCAAAACCAATCTAAGTTTTAAAACTTTTCTTTCACGGATATACTATATACATATATGTGGATGTATAGATATATAGAATCATTTAATATTAGCCTATCTGTGAGTCTGTGTAGGTGTCCTAATTAGTTTTCACAATGAACAGATAACATCTGATGGAAATATTCTTTCTTTTTTTTTTTTTTGCTAGCATTCATAGTTCAATCGCTTAGCACAAAAGTTAAAACTGGATAAACACAGGCAGGATTTGTCTGCCTCTGGCATTCCAAACCCAGCGCCATCTGTGTTGACAATAGCTTGAGGTAAAGACTATCAATTGGTGCTGAAGATCTAAAAGGATTACCAGCAATAAAAGTCTCCCTGGACGGACCACCATCCTAAAAGCCGGCCACCACTCAAAGTTCATCTCATGCTTGCCTCTGAAGGTAATTGCCGCATCTGCTTCTGGAAGTAGCTGAAACCAACACACGCCTGGCTTCTATTTTGTGAATAGCAAGCCGCTTGGAGGGGGAAGAGTGAAAGAGCTTTGAGCACAGCCAGCCCAGAGTGCGGCCACGGGTCAGAAGTGAAGACACAAACAGCTGCTTCTTCAATAGAACCATCAGCGCTTCTCCAAGCTCCTTGCACTTGTCCACAAGCTGCCAAGCACGGGCTATTGTGTTATTTTTATGCTGTGGGAACTTTGGCCTTAAAAACAAATGGACTAGCTTAACTATGAAGTGTCAATCAAAGCTGCTAGGGTTAAGGGTGGGGGTGGGGAGAGTGTTAAAATTTTAATTAGTTTGGGTAGCTTTTTGTTTGTTGTTTTTTCACTCTGTGATCACTGTGGTTGACTTTGTTTAATTTACTACATTCAAGTGAACAATATTCCACATGTCTTTTATCACTGGGCTTCTTTTTTTCTATTTTCTTGTGCACAGGCAGCAATTTCAGATCTTGGGTGTAGATTCACTGTCTTCTGGCAATGATGCACTGGCCCAGACTGATACCTGTGAGAATCCACCCAGTGCATTCACAGATTTCCCATAAGGAATATTTGTCAGAGCCTAAACCAAGCCAGGTACTTTGTTTTTCCCCATGTTCTGTAACTTGTTCATTGATGAGTTTGGCTCTGAAGCAAAAGAAACATGGGGAAGCAACTAAGAGTAGTGAGTGATGCCTCATTTTCTCTTTCTCAAAAAAAAGGTGATAAAACAATAAAGTATACATATGGAGAATGATGAGATTGAGACTGTTGCTATGTTGGCCTAAGTTGTGATGCAGAGGACAACAGAAAAGCTTTTATGGATGAGACTCAAAATACCTCCAGAATTTCTTGCTCACCATGGAACCTGTTTCACGTTTCTTTGGTTAGGTGCATGCACTGTGGTTGGAAGTACTAGAACAAAGATTCATGCAGCCAGGAGTGATCTGACCACCAGAAAGCTTCCCTGGAGAGCACATTCCAGGAGGACACAGAGCAAACCTTCCTCGCATGTTCACAGGAAAATAGCCCCAGTCCTCACCCAGCGCGGCTTCTCAGACCCCAGCATGAAACAGCCACCTTCTGTTTACAAAAAAAAACAAACAAATAAAAAACAACAACAACAAAAACACCATATAAAGACAAAAACGAGAGAAATAACAGGAAAGAAAACTTTCTTAACCCTGTCAGATAAGTGCAAAATTGGCCTTCACAAATTAGAAGGAAGCTACCTTCAGGTTGTCTGAGGAAATTTGTGCAAGGATAATCTATTATAATATTTAGGTATTGACGCGATGCACCTAAAAATGAATGAAAATATCTAGGTTCTAAAAAGCCCACATGAGCCAAATAAGAGTACCTAAGGAAACTGTCTAATTTTTTTTCCACATGAGCCAAATAACAGTACCTAAGACAACTGTCTAATTTTTCTCCAAAGTATAAACTCCAAAATAAATTTAGCAGTTTGATGTTAGCTAATAGAAGAGAACAGTGAAAGAATTTTAAATGGGGAAATCTAGAGTGTGGAGCTCTAGGTACAAACAATGGGAGGAAAGACTGAAGGAGTTTATTCCATAAAAGGTCTAAAAATGTATTGTCCTCAATATCCAACTGCCCCTCAAACACAGCTACATTGTCAGGAGCCCACAGTGGTTAGCATGAAGATAAATTCCCATTTAAAGTATCTGCTATGAAAAAAATTATAAAACTAAATGGCCAACAATAAAAAGCTGATGAAGTACACGATAATGTAAATTGCGGAAGAACAATGCAATTAGAAAATATTCTCATTATAGTATGTAAGAAGAAATGATGGAACAGAATCCCGTTTTGAAAGCTACTGGCATTGGCAGATTTGTATAGAGCTACTTAAAGAGCTCTGTGTGCATAGAAAAGGAGCTGAAATTAGCCAAACCCAAATGTTCACAGTAGTTATTACCGGATGATGAGATCATGGATAACTGTTATTTTCTTCTTTGCATTTTTCTTTGTTTTTCTTCTAATTTTCTAAAAAGAATATATATCTGCTTTTAAATCAAATCTTATTTTTAAAATTTGAACTAATTTCATTTTTCCAAATCAAAACATTAGGCTGTTATGATATTCCTTTAGAAATGATCTATTTTATTAATGCCAAACTTTTTATCGTCTAGTTTTCGGATGAACATTAGATTAATGTACATAATTACTATTATGGATTAATAAGCAGTTGCTTTATTGATAACTCAGCAATTGTTTAACTGAATTATTATGAAATTATTTCCTATAAGAAGGATTATGTTACTATTTCTATGACTCAATTTGTGACTCATTGAAGGTTAACAGAGGATTAGAAGGAATCAAAAATTTAAAACGTTCCTCATGGACAATTTTGGAACAGCTTCATTTCCATGTTGAAGTGAATACTCCAATGTTCACACGTACAGACACATCCAAAGTTCCAACAATTTCAATCATCTCTCAAAACTTCTGTGTATTCAAACTTATAAGTCTTAAAACTATCATAGAACATGCATAGGAAATAAATATGAATTTTCTGTTGTTATTAACAATGACTCATTCTGAAAAGCCAAAAGAATTTTTTTTCAAATGCAATTTAATCATACGTAACACCTTGTTACCTTACCTTGACAAATAGTAAATGCAAAAATATAAACCCAAGGGGCATGCTTATGAAATGCAGAACCACAGGTCACCCAACAAGCTGGTATGAAGAAATGAGATTTTCAAAATGCGTTGCATTTAGACAATTGTAGGATATGTCGCGGCATCAAGTACAACTGAAAAAAAAAAAGAAAAACAGCCTCTCTCTCCTGCACATTGCTTTGGAAAAAGAGTGCTTTGAAAAGGCAGCCACAGCAAGTAAGATGAAATCCTTTATATGGCCTATCTGTTAATATCCTAATATCTACGATTTTATCAATTTTGTTTTAATTACATATGCAATACTGATTTCGAATGACAATTCCACTTCCACACAGAAATACTCTTATCTCCAATACTCCAAACAATAACCAAGCTGGTTTCTTCTCTCCACTACTCCACCTTGATTCCTTCCTATTTTTCATCGTGACACACACCAAAGACTGTTAATATCCTTTCTACAAATTGACTTCTAGTTACATTTCTTTTCAGCTAATAGCTTGGAGTAGGCAGGCATGAGACCATAAAAATATAATCTTTAATCTTAAGGACTTCCTGTCCAGGAAGGCTCAGGGCAGACCAAATGGCACCAAGCGAGCAGCGTGACCTGCCGTGCTCCCGGCGTGAATAAACAACCCTGATTAAGAGTTACATTCTGCTAAGGGATATTCTCAATGTTTCTGCGACAGCAACAGCCATCTTGCCTACACTGAAATTTCAGTTTGTTTCCCCTGGAATAAAATAAAGCTTGTTCACAGGGTGAATGCACCAGAGTGTTGAATTTCCTTTCCTGGGTTAGAGAAACACAATAATTCTGTTATGGTCCTTCCCACTTGCACCTAGAAACGACCAAAAAAAAAAAAAAAAAAAGAAAAGAAAAGAAAAAAAGGAGGGGAGGTGCAAAGCAGTTTGACTTAGACCCAGCTGTTAGTTTTTCTTGCAGCTCCAGTGTCCTGAACATTCTCCTGGTTGCGTCCCCCTTTGCTTTTTAAAGCTCTTACAATGTCCCTCTGTGTCACAATGGAAGCCGCTCAGCCTCAGCCACAGCTGATGAGCTCCTGCATCTTATCATACGTTTTGAAATCACGCCAATCTAGGACTTTCCACTTTCTTCAGCTTCTCACTCTGGATTCTCTCCTTTGCCCATGAGAAACACATACTCTTCTGAAAACAATGGGCTGTAAAATGAGAAAAGTTAAGAATCAGCATCAATTTCTCATAAATCTAATTTCCAATTTCCCACCAGTCTGAGTTCTGGGTACAAACTCTCACGCACCCATCCTGTGGGAAATGCTTGTTCATGTCCGTAGAACTAACCTAACACTCAGTTGGTTTTTCTCCTTGGTGGAAAAAAAATACTATAATTCAGCAGAAGAATTGCCCAAGGAGGTTGTTAGAAATGAGTAGATTTATTATAATTTCTTTTTTTATCCTGACTGGGTGCGGGAAGGCAGATATACGTATCTATAGAAAATGCATATGAATATTTTTCCTTTTTTTTGAATATTTTTTTCATGCTAACTTGCAGTAGCCTGGGAAGAACGTATTAAAACTGTATTTTTACCATTCTGCAGAAAGATATAGTAAAGACATTTAAAAGAAAGCATGATAATATGAACTAGTTGTTCATGAGAGATCATCTGAAAGTATTTTACTCATTTCAGTACAACAGAGAAAAATAAGATTTTATAGATACTGATAAAAACATCATATAAATATTGAAGGGAAAGTATTCTAATCTGTTAACTAAAAA
This sequence comes from Nomascus leucogenys, assembly GCF_006542625.1. NCBI lineage: Eukaryota > Metazoa > Chordata > Mammalia > Primates > Hylobatidae > Nomascus > Nomascus leucogenys. The sequence goes on along the minus strand of NC_044385.1, from coordinate 133,046,707 downwards.
CAGCCTAGAAAGAAGTTGCTGTCATTGGAGGATCAGATTCTGTATGAACCCCTTATTTTAGACTTCTTAGTCTCAAACTCACATTAAGGAGACATTTTACTCATCATAGTACTGTGTCCGGAATTAGTGGGTTCTTGGTCTCACTGACTTCAAGAATGAAGCCGCGGGCCCTCGCGGTGAGCGTTACAGCTCTTAAGGTGGCGCGTCTGGAGTTTGTTCTTTCTGATGTTCGGATGTGTTCGGGGTTTCTTCCTTCTGGTGGGTTCGTGGTCTTGTTGGCTCAGGAGTGAAGCTGCAGACCTTCGCGGCGAGTGTTACAGTTCTTAAGGCTGCGCGTCTGGAGTTCTTTATTCCTCCCGGTGGGCTCGTGGGCTCATTGGCTTCAGGAGTGAAGCTGCAGACCTTCACGGTGAGTGTTACAGCTCATAAAAGCAGTGTGGACCCAAAGAGTGAGCAGCAGCAAGATTTATTGCAAAGAGCGAAAGAACAAAGCTTCCACAGTGTGGAAGGGGATCCTAGCGGGTTGCCACTGCTGGCTCAGGCAGCCTGCTTTTATTCTCTTATCTGGCCCCACCCACATCCTGCTGATTGGTAGAGCCGAGTGGTCTGTTTTGACAGGGCGCTGATTGGTGCGTTTACAATCCCTGAGCTACACACAAAGGTTCTCCACGTCCCCATCAGATCAGTTAGATACAGAGTATGGACACAAAGGTTCTCCAAGGCCCCACCAGAGCAGCCAGACACAGAGTGTCGATTGGTGCATCCACAAACCTGGAGCTAGACACAGGGTGCTGATTGGTGTATTTACAATCCCTGAGCTAGACATAAAGGTTCTCCAAGGCCCCACCAGGGCAGCTAGATACAGAGTGTCGATTGGTGCATCCACAAACCTCGAGCTAGACACAGGGTGCTGATTGGTGTATTTACAATCCCTGAGCTAGACATAAAGGTTCTCCACATCTCCACCAGACTCAGGAGCCCAGCTGGCTTCACCCAGTGGATCCTGCACCAGGGCTGCAGGTGGAGCTGCCTGCCAGTCCCACGTCGCGTGCTCACACTCCTCAGCCCTTGGGTGGTAGATGGGACTGGGCGCCGTGGAGCAGGGGGTGGCGCTCGTCCAGGAGGCTCGGGCTGCACAGGAGCCCATGGAGAGGGTGGGAGGCTCAGGCATGGCGGGCTGCAGGTCCCGAGCCCTGCCCCGTGGGAAGGCAGCGAAGGCCCGGTGAGAAATCGAGTGCAGCCCCAGTGGGCTGGCACTGCTGGGGGACCCAGTACACCCTCCGCAGCCGCTGGCCCGGGTGCTAAGCCCCTCATTGCCTGGGGCCGGCAGGGCTGGCTGGCTGCTCTGAGTGAGGGGCCCGCCAAGCCCACGCCCACCCGGAACTCCAGCTGGCTCGCAAGCACCACGCACAGCCCCGGTTCCCGCTTGCGCCTCTCCCTCCACACCTCCCTGCAAGCTGAGGGAGCCAGCTCCCGCCTTGGCCAGCCCAGAAAGGGGCTCCCACAGTGCAGCGGTGGGCCGAAGGGCTCCTCAAGTGCCGCCCAAGTGGGATCCCAGGCAGAGGAGGCGCCGAGAGCAAGTGAGGGCTGTGAGGACTGCCAGCACGCTGTCACCTCTCAGTAGTATATGCTATTTCTATTAGTTGGAACATTTTTCCTTACTTTTATGATGAAAAAAGAAATGGGTAATGCTGAAATCTAAGAAATAAAAGTATCTTCTTTTAAAATGTGATTCCTTTAATATTTCTGTCTTCCCATCTTTTTCAAGTCATATGGTATGAGTAGCATTTCTTAATCAGCTGTCATTGTTTAGATCTATGAGTGTAAGTGCACTTTCTTCTATAATATCTCTACTAGGACAGCTGAGGTTTACTGTGTATAATCTTTCTGGTATCATATCACATTCGATAAGCACAGATTCTATAGCTGATCATAAAAAATTGATAGCAACTTTGATGAGGCAACATAAAGCCGTAGTTGGAAAATAAAAGACATAAAGTGACTTTTTTTTAAATAAATACAACCTTGCTAATGTATATATGTCCTAGAACAAAACAATTCCTCATTAAAAACTAGTTTCTGTTCTTTGTATTAATAGTAACATGTTAAAAACAAGTAGTGAGAGGAGAGAGAACCTAGGACAGTAACTGGGAGCCCTGGGTTTCCATCTCGATGAGGCAGCATGACTGAAACAAATCATGCCGCTTCTCTGGGTATTAATTTCCTCCTCTGTGAATCTTTTCTAGGGTGTATAAGACCCATGCTAGACCCCAAGGCCAACTCTCCTATGGTACACCTGGCACTATTTCAACTACTTTTGTTGTACTCCCTCAGTTAATCCTCCCAAAAACTCACGAGGCAGGCACAATTGGACGAAGAAATTGTGGCACAGAGGGGCTAAGGCAGGCTCTGATGTAGCAGAGCTTTGATTCAAATCCAGGCCAGCTGTAATGTCTAAGGTGCTGGCTACTGTACTGCATCGCCTTTTATTCTACAGCTCTAGCTCACATTTGAAAGAGATTAAGAAAAGGCATCATTGGCCAGAAGAGACCATAAGGCTCTTTTACAAATCAGGGAGACTCACTCTGCAAGCTGTACACACATTTGACCATAGTGAGTGTGGTCAAATGTGTGAGTTTGGTCCTGTTATTGTGTCTGGAGGCTGCCTGGGTGCAGGTAGAGTCTCTCAGGGGCAACAAGAAAGTTGAGTGACCAGGTGCCACTATCTCATCCTAAGTCTTTTCATTTCAGAAATTGATTAAACAATAAAAATATACAGGATGCCCAGGGTGATTAGACTTATAATAGCAGGTTCACACTTGGAAGATTGACAGTGAATTGTTCCACAAACCCTAGAAACAGATATCATCTATAAGGGAGCTATGTTTTCCTAGCACCCACAAGATCCTATCCCCTTGTCTAAGACATGGCCGTCCCCCTTCCAGTGGCACTTAAGAAGTCAAATTATTTCTCCGTAGCTTATTTAATACATTTAATCTAAACAGGAGTAAGATAAATGTTTGGAAGATGGTGTTTGATCTAAGCTTTGGAAGCGCCCAGTGAATATCCCAACTCTCTGGAGACTGGTGGGTCATGAACTGGCCTTTCAAAAATCTTGATGGTGAAACATATCTGACCTGACCAACTCCATCTTGCTTCAAACCTTAAAGTAGCCTTTGTTCTTTCATGGGCATAGGCCATGAAAGTTATAGTTTAACTTTGAAACAAATATGATAACAGCCCCTTCCCAAAACAAACCCCCTCCTTGCTTGGGAATTCAACTTTTGTAGAACAAACTAATCATAAGATTAGAAATTATGGCTCAGAAGTCATGCAGCCAGAGGACATAATATTCCTAACCTCCCCAATTGCTCCTGTGGATAAAATTACTATTGTAAAACCTAAGATTGGCGTTCAAGGTATTTTTTAGACTCTGCCTTCTGATGGACCAGCTGATGCCACCCAGATGGGTAAACTGGCTCATCGGGTCTTATGGCTCCCACCCAGGGACTGACAGTGCAAAAAGACAGCTTTGATTTCCTTATGCTTTTAACTCTACCCCAGCCAATCAGCACTCCCCATTCCCTACCTCCCTGCCCACCAAACTATCCTTAAAAAACTCTAGCCTCTGAATTTTCAGGGAGACTTACTTGAGTAATAATAAAACTTTGGTCTTCCATTTAAATGGCTCTGTGTTTATTAAATATTTTTCTATTGCAATAACGCTGTGTCAATAAACTGGCTTTTCCGGACAGCGGGCAAGATGAACCCACTGGGTGATAAAAATCTTGTTCCTCCAAGGCTGAGGTTATGCTTTAACCTGGGGCAGGAGGGGCATAAATGATCTTTGCTCCCCTAGCCCTCTCCTTCTATGCTGATCATCCTCTTTTTACCCATGGATTCCTTCTGGTTTTGTTTGCAGATCCTCAGTGACCTTAATTAAGCTGGCACTAAGTTGCTGAGTGTGGAGACCACCTTCCCCTTTGAGGTGTTTTTTTTTTGGTGGATTCAGCTCTAGGTCTAGGACCACCCAAGGTCACAGCCCCCGGTAACCTGTAACACAGTGGAGGTACAATAAGTACACAGGACATCCCTGTTATTTTCTCTTGCCACTCAAATTTTCTGTTTCTGCAGTGGAATTCACCATCTTCTAGAAGATTTAAACAACAGCTATTAAAAAAAAAAATCAGTAACTTAATGCATCTCATATTTTATCAGAATTAGTAAGCCAATGCTAACAATCACAGCTGTGAAACACCGCAGGATCCCCAGGCGAATCTCAAAACACTTGATGTTTCCCAGCGCGGACTCCTGCCTATTCTTCTTAAAGGTACAAAGTCAGACTTCAAGAGAGGCCTACTTGTGGTCTATCACTTGCATGTGTGAGGGGGTGGGGGTTGTAGAGTGGGTGTCTAGAACCCAAACTTCTTATTTTCATCAATCCATGTTTCTTTTCAAACATTTCAAAATAGTGAGACGGATACCCATTTTGCTTTCAAATACCTTTTATACAAAATATTGTCTGTTCTAAGCTTGGATATATCATTTGTTTGTGCTCCTTTTAGACAATTAGGATAATTGCTTGAAGATTTAGGAATTGATATAGCAGCGTAATTGCATTATTTTATATGTTTAGCCATATCTCTTTCTAAAATAGTCACACTGCTTCTGAGATCTATTGGGAGGACATGCCCCTTCTTTCCGTATCACATGGTAGCTCTCCAAACTAATAAAATGGCCTGCTCTTAGTGACAAAGGACCCGATGACTTTTTCAGAAGAGAGTGGACTCTAGATATGCTGTTCCTGCCCAGTGATTATGACCTGGCATCATCCTGTCATGATGATAAATTGTATGTACAATTTATAGTTGGAGCAGATGGGAGAGTGTAGGCTATTAAAATCTAAATCTGTCTCCCGAACAAAAAGATAACTGTTTATCTTTCAATGAAACATAGATTTCTTACAGAGGAAATTGTGACTATTCCAGTTTTCATAAATAAAGCAATTATGCAAGTTAGAGACACCTAGGCTAAAATAAAATAAAGATTGTTTCTAAATGATGTTATTTACTAAGTTCATTGAACGTCTGTTAGCATCCAGTAATAGAAAAATTTACCAGAAAATATGCTGTAATAATAATCAATATTTCTCTTTCCATTAAATACCTAATTTCTGGGCAAAAGCCTTATGTCATGTTACCTAAGCTTAAGCATATAGAGAGGCTGTTTTTAGATGTGCTGTACAATGTCAAGAAAGACATGGAATACATTTTGGCTTGAAAAAAATAATTATAATCAGAAATTTACTAATTTTCAAGGGTATTCAGAAACTCAGATTTTAAAAGGTAAGCCCATAGATGGGAAAATGTAAAAGCTCAAATAAACTCCAGTGTCAATTGGCCTTAGGGTTTTATTCCGGCTACAACTTAACCAAAATCAAGGGCTTTCAGATTCAAATTTATTGACTTATTCACTTTTAATTCAGTGACTGGTGATTGAGATCTAGGCATATTACGGAAACTTCTGGAAAACTATCACTAACATGTTATTGACCTCAAAAGTCACCTTGGTTACAGAATTCCTTCTAGGGAATTAAGTGTACTTTTGGTGAAGCTGAATGGCATTATTCACCTCCACTGAGCAGACGACCTGAGGAAGGCATCCATTAAAAATGTATATCTACGTATTACCCTACTATGTGCTGGACATATTTCATTCATTGTGAATTTACCTCCGTAACTCTGAGAAGTAGCAGATGTCATTGCCATGCTTCACAATGCATCAACTTGCAGCTTAAGCAAAGAATACTTGCCCAGTGTCACAGTGATATCAAGAGGCAGGACTGGGACTTCAACTCAAGCTTGGCTGGTCCCCAAGTCCCCTTCTCACCTCTTCACATCACTGTCTTCGAGGGAAAGGGATGAAGCTCTCCACCTAGGCCATAACACAACACAAACCTCTGAATTTTTACAGAAGAATGTACACTGTTCCACTTAATGTTGGTGTACAGTTTTCTTTAATATTAGAGTAAGTGGATGCATTTTGTTTTTAGAAAATTTAACTGCAAATTCCTGTAAGTTCAGCTCTTGCCAGAACTTACCATCCAATACTAGAAGGGACAATCTAAGGGGCATTTGATTCACGCATTCCTCTAGATTTTCCAAGCCATATTACTTAATAATCATATCATCCAAAAACCAAGCAATTAGATTACATTATTTTCACTTTTTTCATTAAATTTATCACACAGGTTGAAATTTAACGTAATGTCCTGGGATTTGAGGGGATGGTATGAAAGGCATTCGTTAGAATAATTCATTCATTTAACAAATTTTTAGCAAGTGCTTCCCTATGCCAGCCCTGCACCTGAAATATAAAGTTGAGCAAAAGTAGATTTGGTCTCTACTCTCATAAAGCTTACATTCCCTTAGTTCAAAACACAGATAATAATCACACACACATTACTATTATAATAACTACTTGGAAAGAAACATGATGTTCTGATGAATAATAATAGCATTTGATTTAAGTAGGAAATTCTGCAAAACCATGGTTGAAATGACCCAGCAGAATATATTTTTGTTAGGATCCACCTATGAAGCATACTTTGTAGAATTAAGTCAATTAAAAATAGGTTTCATTACTTTGCTTTGTCCTTTTTTCTTTTCATCTGACACCAAGGACCAAATCAAATCTAATCCAACCTAATCCTTTTTTTAAAAAACATATTTCCAGAGGCTTAAAGCTAAATTTGTCCCTGAACATTATTAAGATACAACTTCTTCTTTCCTCACTATTTTAATGTAACTGTGTTCTTTTTTATTTTAATTACTTCACTTTAGGTATGCTTTAACATTTAATATGCCTCAAACTTTTTTAGTAAATTGATAAGTATAAGTAAAAAGTAAATAATTAGTAAATTATTTGTTTTTAGTTGTCTTTTTTTTCTTTTTTTACTGCAACCCTGGTTAACCTCAATTAAAAGCTGCAAATTCTTTTAGGTTTCTGAAAAGATTTCAAAGAGGCATGCATGAGTGACTTCCTAGTAGACTCCAGGGCTGTAGACATTTTGGAACTACCAAGACCAAAGGGCTTAAATATTCTTCATAAGGAGAAGAAAAAGCAAAACCTTACAATAACCTACCTTTCACTTTTCAGCTCTTACTCTTCATACTACAAGGGATAGAACTTGGAATTAAAAAGCCTATCCTTTTCATCACCATTCCACGTTATACTAGAACAGTGCGATCTCATCAGAGTAAATTACTTAGTTCTACCATGTACACCCAGACTTAGGTAAACAAGGAGGGAAAACCAAGTTCCCAGACATCTATGAAGCCCAGGGTAGCCTCTACTGGTGGATGAGGAGGGCACCGAGAAAGGGGCATCAACATCAACATCTTCCAAACAGAGACAACCAGACGGACAGCCAGCGCCAAGAGGCACACGCACACACTTTCAGTTGCTCACACTTAGAAAAGTGTCCTCTTAGGAGATGCTTAATACATATTCTTTGAGAGTTACATTAATCACACTTGGGAGAAGTATGAGATTTGGTGTCCTCCTGTTCACTAGCTACCTTTACCAGGGAAATATTTTATTTACCGTATTAATTACCTTTTTTACTTTTCCCCTCACCAGTTTATTTTTAATTTTTTTATACCTTGGCCTTAAATAATCTGATGACCTTATGCAGTGACCTTTTGCTGACTTTATAGGATATGCTGATTAAAGAAAAATTTCTTTTCCTTACATGACAAAAATACTTAAAAAACATTTGCTGTGCTTGGGAGAGACTCTATTTTAAAATTCAACATTCAGATAGATCCCGTTTTTCAATTTTTGCTTTTGTTGCTATTACTTTTGGTGATTTAATGCATACTGGGCTTCACACCTAGGTAAAGGGTTGATAGCTGCAGCAAACCACCATGGCACACGTTTACCTATGTAACAAACCTGCACATCCTGCTCATGTACCCTAGAACTAAAAATAAAAGGTAAAAAAAAAATTCAAATACACAAAACTACAAGGGATTTTTTTCAATCTTTCTTGAAATTAAAGGTATGCCTATAAAAGTTCAAGGTCCTTTCAATAAGGCTAGGAATGTTTTGACAGCTGCAAACTGTCTAATTCCTACATTCTCCTACCTTGTTAAAATTATGTTCTGGTCATTGAGTTGGACCATTGAGAATGTGCTCCCATTAATCTAGGGGAGCACGAATGATGCTCTGTCAATGAATAATTTAGACACAGGTATGGCTTGAATGTTTACATGGAACTGTAATCGAAACATTTTAATTAAGTAAACTACTTCCATTACAACCGTATTTTATTGTGTCACAAAACAGATGATTACCCCTCTAATTTCATTTCTGTATTGGATGTATATGGGGACTATTTTGAAAAATGAACTGGTCACAGTGTGAACCCAGTTACAATAATATGAGCTTGGTCACATTGATAACTTACTCAAGTAGTCTTTTTTGTATAATTATTTTATGTTGTACATATATTTTTCTTGGTTGTGAAAGTTTGAAAACTGCAAAGTGAAATTCTTATTGTCCATTTATCTGTTAAACATTAGAATAAGGAATTAAAACTAAAGTATATTCAGATTGGGAACAATTAATAAGTAGCAATGCTTTCACTAGTCCAATTTTAGTACAACTTTTCTAAACAAAATTAAACAAACAAAGAAACCAATTTACACCAACTCCAGCCTGGGAGCTTAGTTTCAGCAGCACTGGGCAGCCCTCCACTTTTCTAATATTAGTTGGCCATAGCTACTTACAGGTAGGTTATCATATCAGTGAATTCACTAGAGAAGCGAGACACAGTCCCTTACATACTATCTAACTTTACTTCCTTTCCTTCAGGTTTTGTGAGTTTCTCCCCCTCAAATGTCACTTTTGCTTCCAAATTTAGCCATACTTTATAATCAGTTATATACTTTAACAGATACAAAGAAGTAGTCATGTGATTTTCAGGGGTTAAAATTTCCATTCCACCCCAAAACACCAGGAAACCAATAATTAACCAAACTGTTCTTCCATGTCTGTGTTCATGGTGACGTGAAATCAGGTGAAAGGTTTCAGAGGCCTGTCGACCAAGGCCCAGGACCAGTGCTTGGGATAATGTTAGTAAAAATGCTCCCAGGTCAATATCTCTTCAGGTTTTAACTTCTCTGTAAGAAAGGCATACGGTGCCTGAAAGTTTTCTACTTGTGAGTTTCTATCTGGTGCATTTGAGTTGCTTGTTGTGTTCCAGGAAAGTCAATCTGTTGAACAATTTTCTTTCTCAACTCTTCAGTCTTCATTAATGTGATTCTAGCATCAGACACATTGCTAGGTGACATCAGAGAGATGAAATAAGAATTCTAGGCAAAGCTTGTACTAGCAGAGTCATGGAGTTGCTTACACATGGATCAACTTTTATAAAATGGATCCTAAAGAAAATAAGTAGACAGAAATAATAATGGTAGGAAAAGATAGAGAAAAGGTGCATGTGAGAATAATGTGAGAAACTCACCTATGATAACTCAAAGTTTCCTTGTGTTTATCTTCAATATGAAGGTCTTACCAAGTCAATCTAAGAAAATGAAAATTATTTTAAATGAATGAAAGATAATACATTTGGAAAAGAATAATATCAAAAGGTAAGTGACAAAAATAAAATCAAACAAGTGTAAAGACAAAATAAAAGGAGTTATGATGAATAACAAACAGTTTAGAAAGCATCATGGTGGCAAAATGGTAAGAGCAGAGGATTGCCTAGGAAACCATCCTGCCACATGCCCCCACTTTGCCAAGTGAGAGTTCCTCTTTTTCTCCAAGATGGTAACAGAGTTTCAAAGAGGCATCAGTAGCAGTTCATTGGTGGTCCGTTTTGGAATAGTCTTTCCAATATGTGACTGTTCATGTCTACTTGTCAGACTGTCTCACTTTTAATAATTTCTAACCTCTTTTGTTTAAATACATACTTTGGCATCAAATTTTTAAAATTGTGACACCATAAATAGTTTTTAAATATCAAACCTTTCCAAAATGAGATTTCCAAGGGGAGGCACTGATTACTCTAGTTTGGCAAATCCTCCTTTTAAAAAATACTTGTTTTCAAATAAGGCATGACCTGATTGAAAAGCACCATTACCAGAACTGAAATGGTCATATTTCTGTAAAAACCCAAAGAGCAAATGAAGATATATTTGTGGGGAAGAAAGGCTTTTACTCAAAGAATGTTTCCTAGTTTATTGTACATGGTTATAAATACTTGCTTAAAGTTCACTTAGAGCCACCTAAGAACAACTCTAAGCTTCGATTAAGCACAGTGAGTATTGTTCACTAATAACAGTAAAATAATTTATATTCTGGCTGTGCCTAGTATTTGTTAGTTGTCAAAGTTAAACAAGAAGGCATCAGCCCTTAGGGACCATAGACTGTAAACAAATGGACTGAGAGAAATGCTCTATTTTTATTAAAACACTGGAGAGATTGGAAATTCATACAAAGATCAGGGGCTCCTTTTTCTTTCTTTAGTGAGTTAATAAGCATGTATTAAACACAACACTAAAGAAAGCTACAAGTACATTGCATTCCATGGGTTTAGGGAGTGGGTGGTGGTCATACCTGAGGAATGGATGTGAAGGTATGTAGACTTGTTTTCACAAGAAAATTAAAAAGAGGGACTAAATAATAAGCAATACAACCAGTGTAAGGTAAAACATCACATTTTCTGATACGAAGACTCTATTTGAAGAAAGCAAACTGAAGACTGAGGTAATTCTATAGATTTTTCATGCGTGACAACTGTGCCTTTGTGTGACATATTTTAGTCACTGGCTTGGCCTTGTGTGGGTAGTGCAATGCCACATGCCTCTTAAGCTCTGAAGTTTTTACTCCCACAGGCCATCCTATTTCTTTGGCCACTCTTTTCTTTTTTTTTTTTGATGGAGTTTTGCTCTTGTCGCCCAGGCTGGGGTGCGATGGCACAATCTCGGCTCACTACAACCTCTGCCTCCCAGGTTCCAGTGATTCTCCTGCCTCAGGCTCCCTAGTAGCTGGGATTACAGGCGCCCACCACCACGCTTGGCTAATTTTTATATTTTTAGTAGAGTCACGGTTTCACCATGTTGGCCAGGCTGGACTCGAACTCCTGACCTCAGGTGATCCGCCCACCTCAGCCTTCCAAAGTGCTGGAATTACAGGCTTGAGCCACTGTGCCTGACCTCTTTGGCCACTTTTCTGGTGCTTCTCTAAAATGGCATTTAAAAGAAGGAAAACAAATCGGCACTTGCAATTTTTGGTGGAGACACGTAATCATCTTACAAATGTGAAGTTTTAATTCTGGCTGATAAATCAGAAGATTCAGTGCTATAAGAAGTTGAGAATCATTGAGGCTTTTGAGAGTTGGGAGAAACAACATAGAAATAAACTTGTGGCTTTATTTAAATAAAAAGTGCTATTGAGCAGAGCCTTGACCTTTGCAAAAGTCCTAGAGCAAGAGAATTGAGTCTAATAGAAATGGATGGCTTAGTTACATTAAGGAAAGGCTGACAGAAATGGCTTGAATCATTCCTCCTAGGTATTATTCTGCAGGCGTTTTGCCAAGCATATTTTCAAAGAGAAAATGCAAACACAAAAATAAGATGCAAATGGCTCCCAAGTGCACTAGTATGTCTGAAAGAAATTTTATGGGGTTTTATTCTGCTTTTAAATTTGCTGCTTGTCCTTAAAGCCATCATGTTTTACAAAACTATCTTAAGGTTGAACAGTTAAAATTTCTTCAGCTTTAAACCAGGCTGTCTGCATTTGGCTAGGTAATTTTTTTTCCCTTATTTTGTGATTTTACCATCAACTTAAACTCTAAAGTTCAATGTCAAATGGAATAACAGGACTCTCATCGTAGGATTTGTGAAAATTGAAATGTAAACATGAACTATAGATATGATTTCAAATTGGGTTATAAAGAAAATATAGGTAATGTAACATACTTCAGTGTCAAGAGTATCTATTTAGGAAAGCCCTTTTTATTTTTTAATCTTTTTTAAATGCCAAAAATGCTGTGGGTTTGTAGAGTGTGATTATTGCCAGCTGTTTTTGTTTTTGATAATGTGTCAGGATTTGGTTCCTGTTTACCTAAATCAAAGAAGATAAGGTTTCTTGTGAAGGCTGCCATGGATGTTTATATAACATACCTCATGATTCTGGAAATGAGTACTGCTTCCTGTCAAGACTGAAAAGAAGAAATGGGATATGCAGTGTTCATATGCACTAAAATAACTGCAACAGGTATGATGGACAAGGCCTTAAGTTAAAGAGCAAATATCATTTCTACCTTCCCACCTGCCTTCAAGCAGTACCAAGTTATTTACTGTTTTGTTAACTCATCATGTGTTTTGCCTCTTCATCTTGTCTAGAATATCATTCTTTTTTTCTCTTTTCTCTCCAAATGATGAGCATCCATTCATCTTCAAAGTCCTAATTTCAATACCACTTCTGAAAGATTTTCCCCAACTGTGCCAAGCAGAAAACATGATCTCCTCCTCTGCATTTCCATAGCATTTTATAAACACTCACTTTTTAGCAAGCATTATGTGTAGCAGAATTAAATGTTTATGTGTGAGATTCCAGTCCTAGCCCCTGCATTCTCCAAGGGTGCAGCCCTTGACTTCTTCTTCATTACCTCCCTGGAAACCAGTGGTACCAAAACTGACACACAGGGGTCATTCAACACTTGTTTGTTAGATGAATGAGTGGATGAGTGAATAAATGAATGAGTCCATTAGTTAGGACCAATGCTATTTAATCTTGTATCAGAATTAAGTCACAACCCAAGGATTTTAGGGGATTCTTATGCAGGAGGCAAGATTTGATAACTCCCTCAAGAATAACCTAAAGAATTTCTAAAATCTTTTCCAACTCTGATATTCTATGAATTTATGAATTTTAGGGATCTAAGTGGTAAACCATCTTCATCATTCCTTTGTCCATGCATGACATAGGATATGTGAAGGATGACGGAGTCGTGGAATATCTGGGCATATTTCTCTCTTTGCTGCATTTTCCAAATGTATCCTAGATGTTAGTGAAATAAATTGAGCTCTCTGTGATGCAAAACTATGTTGTACTGCCAGATGTCGAGTCCTTTCCTCTTTACTTCATACACCAAGCATCATAATGTAGCCATTCTTCTCTGCTTATCTCTCCCTCTCTACCCCACACATTGAATGGAAAATGATTCATAACAGCTTTTACCTCTGCTCTGGGAGATTCAACTTTATGTTGACTTTGGTTGTATGATGAACTGCGTTCTTCAAGATCATCTGTAGTTTTCAAGTGAAGCACTTCATTGCTGTTTCCTTACTAAGCAGATTTTGACATTTGTACAGGAAAAGAGGATCACTACCAAAATAGCATCTCTATGGAGAAAGGAAATTCACTTGGAGGTAAACATAGTAACTGTTTAAAGATAAGGAAGATGATCATAAACACATTATCGAGAATAATAGAAATCTTAGCAAAGTGCTGCCATTCCACCAGTTCCCCCAAATTGTATTTTCTCTTCAAGCAGTGGAGATTAGTATTGCTATGAAAGCATGTTTATCCAGGCATTTCTCTACAAGCAGTAGAAACTGCACTCTCATAGATGCAACCTGACTGGCCAAAGACAGAAAACATTTTTCTCTATTATAAGAAAGTGTAGTCTCTCTATGTAAGGATTATCTTTGCATTCAATCTTTTATTTACTTAATAAACTTTGTTCTGTGCTAGTCTCTCCATACAAAGTGTTGCAGCTTCTGAAGAATTCTTCTCAGATCTGGAGTGACGATCTTATAAAAAGCATATTGGGAATGTTCAGAACAGGACCAAGCATAGAAACAGTTTCTACATTTCCTACCACACATGGGCCATATTAATTGTGATAAGAATAAGTGTTGGTCCCAGCATATAAGCCCCCTTTCTTCTTAAAAAAAATAGTGGAGTCATCTTTTGTACATTGTGCCAACTGCTAGGAAGTTTTCATTAAAACGTAACTTTAGTTTCTGCTGTCAAAGAACTGCAACATTAACAAATTGCAAGAGTAATATAAAAATATTTAAATAATGATCACGATGAAAGCAAAGGGTAGATTAATTACCTATAGGGTAGGAGGAAACTGGTTTTTCACAAGACGTGCATTAACTCAGCATTCATGAGTTTGAATTCTAACTCTGACATTCACTAGCAATTTGTTTTTCTAAATCTCAGCTCTTTTTATCTTTAAAGTATTCACAGAGTTGCTCTAAAGATGAGAACTAAAATGCTTAGCGGCAAGTCATAACTGCTTTTATAAGCAGAAAAGACTTCACGAAGGAGATACCATTTGAGTTCATCCTTAAACGATGTTAGAAGCCAGATAAATATAGAGAAGTGGGGAATGTTTCTACATGAATCATATTATGAAGACTCAGAGGCTACTCTGCTTATCTTGTTCAAAATGTAGTCTCAAAGTTGTACCTTAATTCGGTTTAAAATCCTCAAAATTTATTTTCCCCCAAATGAAACATCACTTGAAATCTAACAACCAAGTACAATATAAGAAATTCCCTCTCTGCTTTCTTTGCTTTAGTGGACTAATTGCTCTGGCTGAGTTCTAATCCCAGTTTAGTTGAAGCCTCTGTGGGGCTTCTCTCTGTAGTTCCTCACTCCAGATGCCATGAGGATTAACCAATCAATTTGAAACACCTTGTAAAAACACATCAGGTCTACTAATTCCTTTCTGGATTAGTTCCTGTTCAATCCACATTTTTACTGGGACAGGTTTTCACTGCCTATATGATGTGTCCACCTGCTTGTCTTTCCTCATTTTAATACTGCAAAAGCAGCAAAAAAAACAAAACAAAAAAAAACTAGTACTTCCAAATTCTACTCAAGCAAGAGACTTCCTGGGGGTAAGGTTGCTGTGAGGCTCTGTGTGGACCAATTTAGTATCGCCTTGCTTCCAATTAGTCCCACTTACGGAGATGTTGCCAAATTCTCTAAGCCATACAAAAAACACTAAAATTGCAGTGAGAATTAGACTTCGTTGCATTACTAATCATCACTTCCAGAAAAGCCCAGGGTTCTCTTTCTAATTTTTTTTTCATGAGAAGAAGGTGTAAGCAATCACATCTATCTATCTTAGAGGACTCCCAGCTATGGCACCAGAGAAGGCTGAGCTCATTGGAGCTGCTGCCTGGCCCGAGCCAGCTTCCTCTGTCAGCTGTCTGAGAACCCCACGGGCCACAGGGTAAGAAACACCATCCCAGGGCTCTGCAATACGAGTTGTTCCCAACTGGGAATCAGCCACGCACACTTTTCCGCAGATCCTTCAACTCAAACTAAGACTGAATGCGACACACGAGTACAGGCAGCAGGCCAGTCAGGGGGAGGAGAGTCGCCAAAACGGATCCTTTTGTCAAATACGCTTTCCCGGCCCAAATGTGTGTACTTCCAGTTACCAAGTAACAAGATGCAATCACATTTCCATTTCTTTTCTAATGTTAGCTGCTAATAGGAATAAAGTTGGCCATCTTCTAGAAATACTTTTCTTGCAGAAAAACTTTTCTGTGGTAAGAGCTGAAAAAAATGAATAGATTCGACCTTTAAGAACCATTCCATATTTACTGAAGAAAATGCATTTCCAAGATGTAGCAGAGTAGTGATCATCTGTGATACGACCTGCAAATGCTATCTATCACAGATAGCCAATCAACCTACTTTTTCTCACTGTCCCTTAGCTGTGCTATACAATATAGCTAAATAAGTCAATGCTGACAATATGTTAGGATTTTATCCTCTAAAAATATTTCTTACAAGATCTACTTGAAAAGTTATGTTCCAATAAACATAAACTTTAACTTTTAGTAAAACACATGAGAGTTACCGTTCCCATGATAACACCCTATTTACTGATATTGACACACAATTATAAAATAACTATTCACAAACCTTTGTGCGTGGACACCATAGATACAGCTTTTGAGATAAAGTGTTTTTATTTGTTTGTTGTTGTTGTTGTTGTTGTTGTTTTTTGAGACAGAGTCTCGCTCTGTCTCCCAGGCTGGAGTGCAGTGGCGCGATCTCAGCTCACTGCAAGCTCCGCCTCCCGGGTTCACGCCATTCTCCTGCTTCAGCCTCCAGAGAAGCTGGGACTACAGGCGCCCGCCACCACGCCCGGCTAAATTTTTGTATTTTTAGTAGAGACGGGGTTTCACCGTGGTCTCGATCTCCTGACCTCGTGATCCACCCGCCTCGGCCTCCCAAAGTGCTGGGATTACAGGCGTGAGCCACCGCGCCCGGCCGAGATAAAGTTTTAAAATCAAAACACAGTCAACAAATTTCAAAGAGCCAGCCTTGATTGAAGAAAAAAAAGTTGCCTCAAAGCTGCTAATGAGGAATTACACCTCAAAAATCCAGAAGAGACTCAAAGTGGTGACACTGACCGGGCTGTCGTTTTTTTGTTTTTTTTTTTTTTTTTAAAGAACAGGCTGTGCCCGCAAAGTCGCTAGCTTGGAATCCAGCTGACGCCGCCCTGAGCCCGCACTCTCTCACAACTCAGAACTCCGCACCGTGAAGCAGGACTTATCTCACATCTCCACCACCTGCCTGGGTCAGAGCTCCCCTTTGAAGAGGTTTCAAAGGAAAACAAGATAAGAAGCATCTTTTCAGAAAAAAATCCTTCCGACAGAGCGCTGTGATGTGAGAGTGAAGGGCCAGGCTGCTGGGATCTTCCAGAAAGTGCTCTCTTGTCTTCTTAATAGAGGAGATGAGCAAACCTGCCTTTGCTTACAGAGGACTCAGGGCTCCTGGGGAGGAGGGCACCCCTAGATTAGAAACTGAGGGTGTCTGTTCTGCCCTGGATGGGGATCATTCCATGGGTCGGCAGGCAGAGGGGTCCCCTGTTAACTCTTAGGCCCTTAGGTATCCAGGAAAGATGCTGAAAAGAAGTGAGGCGGTCCTTGAATCTATGATTCATAACCAGTTAGTAATTTACAAACCAGAGAGGACCTGGCTCAAACAGTTTAAGCTAATAATTATTCTAGTTAATTAATATTTAATATAAGAAGTGTTAGGAAATACATGTATCAACTGGCTTATGGGAAACATATTAATTTTCAATACAAAATTTTGTTTCTGTGTCCCTCGCCTCCTAAATTAGACATTGGTCCTTAATCATTGCTGTTTGAATTCTGCTCTTCTTTGACTGGATGCATTTTAAAAGAAAAAAGTCAGGTGGAATGAAAAGGACCCTGCCTGAAAGGGAAACACCTCTCTTTGACTTGCCACGATTTTTGCAAATCCTTTTTCCTCTTGGTTCTGGAGGGCTAGAAGCACTCTATCCGTTCTAACCATCAAGGAGCAGAGAGGTCCAGTACCTTAGATCCTTCATCCCCCAGATCTCAGAGCCTGGTTCTTCCTGACTATCCTAGGTGTAAGAGAGATATTTTTGCCTCTGAGCCATAATAACAACTTACATCAGTGCTATTAATTTGGCAACTAATCAAGGACTCCCTATGACATCTCTTTTGTGGTCAGCGCTGGCTCACGGATTGGCTGGTTTCTGGAAAGTGTATTTGTTTTATTTATTTATTTATTCATTTTTTGAGACGGAATCACACTGTCACCCAGGCTGGAGTGCAGTGGCGGGATCTCGGCTCACTGCAAGCTCCACCTCCTGGGTTCACGCCATTATCCTGCCTTAGCCTCCTAAGTAGGTGGGACTACAGGCGCCCACCAACACACCTGGCTAATTTTTTGTATTTTTTTAGTAGAGACAGGGTTTCACTGTGTTAGCCAGGATGGTCCCGATCTCCTGACCTCATGATCCACCCGCCTTGGCCCCCCAAAGTGCTGGGATGGAGAGTGTATTTGTAAAGAAGCCAGGTATATGGTGCTTTGAACACATTCTTAAATAAAATTAGCATCAAAAATGTTGTTCTACTCTTGCAAATATCTATTTAGCACAAATTATGATTTAATTGCACCCTAGCACTGTCACCTATTATTGACCTGGCCACCTATTTTTATATTGTTTCTATATGAACATGTTCTCTGAGTTTCAATTTGGGATACCAGAAACACATTGTCCCCAACAGAAGCCAAACTTCCTTCCCTAAGTGACTCCAAAAGCTTCTTCCTGGACCTCAGGATTTTGTCAAAGGGGTTTGGGGGGCCTCTGTGGGGCACCTTGGGCTCTCCAAGAATTCCTGGGGCAGATAATTGTTTCTACAGTAAGATGAAGGGTTTACGCACACAAGAAATCTGTTAGATGTTCCTGTTAGTTCCTAAATCAGGGACAGTGTAAACATACTTTTAAAATGTCACTAAGCATTTAGTGTTATTTTCATTAAGATTTTTATGTATTTAGGTCTTACCTCTGCCACTAAACTGTAAGCTTCTTGAAGGCAGAATCAATATCTCCATCATCTTTTCATTACTTCCAGTAACCAGGTACATTATTGGCCTCAATAGATCCTGATTGATTTGATTTTCATTTGAATCTCATTGTTGTCTTAGAAATGGTGATTTGACCTATTACATTTTAACAAGCAATTAAATAACAAACCTGTACAGTAAGGAGCCCTTTTCCTCTCTGTGTTTCTTTTGCATACTAACAAAATAGGCTGTCATTGTGGTGCAAAACCACCCACAGAATCAGAGCGCAGGTCAGGGCAGCCTCTGCATGCCCTCTGCCCCGACACTGGCTGATGTGGTTTGGCTCTGTGTTCCCACCCAAACCTCATCTTGAATTGTACTCCCATAATTCCCACATGTTCTGGGAGGGATCTGGTAGGAGATAATTTGAATGGGGGTGGTTTCCCCCATAATGTTTTCATGGTAGTGAATAAGTCTCATGAGATCTGATGGATTTATCATGGGTTTCCGCTTTTGTGTCTTCCTCATTTTCTCTTGCCGCTGCCATGTAAGAAGTTCCTTTCACCTCTTGCCATGATTCTGAGGCCTCCCCAGCCACGTGGAACTGTAAATCCAATTAAAACTCTTTTTCTTCCCAGTCTCAGATATGTCTTTATCAGCAGCATGAAAACAGACTAATACACTGGCCCAGGGCTGGCCTCATTCTCCTGCCAAGGGTGCAGGAAGGCGGCGCAGGAGTCATGAATGTGCATTTTGCACCTGCAGCTGTGCAGCAGATGGCTCTTCTGACCCAGGCTACCTTGTTTATTCCGAGTGCATGTCAGCTGCCCTTTGTCAACCTGGCCTGTCTTGGCTCCAATTCTGGCTGCCCAGCCGCTGTCATCCTCTTCCCTCCAGCCAAGCATGCACTTCTCTTTTTAAAAGTACATTCATCAAAGTCTTGGCATATGATGGGTGATCTGGAGAGGAGCTGGGGCAGCATACGGGTGGAGCTGACCTTCAGCTGGGAGCAGACTAGAACTGATGATGTAACGCATGCTTCTATTTTCATGGGAAGGTTAACGAATCTCGTCTTCACGTTGCAAAACCTAAGAATTCAACAAAGTCAACTTTGCCTTACAAACTCTTGTTAAATTACTGAGAGTAGTTTTTAAAAATATTTCTAGATCTTGAATTCTAAATGTATTTTTAATTATTATTTTTCTTCAATAATAAATGTTTTAAATTTTAACATAAAAAAGACAATCTGACACAATTTTAACATTCTCTAAAGATTATCATAAGGATAGTCTGCAATGTAGAGACATAAAGCCCTTTTGGTAGAATTAATATAATCATGATACAAAGATTTTCCATGTTTAGTATTGCTCAGTTTAGTATAAACACTAGCAAGTGGAATGTTATTTACATGAAGTTGAATAACCAGCCTTGATTCTTGGGCATAACTGTGCACAGAAAACAATGAAGTAGTTAGAGTTGCTGTGGGTAAAGTTCCCAGTTTCACCAGAATTGCTCCGTTTCTGTTCCCTGTACTTTCTGTTTGGCTTGCTCCAATTCCATACTTCAGTACTATTCATTTATTTTAAACCCCTGTCCCCTTTTTACAAACATAAAAATCTCATGCATTTGAAAAGTTATTTAATATATCAAAATAAATTACATATCATGACTAAAAGCCAGTTGAAACAATGGGCTATGCACAGCCTTGACATCAATCTATATCCCCCAACTCCAGACACCACCCTGTGCCCCTAACAGATCCTCCTGGGGAGGTGGAGAGGCAATGGCCCATTCCTACAATCAGGAGCTACTACCATATAGGATCAGGGCAGGAGCACGCTACAGAGACGCAAAAAGCAAAACGTAATTGCGAGTAATTAGTTGATTAGTTAATTGATTTTTTAAAATAAGGCAGTTGACAGGAAGGTAAGCCAAGTTAAAAAAAGAAAGAAAGAAAGAAGAAAGAAAGAAAGAAGAAAGAAAGAAAGAAAGAAAGAAAGAAAGAAAGAAAGAAAGAAAGAAAGAAAGAGAGAAAAAGCAGGCGGGGATAGGAGATTGTTTTCTGCAGCTGGGAGAGCATTTGCTGGGGAGTGGCATGGCCCAGGAGTTCACTGAAGGGAGTGGGAAAGAAGCAGAGAGTGGAGATACCCATTTTTATCAGATTTTCAAACAAGCAGCCCACCCTGAGATGCACTCTGTATTTGTCCCCACCCCCACGTCCACCATCAGATGAAGAGCAGGTTTTTCTTTCCTCTCTCCTTTCTCTTTTTCTTCTTTCCCTCCTGTTTGTTTTCTTATTTTTTAAAAACAGTTTTGTTGGGATATAATCCACATATCATACAGTTCACCCATTTAAAGTGTACACTTTAATGGTTTTTCATGTATTCAGAGTTGGGCAACCATCATCACAATTTTTTCCTTTTCCTTTGTTTTTTATTCATATATAATTATACACCTTTGGGGTACAAGTGATATTTTGATACACGTGTGCAATGTGTAATCATCAATTCGGGGTACTTGGTATATCCCTCACCTCAAACATTGACAATTCGTTGTGTTGGAGACATTACAATTCTTCTCTTCTAGCTATTTTGAAACCTACCCTAAGTTGTTGATAACCACAGTCTTCCTATTGTAGTATTGAATAGTAGACTTGATTCCTCCTGTCCCAAAAGCTCTCCCTTCAGCATCCCTTTCTCCTGCCTCCTGCCCCAGTTAACTCTGGGGTTTTGGCTGAGGGTGCTCACAAACAACCCCTCCCCACAAGCTTCATCCATCCATCCAATGCAGGTGAGGAAGATGGTGGCACAACCAGATGCCCATGACACGAAGGGGAGAAACAAGAATAGTTGAGCCACATGAGTTGTTACAAATGCCATAGATCCCGAGTGAAACGCCACATTCCAGACATGGGCCAAGCCTGTGTCATGCTGTGTGAACACCAGCAATGAAGAGTGAGGACAATAGCGCTTTGCCCAGTACACACATGTGGGGTTTGTACACAGCTCTGCTGCGGGAAGAACATCTCTAGATTGGCAAGATAACAATTATTGTTACCTTGAGTCTTTCTATGCCCCTTTTTCCCACCAAAAATTTCTTCCCTGGAACAGTGGCAGCTGGTGACGACAGGCCTGGTGTCAGAGGGAGGGCCGGGTGGGAAAGGGAAAATGGGCCTGCCCTTGGCTGAATCGACCTAATGAAACATGATGGAACGTTTACAAGATGTTTTCTTCTGAGATTAACAAGGTAAGGCCTGCTTTTCCGGCTTCTCTGGGTCTCTAATTGAGTGTGAGTAATGAAAATACATGGGGAGCAGCCCTGTCAATGTGCAAGGGTTTTGCATTTTGCATTTGGAGGCTGCAGCACCATTCTCTCTGCCTCTGTAGTTTGGGAGAGGAAAGGGCAGCCGACCAGATGCTCCCAGCTACCCACAAAATCCTGTCAAGGTCATAAATTGGTGAGGATTTGATAAAGATTTGAGAAAGAACTGGATGTAGCTAACAGGAGACATTTGAGTAAAGGCGGTATGATTTCAGACGATGAACAGCCACATGCTACCTTGAGGAAATTAACCAGGTGCTCAGGGCTTGTGGTTACTTATTTGGATACCAGGTTTATCGACTTAGGACAGTGAGTGCCAGAAGTGGACTTATTAAAATCTCTGCATTTTTTATGTTGCATGTGGTTTTTAAGAACAAGAATTAATTTACTTCATACAAAGTTGTTTTATTTGCTTTTTTTTTCTGTTTCTAATTTAAATATTTTTAAAATAACCAGACACAGTAGGTTGTGTCTATAGTCTCTGCTACTTGGGAGGCTGAGGCAGGAGAATTGCCTGAGCCTAGGAGTTCGAGGCTGCAGTGAGCCATGATCATACCATTGCACTCCAGCCTAGGCAATAGAGCAAGTCCCCATTAGTAAATAAAATAAAATAAAATAAAATAATTGATGTTACCTCACATTTTTAAAAAATATATTTACTTTATTTTGCAATTTTATTTTTTTAAGTAGAAGAACCAGTCATATAAGGTTTTCAGATCCATTTGTAAAATTGGAATCAGTGAGAATTTCATTAGATTCTTTGGAATTTGGCTAGTCAGCTTCTTCTCTTTCTAAAACAAAATAATCATTTTCTGAATAAAGAAATGTGTTTTTAATTACAAAGTTAACTGTATGGTTTCATGGTGTATTATTTTAATTCTCTGAAAGTCAGTCTAAACCAACCACTATTCTTAATTATTCCACTGCAACTTAGAACCTGAGGATATTTTTCATTTCTTCTATACTTATTTAAAAATAATTCTGTAAGATGCTTTATAAAAGATTAAATCATACCTTTTTTTTTTTTTTTTTTTTGAGACAGGGTTCCACTCTGTCACCCAAACTAGAGTGCAGTGGCGCGATCTCAGCTCACCGCAACCTCCGCCTCCCAGGCTCAAGTGATTCTCCTGCCTCAGCCTCCCAAGTAGCAGGGATTACAGGCGTGCACCACTACCGCCTGGCTAATTTTTGTATTTTTAGTAGAGACAGGGTTTCACCATGTTGGCCAGACTGGTCTTGAACTCCTGACCTCAGATGATCTACCCATCTTGGCATCCCAAAGTGCTGGAATTACAGGCATGAGCCACCGCACCTGGCCAATCATACTATTAAAACATATATTTCAGTTGTCAGAAAATGTGAAGGCATGTAATACGTATTACTGTTTGGAAAATAAGAACATTGATGTAATAAAAAAGTGAAAACATTGTAGGTGGCTGCTTGAAGATATCCTGGCTATACCTCTCTGAGCTTGATATTCCATATCAAAAATTGGGATTCTGTTTTTGACACATAATAGAGGCTGAAATACACAATTGAAATAAAAAGAAGTTAAAAACCCAATTTATCTTATATCCTTGAAAAAGTTGCTTTCTTAAAAAAGCAACTGCTTTAACAAAGCATCAATCCAACTTACATTTATTACTTAAACAAAAAATGTAGCATGCATTTATGGAAGTCATTTTTTTACTAGCATCAACTGTTTCTAACAAAACCAAGAGCCCAGTAGTAAGTCAGAATCCTTCTGAACACCCAGAAATGCTATCATAAATTCAACAGCCTGAAGCTGGTTCTCTCAATCCTAGAAAAACATCCTTTAGAAAGTTTATAGAAAACATGGTTAAAACTTACATATGAAAAACTATTATAGGTTTTAAAATGATAAGAAAGCACAAGAAGTACAGACAATTCATGAAAAATGAAAAACTAATTATTAAGTAATATATAATAAAAAATATGAATTACAGAAGTAATCAAAGAACTATAAAAGACAGATTATTTAAATAAGCAAATATTTAATTTTATGAGAATATTCAGTGTGTATAAGTCAACTCTTTCATATGCTAGTGATGGACATAGAGGTTGTATAGCAGTTATGAAATATAATGTAAGAAATAATTATTTACTTCCTTAAGGAAAGTTGTCCTCTTTAACAAAGTAACTTCCTTTACAGAGCTCTATTTTAAAATATAATTCAAACTGTGGACATATATTTATACACAAAGATATTTCTCCCTGCACTATTTAACAATTTATAATAGCTAAAAAAAGGAAACAAGATACATTCAAAAGTAGGTTCCAATTTATGCAAATTTAAAATATGGCCATGATTGAAAATTATGCCTGCAATTTTAATGAAAAACATTTTCAAAAATATTTCATATCCTAGGAAAATGTCCACAGAATAGTATTAAGTGAGGAATGAATAATGCAAAGTGTTATATACAGTATGACCCCCATTATGTAAAACAATGTAATATAGATTATACCATCAAATGTATAAATAATGCCCACATATTTACATATAAACACACATATCTGTATTCGTATGTTTATGTTTAAATATATAGAAACTATTTTAAAGAGATTTCGATGTCAGTAGTATTCTCTCTGACCAGTTTGTAAATTATATTTTCTATGATACTTTCCAGCTTTTCCAGATTTTCCACAAGGAGCCCATGTTAATATCATGATTAGAAAAATGCCTCATTAAATAGGATGATTTTTAAATGCCACTGAAAGTCTAGTTGCTTATGTTATGGAGCCACTTCTTTCGAAGATGGTGATTGGGTTTCCTGATGCATAATTGATTGGGATCAATAGCTGAGGAAGTGAAAAGAGGGCGAGTGAGTTTCCTAGCAGCAGGAGTTCTTCCAGCCTCTCAGCCCCAGGTGAATCCATCATGCCTAACTGATACCACACACTCCCATTAGAAAACGTGACCCTTAACACACACCCAGAGAATCTGGCATGGTGAATAGAAGCAACAAATCTATAAAACATTGAGAAATGTCTATCTCTGCACATCTAAGTTGTGCAGTATAACAGTATGGTTAAGCCATGGAGTCAGGCAGGCTGCATTTGAACTCAGTCCAATTCATCACATAGTGACCAGGTGACCCAAGTGAGACACTGAAATCATTCTGGCTCTGAGTTTCAAATCAGAAAATGGGGAGTGAAAAGAGTACCTACTGGTCGGGCGTGGTGGCTCACACCTGTAATCCCAGCACTTCGGGAGGCTGAGGCGGGTGGATCACCAGAGGTCAGGAGTTCGAGACCAGCCTGACCAACATGGAGAAACCCCGTCTCTACTAAAAATACAAAATTAGCTGGGCGTGGTGGTGCATGCCTATAATCCCAGCTACTTGGGAGGCTGAGGCAGGAGAATCGCTTGAACCTGTGAGGTGGAGGTTGCGGTGAGCCGAGATCGTGCCTTTGCACTCCAGCCTGGGCAACAAGGGTGAAACGCCGTCTCAAAAAAAAAAAGAAAGAAAGAAAGAAAGAAAAGAGTACCTACCGCTGTGAAGTGTTGAATAAACTAATTTCTAGAAGGATGGAGAACAGTGCCTGACAATGAGAGATCGGGTGGTTAGGATTATTGTCATTTTTGAAATAATGTTTGGAAAGTCAAGGTTTCTTAAAGTGTGACTCTGATGACCACTTGGTAGATAATCAGGTAGAAAGCTTGTTACAGATGGAGAGTTTTGAAACTCACCCAACTCTACCAAATAAGAGTTTCTGATGGGTCCCAAGAATACATATTTTTGACAAAGTCCAAGTTTGTTCTTATGTGCATCTAAGATATACTGTACTAAAAGCATTATAATTTTCTATAAATATTCCTGACTCATCAAGGTAAAGTTTAAAAATGTTGAGCATTTCTGCTTAAGTAGCTGAGAAGTGCATTTACCTTCATAAATTGATATCTAACAAAAATAAAGAAATGAATTGAAACATTTTTTCTCAGATTATTTTGTTTCAAAGAGAAAACCTTTCATTTTAAGAAAATTCATTTATGTGGAACACTTTGTTCTTTGAAGAGTTTGGTTAAAGGATGTGTTATTGTATCCATGTCTATTTTGTGTATAAAGCATAATTTTACCCATTGTCTCATGAAACTCAAGATTATATTTGCTTCAATAAAGATTCCAAAGTGTCCTAATTTTCTAAGTTATGAAGTGCTTATGTCTATCCATCATCAAGTAAAATTTTGTGCTTCTAAATAAAAAGCAATGCAGTGAGAATTTGCTTGCTCAAAATGGTATAGAAGACAATGTCTTGTTTTAGATTTCTTTTTCATGCAGCCTTTCTTACTCTCTGTCCCTCATAAATACAACATTAAAAAAAAAAACAGCATTAAGAACACACACTGTAATAACAGAGATGGCATCATTTTATCTCTGTATGTTTATAAGGTGCATTCTGGCTCACAAAACCTGAAGCCTTCTGCCCAACCCCGGGGGGCTGGCTCTTTCAAAACACATCCACATGGGCTGAAGGGGAATCCAGAAGCTGGCCTGCTACTCTGGCTCCTGGCCTCATCTGAGGAGTCAGGCTGGGGCAGAATGGAAAATTCATCAAAACCACACATAATTCAGATGTAAGAGAAGCAAATCCTACATGGCAAAAATGCACATTTATCTCAATACATATAGACCATAGTTGCAATTAGGCTTACATATTTCTACTAAAAATTCAAGCATTCATAATTGTAAAAGTTCCTCTGTACAACAGTTTTACTTTGGTAAGCATTAACAAGGATGATTTTCCTGTCAATTTTAAATTTAGAATTTTTATCACTCTAAAACCATATTAGCAAATTAATTCAATTTATAGGCTCTACCTTACTTAAGTAGATGATTTTGTCTAGGTTTCCTTGAAATAAATGAGGATTTTGGATGACACTGATCTCTTTAATTATACTAAAGAGACAACCATTTATTTTAAGTGCATGCCATTCAGTTATTTTTAGCTCATGGTAGAAATCAAAATACTCATTTAAAAGGTTGAAGAAATGCGTGCTTGTTTAATGGGGGAGGATAAAGGAGCATACTGAGGAAGCTGTGAAAGGTGTCAGAATCAAAATAGAGTTACTTGTGTTAAATTAAAAAAAAAAAAAAAAGACAAATAGAGCCAGAGAAGCTATGAAACAGAGGGTTCTCATGCTTGCACGCCCAGTAACAAAACTATTATCAAAGAGTCTGCAAAAACAACTGTCATCTTGCACAGAAGCCACCACAACCTTACACAAAAAGTTCTTCTTTAAGGACATCAGCCCAGCCACTGCCTGTGCAATCTTGGACCGGCACCACCCTTATTATTGATACATGTAACCAAGGACAATAATTTCAAAACAATTATGTAAGACTCTTCACTTTTCTTTTACAATCTTTTGTGTTCCTTTACCTCCCTGAATATGCAGTTTACTCTGAAATATGTATTCCCTCTGCTGTGACCTATTGCCAAATAAACATAATTGTTCTTTTAGAGAGCCTCTGTTTGTTATTTAGGTTGATAAAACTTATGAGGATTATGGCTACTAGCAAAAATTACTCACGTCAGCCTCCCAATATGTGTCAAATTTTCATTAAAAGCACCTCCTATTCTCATAAACAGTCATTTAGGGACGATTAGAGTAGACTTTAACACATCAGTGGTCAAGATGAGTTACACATTTTGGGGCTATGCAACCCTGCTCCCAAATGAAACACTCAACTTCAACTAGCCAAGGGCTCCATAATGCTGAAAATCATACTACTTTTCTTTAAGTCTATATTAGTCTCTTCAAAACTCATTCCCATCTGCCTTATCAAAACACTATCTTAGAAAGCTGAACTTAAGTGTGTCAGTGAAACTTGGAAAATGGTAAAGTTTGGAAAAAAATGTGATTCAATAGCAGGTTGGTCCCTCTGAAAGGGCTCATCATATGGCCTCCTGTGGGTACATACCCCGGAGGGGACAGAGTGACGACATGACCCCAATGGTAGATGTCATTTGTCTTGGGTTTGTTTACAGATGTATCTGTCTGTGAAACGGTGATGTTTTCTTTCTAATTGCAAAATTCCCAAAGCTAAATAAATAAATAAACATGACCCTGCAATAATCCTACAGTCCTTTTTAAAAAATTTGACTGGGTTTATATAAGGTAGTTCATTTCAAACAGGTCAAACTTGTTTAAAATGGAGTGTCTTGCCACTAATTGCTTTAATTTCAATTATGATGAAAACTTAATGTTTTAATCAAACTGAAAAAGTGTTAAACCAAAAAGATTTATTTTTAGCCAATAATACTGTACTTATTCCATTGTTCTCTTCCTCTCCCTCCAGAAAAAAAAATAAGGAGAGCAATACCATATAAGTTGAATAGAATCAACTTTTTCACTGTAGGAAAGACAAACAAGCCCAATTCCATTATTTCATTAGTCTAATCATATCCTTCCCTAGAAAAGACTCCCAACCCAAATGTGGCTTCCTCCAGCTCTTAAAGCTCTGTAACCAAGGACGGGTGAGAGATTGGGTCCTACTTGCTCCCCAAGGAGGCCAGCAAGCTGGATTCCAACCACCCCTCTTGAAGGCAGCTGCACAAACCCCAACACCCTGCCCAGGGTCTTTTGTCTCTGCTCTAGCTCTGAGCCTGAACAACTGTCACACACTCTTGCATACTTCTGCAGACTTGTTTTTGAAAAAGAAAATTCATCCAGACTCTTGAGTTAGACACTTTCCAGGGCCATCATAATGCTCTGTGGGTAAATGAGGCCAAGGAAAGCACATTGCTCCTTTAGTCTATGATTACCACATTTCCCAGCTTTTAACAGTAAATAGAGGCACCCCTTGTTATCTGAACTCTTCCTCTTCCCTGTCTTCCTCTTTCTCTCTCTCTCTCTCTTTCTCTCTTTCCAAACTCAATACTTAAGTAGATTTGGAAACATTTTCAGAAAATCCCCTCTGATCCAAATTTTTGAGATTTATTTCCTGAAACTCAAGCACTAAACATTATTCTAAGGTTTGATGAGTTGGTAAGAGGTCTGGGTTCTAGTTTATCCTCATCACTTTTTATTATTTGGGGGACGCTGAGCCTGTCACTTAGCCTCTATAGGTCTCAGCTGCGTCATTGAATCTAATTCAGCAAACATTATATTGTCTGTCCAGTGTCAACCAGGCACGTCACCAATGCATGGTAGTGACCTACACAGGTTGTCCTCCAGACCTGAGCTGTCCAGTTAGAGTACTCAAGAGTGTCACTGGTGAGCATGTGTGAACTGGTATGAATGAGAAACTGAATTTCAAGTTTTATTTAATTTTCATTCACTTAAATTTAAAACCTGATGATACTTCATCCAGTTATTGGAAAACTTGAAATGTTTGAAACAACTTGAGCAAGTGAATATAACTTGCAATCGTTAGCTTTATAAAGTCTGAACATACACCAATTATTTCCAATAAGAATTAAGTGTAAGGGTTGAGATGCGTTGTAAGAACACCTATTTTGAGAACATACATTAAAAAGTGTAAAATACCGATTAATAATTTTTTACATTAATTGTATGATGAAATGGTAACAGTTTGGCTGTACTGGGCTAAATAAAACATATTTTTACCATCATCTCACTAGTTTCATTTCTACTTTAAAAAAATACAATGACTGGGGCTCACATAGGGCTCACATTATATTTCTGTTGGGCAGTGCAGCTTCAGAACTCCAAAATAAATTATTCCATGGAACATGCCTGCTCCGTCTCTGCCTGATTTCCCATGTCCCATGGAACTGTCTAGATTTTTAGGTGTTTTCCTGCAGAAAACCCTGCTGTATTTTCTTCTCATCCCTTTGTACACTGCTTACTTCTGGGTCTTTCCAAAACAATAGCCCTCAGATAGCACAGCTTGTTGCAATATATTGTTTTGCCCTGCTGCTTCTTCCTGTATGTTAAAATTCCATGAGGAAACAAACAGTTTGGCTTGCTATTGCACTCTTAGTGCCTGGAATAGCAAGGTGCCACCACACAGAGCAGGTGCTCCCAGTAGGTGGTGTAGAAAACAGTGCATATTCATGTTCTTGAAAAGTACCTAAATTTAAAGCTGGAAGGTACTGGCAAGGTGTTTTCGTTGTTGCTGTTTTTAATATGACAATTCACCTTAAATTAGAAAGACACATAAATTACTTTAGAAAAATGTTTTCCAGGTTTTAAAGAATCACAGGGCAAAAGTCATTTTATCAAAACCATAAATGATGGTACATAAAACTTAGTTTTTAATATTTTTACTCCAGTATTTTGAATAAAAATTGGTGTATCTCTGGTAACATACAACTATTTTCTCCACACATACAGACAAAAATAGTAAATAAGCAAATTAATTTCTCCCATTGTAAGTACGTCTCAAGATATAAAAGGCTAATACTCAACTCCTCAATAAATCGTATATTAGTAAAGCAATTTGGAAACAGATACATCAGTTCAATCTTTTGTTTTTTCTCATTATATGCTTTAACTTGTGCAAAAGGGACAGAGAACGGCTTTCCTGGCACCTCTGATTGTCATTTATGGCTCACATAACACACAATATGAGGATTGCTCTTTACAATTTAATTAGATTCAGTCCCCATGCATAACACTATATGGGTTTGCATATTATTGCTAAAATGTAGAAATAATAGAGCAGTATTCTTTGAAAATTTCCTTTGCCATCTACTCCCATTATTAAATAGCTTTTGCCTTCATTTGTCTTTTAATTTGATTACTATAATAGCAATATCATCATTTAACACCAATGAGCTCCATTCTCCCTGTGTACGCACATGTGTAAGAACTCTCCGGATTCTGATGGAGGGGTGCTGAAACAGCAAACAGAGCTTACAGCTGTGTCAGGAAGAATACGGTCTGTCTGTCACATTATCCACAAAGCTTCTGCCCAAGGTTAATAACTGATCAGGTACCAAAACTGTGAGTTCCAGACCTGAAGCCAAGGACAAAACCTGCTTGCACTCCAGTGGGCTTCTGCTTTCCTCCCTTAACTCTTTGCCAGAGAAGCTCTACCAAGGACATTTATACCCCAAGTCCCAACAGTATAGACTCAAAACACAAAAGATCCACTATTGCTGCTTTGGCATTTAGAAAAGATATAAAGCACTGGACTAATGTATGGGATGAGTTAGTAGAAACAAGCTAATGTAAACACATTGGATATGGCACAGGAGAGTCACTTCAGGAATACTGAATAAGGACCTCCGAAAATCCCCTCCTCTGTAAAAGCAAAGAGAACACTGACCAAATGATCCACGTCAGCGTTTTAGAACTGTAGAAGTTGTCCAAAGACTTGAGACTATCTGAGAAATGTTTAGTTAATAACAACAGCTAAATCTTGAACAGTGAGCTAAACAGTGTGCTTTGTGACGTTTTTATTTTCTCTCTTTCTATCCTTTACTCTCCAACTCTGCAGTAGCCTTGAAAACTAGCAGCCTTGCAATCATGGTAGACACAAAAATCAGCAGCCAACAAGCCGCTAGATAGTGCAGAAAGGGTTTCAGGTTAATCCCCAAAGCCCTATTTCTAGAGCATTGTCCATGTTTAATCTATTTACAAGTTCCATGGGAACACTGGTTGCAAGGCTCATCTTTATTTGACAATAAGAACAAACTCACTGCAAGCAGTCTTTTCCCTAGAACATTTCCTGAAAACAGTTACTGGAAATTGCCTTACATTATGGCTGCCTAAGCAGTGATATGGTTGGAGCAAATGAGGAAGAATCTTTTTTTTTAAATTATATTTTAAGTCCTAGGGTACATTTGCACAACGTGCGTTGTTTGTTACATAGGTATACATGCGCCATGTTGGTTTGCTGCACCCATTAACTCGTCATTTACATTAGGTATTTCTCCTAATGCTATCCCTCCCCCTGCCCCCCTACCTCCCAACAGGCCCCGGAGTGTGATGTTCCCCGCCCTGTGTCCAAGTGTTCTTATTGTTCAACTCCCACCTGTGAGTGAGAACATGTGGTGTTTGGTTTTCTGTCCTTGTGATAGTTTGCTGGCAGGGGAGATATCATGATCATTCTGAGGAAGAATCTTAAAGGAAAACCTGGTGAGTGAGATGTATGTAGACTTTGAGAAACTCTGGCATATTCCTGGGAAGGAAGAAGGCCATGTGCGTGTGCAGAACAGTGGGCAGGCTTGGGGAAGACCTGAGAAGGCCCTAATATCTCACCTCTGGAGGACCTCGAGAGCCTGCACAAACAGAAAGTAAAATCTTTCAAAGAGTGGTGACCTTTCCTCCTGGAGTGCTGAAGCCATGCCCCAACACACACACAGAGTCCCATGGCAAAGGCTGGGATCGTTATTGGCTCAAAGCATTTTAGGAAATCTCAATCCAATCATTGGCTGACACTAACCTAACTAAGCAAAGACTTCAGTGGCCGTAAATGACAAAGGATACGGACTTTAAAGAATTAGTCCAGGAAAGTTACTAAACAAACAACAACAAGAACAAACCCTGGAGTGGGGGGTTCCAATTTCCAGATTGGCAACATTATCTTATTTTAAATATCAAGTTTTCAACACAAATTTATAAGGCACACAAAGAAACAGGAAAGTATGGCCCATACCCATTTTTTAAAAAGCAATAATTAGAAACCTTCCTTGGGGAAGCCCAGATATTGGACTTACTAGACAAAAATTTTAAGTCAACTTATAAGTATGAGCAAATAACTGAATAAAAACATGTCTAACAAAACTAAAGAAAATTGGGCATGGTGGCTCATGCCTGTAATCCCAGCATTTTGGGACGCCAAGGCAAGAGGATCACTTGAGCCCAGGAGTTCAAGACCAGCCTGGGTGGCGTGGCAAAACCCCATCTCTACCACAAAATACAAAAATTAGCTGGACATGATGACACACACCTGTACTCCCAGCTACTCAAGAGGCTGAGGTGGGAGGATCGCCTGAGCCCAGGAGGTCTAGGCTGAAGTGAGCTGTCATCATCACTGCACTCCAGCTTGGGTGGCAGAGACCCTGTCCCAAAACAAATAAACAACAACAACAACAAAGCTAAAGAAAATTATGAGAATAATGTCTCACCAAATAAAAAATATGAACCAAGTAGATATTCTGAAGCTGGGAAGTACGATAACTATAATGAAAAATGTATTAAAGTGCTCAATAGTGGATTTCTGGCAGAAAAAAGAATCAGCAAACTTGAAGATAGGTCAATAAGACTATCCAGTCTGAACAGCAAGAACAGAGAGAAAAAAAAATAATAAAAAAATGAGCAGGGCCTCACAGACCTGTGCAACATCACAAAGCTCACCAACATATGCATAATGGGAGTTCCAGAATAATAAAAGAAAAAGAAATGGGCAGGAAAAAATAATTTGAAGAAATAATGTCTGAAAACTTCCCATATTTGATGAAAAACATTAATACACACATCCAGGAAGCAAACAAACTTCAATGGAATAAATTTAAAGACATCCACACATAAACACATCATTTCAACAATCCAACTCTTGAAAGCCAAAGACAAAAAAAGACTTTTGAAAGCAGCAAAAGAGAAATGACTCATCAAATATAAAAGATTCTCAATAAGATTAACAGGGTTTATCACCAGAATCTATGGAAGCCAGAGCAGTGGTAATAAATATTCAGAGTGATAAAAGGAAAATAATTTTAACCAAGAATTTTGTATCCAATAAAACTCTGTTTCAAAAATGAAGGGGAAATCTGCTCTACAAGAAATAATAAAGAGAATCCTTCAAGCTAAAATTAAAGGGCACTATACAGTAACTCAAAACCACGTTAGGAATAAAGACCACCAGCATCAACAATGGTAACTCGTAGGTAAATATAAAAGACAATATAAATCTATTTTTATTTATAACTTTTCTTTTCTCCTATGTGATTTTAAAGACAGTTGCCTAAAGCAATAATTATAAAACTATGTTGATGTGTTTAAATAGTGTAATAATATCATTTGCATACAATTGAAATTAAATTATTAATCTGAACTAGATTGCTATAAACTGAGAAATAAATTGTCATCCCCAGGAAACCACTAAGAAAATAACTCAAAAATGTAATAAAAATGACAAAAGAGTGAATGGTACACACAAAATATCTACTTAACATTAAAAAAGGTAGTAATGGAGGAATCAAGGCACAAAACAGACATCAGACATACAAAAAAACAAACAGCAAAGTATCTGTGCTATGGAATGAATCTGGTTCTCTAAAAAAATTCTATGTTGAAATGCTAACCCTCAGTATGTCAGTATTAGGAGATATGGCTTAAAAAAAATTACATTAAAATGAGGCAATTAGGATAGGCTCTCATAACCCAATCTAATTGGCATCTTTATAAAAAGAAAAAATTTGAAAACACTAAGGAGATATTAGGTTGTGTATGCAGAAAGAAAGACCACGTGAGGACACAAAGAGAAGATGGTCATCTGCAAGCCAAGAAGACTGGCCTCAGAAGAAACCAAACCTACCCATATCTTTGCCTTGGATTTCTAGCATCCAGAATTCTAGGAAGATAAATTTTTGTTGTTTAAGCTATCCAGTCTGTGGTGTTTTCTCATGGTAGCCCTAGAAAACGAATACAAGAAGGCATTAATTCTATCTTATTAGTCATTGCACTAAATGAAAATGGATTAAATACTAGTCAAAAGGCAGATATAGGCAAAATTAATTTTTAAAAAGTGATCTAACTATATCCTGTCTTCAAGAGACACACATTAGATTTAAAAAACCAAAGATGTTGAAATTAAAATGATAGAAAAGTATATATCAAGTAAACAGTAACCAAAAAAGGTGGAGTGTCTGTTTCAGCCAAAATAGCCTTAAAAATTGATACTACAGGAAGAGAAAACTTACAATGATAAAGGGGTCAATACATCAAGAAAAAGTAACAATTATAAACATGCATGCACCTAACAACAGAGCCTCAAAATACATGAAGTAAAAATTAACAGATTTCAAGGAACAAATAAACATTCAAAAATAATTTTAAGACTTCAATAACAGATAGAAGAACTAGACAGAAGGTCAACAATGAAATACTAGATTTTAAAAACACTATAGCCCAACTAAACCTTAAAGACTTCCATACAACAGTCTACTGAATAACAGAACAATACACACTTTTTTCAAGTGCATGTGTAATATGTTCAGTCATAAAAAAGGTCTTGATAATTTTAAAATGATTGAAATCATGCGAAGTATACTCTCCAAACACAATTGAATGAAATTAGAAATAAATAGCAGAAGGAAATTTGGGGAATTCACAAGTATGTGAAAGTTAAACTACATATTTCTAAGTAACCAGCTGGTCAAAGAGGAAATCATAAGTGAAATTATAAAATGCTTTTAGAAGAATGAAAATGAAGACATCAAAATTTATAGGGTGTAACCAAAGTTTAGAAGAAAATCTACAGCAATAAATACATTAAAAGAGATTAAAAATCTCATGTAAATATTAAAACCTTTCACTTTAGTAAAATAATAGGAAACTTAAAAAGGAAATAGTAATAGTTACAGCAGAAGTAAGTGACTGTACAGAAAAAAAATATAAAAAATCAATAAAACCAAAAATTGGTTCTTTGAGAAGAGCAATGAAATTAGCAACCCTTTAGCTAGTCTAACAAAGCAAAAAGAGATAAGAATCAAATAATTAAAACTGAGAATAAAAAAACAAAAAAGTCATTACTACCGACTTTACAGAAATAAAAAAGATTATAAGAGAATATTATGGACTGCTGTATGCCAAACATATCAGGCAACTAAATAAAATTGACAAATTACTAGAAAGATATAAACTACCAAATATCACTAAAGAAATTGAAAATTTGAATAGATCTATAACAAGTAAAGAGATTGAATTAGAAATTCTAATACTTCCCTTGAAGTGTGTACCATTAACTTCTTCCCTTGAAATTTTGCACTTGAAAAGTGCAAGCCCAGATATCTTCACTGGTGAACCCTACCAAATATTTAAAGAAGAATTAATACCAATCCTTTACAAAATCTTCTGAAAAATAATAAGAAAGAAAACATCCCAACTATTCTCTGAGGCCAATATTACCCTAATAATAAAATCAGACGAAGATATGACAAGAAAAGAGAATCACACTCTAGTATCCATTATGAACATAGACACAAAAATCCTCAATAGCATACTTACAAATGCAATTCAGCATCACATTAAAGGGATTACGCACCATGAAAAAAATGAAATATAGGCCAGGAATGCAAGGTTAGTTCAACATACAAATATCAAAGTAATATATCACAGAATAAAAGATGAAAAAAGCACACAAGCAGAAAAAGCACTGGACAGTTTCTCCCACGATAAAACATTTAACAAAGAGGAACAGAAGAAAACTTCCACAACCTGATAAAGACAACTACAAAAAAAGACAAATGACATTGTACTTAATTGTGAACAAATTAAAGTTCTATCACTTAAATGAAAAATAAGACAAAGATGCCTACTCTTGCCACATTTAATCAACATTGTCCTGGAGGTGTTAGCCAGCAAAATTAGGCAGGAAGATTTAAAAAGCATCCAGATTGGAAAGAAAGAGGTAAAACGATCTCTATTTTTTAGATGACATGAGAACTAATAAATGAGACCAGCTAGTTTGTAAGCCACAAGATCAATATACAAATATTAATTGTATTTCTATACACTAACAGTGAACAATCTGAAAGTGAGATTAAGAAAATTGCAGTTGTCCCTTGGTATCTGCAGGAGATTGGTTCCAGGACTGCCAGTGAATATTAAAATCCACACATACTCAAGTGTTGCAGTGGCCTTGCAGAACCCATCGATATAAAAAAAATTGGCCCTTCATATACATGGGTTTCACATCACATGAATACTGTATTTTCAATGTGTTTGGTTGTGAAGGCAAAAACCTGTCAATACAGAGGGCCAACAGTATTTGTTGAAAAAAAACTCAGTACAGCTGGACTCACGCTGTTCAAACCCATGTTGTTTAAGGATCAATGGTATTCCACTTCAAACACCATCAAAAAAATAAAATACCTAGAAGTAAATTTAAAGTGCAAGTCTTATACACTAAAAGCTATAAAACATTGTTGAAAGATATCATAAAATACCTAAATAAATAGAAACACATACCATGTTTATGAATCAAATGACAATATAGTTAAGAATGCAAATCTCCCCTACTTGATCTACAAATTCAATGCAGTGCTTATCAAAATTCCAGCTGGTTTTTTTGGTAGAAATTGGCAAACTGATCCTGACATTCATATGGAAATGCAAGGCAACCACAATAGCCAAAACAATCTGGAAAACAAAGAACAAAGTTGGAGAGCTCACATTTCTCAAATTCATAATTTAATACAGAAGTATAGTAATTAAGATAGTTGAGGTATTGGCATAAGGATAGACATATAAATCAATGGAAAAGAATTCAGCCCAAAGATAAACACTTACATTTGTAATTAATTGATTATCAACGAGGGTGCCAAGAATATTCAATGAGGAACAAAGTCTTTTCAATAAATGATGCTGCAACAACCGTACGTCCACATTCTGGATAATAAAGTTGGGTCTCTGTATGATATTAAAAAATTTAACTGAAGTCAAACACATAAATGTAAGACATAAATTATGAAACTCTTAGAAGAAAACTTATAAGCTTAAATCTTCATGAACTTGGATTAGGCAATGGTTTCTTAGATATAACACCAAAGCACAGGCAACAAACGAAAGGATCAGTTAGACTTCATAAAAATTAAACACTTTCATGTATCAGATAACTTTATGAAGAAAGTGAAAATATGAACCAGACAATGGGAGAACATATCTGTACATGATAAGCCTGATAAGTTTCTTTCATGGAGAATATGTAAAGAACCTTATGGCTCAACAATAAAAATACAAATAACCCAATTTAAAATGGCCAAAAGATATGAACAGACATTTCTCCAAAGAAGATATGCAACTAGCCTATAAGTATGTGAAGAGATGCTCATCAATAGTCATTAGGGAAATGTAAACCAAATCACAATGTGTTACCACTTGGCACCCACTATGATGACTATAATTCAAAAGATGGAGAATAAAAAGTGTTGTCAAGGATGTACGAAAATCAGAACTCTCTTACATTCCTAGTGGGGATGTAAAATGGTTCAGCAACTGTGGAAAAGAGTTTGACAGTTCCTCAAAAACTTAAACATGGGTACCACATAACCCAGCAATTCCACTCTTAGGTACCCAAGAGGATTGAAAACATATGTTCACAGAATGGATATTCATAGCAGCATTATTCACAATAGCCAGAAATTATAAATAACCCAAATATCTGATAAATGAACAAATAAAATATGGTCTATTCATACAATAAAATAGTATCAATTTTAAAAGTAAAGCATTTACCCATGCAACAACATGGATGAAACTTTTTCAAAGTTTACATCATGATAAGTGAGAAAATCCTTACATATGGTCACACATTGTATAATTCCATTTATATGAAATGTCCAAAATAGAAAAACTCACAGAGACAGAAAGTAGATTAGTGGTGGCCAGAGGCGGGGTAGAGGGGAGAATGGGAAGTGATTACTAATGGACCCAGGATTTCTTTCTGGGGTGATGAAAACGTTCTGGAATTAGATAGTGGTGATGGTTGCATAAGGCTGTGAATGTACTCACAGCTCCTGAATTGTTCACTCAGAAAACAAACAAACAAACAAACAAACAAGAATACCACATAGCAAAATATGGTAAGTGTGGTAGAGGTAATATTTAGGTTTTGAGATGAATCTTGTAGGATGGATATTATTTTGAGCAGAGTATAGTATCAACAAAGACCTAGAGCAGAAAGTATCAGTTGGTTTGAAATTTAGAAAGGATCTAGTTAGACTGCATTGTCAAGCCATTTGAAAAGATAAGGCTGCAAGCTAGAATGAAATCAGATGTCAGATGACCCTGGATGTCCCACTGAAGTTCCCACAAGGGTTAGGGAGGCAGCCCTGAGGGCTTTGAAGGCTGAATGCCTTAGGATTATCCTTGCAGGTCAGTTTGAATCCTCACTCCCGGGAATGCTAGAATCATAGAATTTTATAGCCAAAGAAGCCTGCGATACTATTTAGTTCAGTAATTTAAAAGCAGTGGGGCCTATTTTTCAAAAGTTATTTTAGCAATATGTAGGGTAGATAAAAGGAAGCAGCCCTGGGATCCAGATACCCCCACCCTTTCACTTCAGCTCCCCTCCAGACACCCATGGGGAAAACAGCAGCAGCAGCGCAGCAGTAGCACAGATAACCCCTCATTTTAGAGATGAAGACACTGAGAGTCTGAAAATTAACTTGCCCTCACAAGAAAATGGAATTGATGTTTGTCAAACTGTGTTCCAGGTGTAGGGGGAAATAACAAAGGCAGGGATGAGGGAGTGCACAGAGTATGATCAGGAATGTTCAGGAAAAGAATCGTGCCATGTAGTAGGAGCCAAGACAATCGCCTTTCTGTGATGAGGTCATTTAGGCCTGGCATGAGTTTAAATGAGGCAGTGATGTCACCCCTCACCTGAAGGAGCATGCCTTGAACACATCGGCATCTTCTGCAAAGGTCTGCACATGACAAATGAGTCAAGGTTCTCCTTAGCTCTGTCCAAGGGCAGCCCCTATGGCGGCCTTTTGTATCTACCCATCAGGATGGGTGAGGAGGGTCCCACTGAAGGAAGCTGGATCACTCTTCTCTACTTCCACCGTGCACAGAATACACAGGCAGACCCTGGGGAGGGATTCCTGAAAACTCGTCTCTCCTCTGAGCTCGGGGAGGAGGGCAGGAAGTTTTTCCCTGCAGGAAAAACAGAAAACAGGGCTCATTTGACGCTCTTATTTCTTAGTGGCCCAATAACAATACACAAAGTCCATATCTTGGCCCTCGACTTTCATCTTTTTGGTCGACCACAGATGCCAAAATGAACCAATCCATTCTATGAAAATAGCAAGCTGACATTTCCAAGGGATTCCCCACTAGTCCGGAACTCTACTCACCACTCCAACAATTGCTGCACACTTAGGTGGTGAGACCTGCTGAACTTAGTCATGGTCTTAGTTGAAAAGGGGGAAAAGTGTATGAATTTATCCGAGAGACAAAGAATAGTGAGAAAGAGACTTCTAATCTGGAAGTGAGAGAAACCTTTTGTCAAATGTTTCCCAGTTTTCAATCCCAGTGAAGACACACACAATGGGGAATATTCAAGTCACCCAAGAGGAGGAAATCTATTTATTTGCCTTGTATTGTTTCTCGTATTAGATCATGATTCAAAGGAAGTGCTGTTGCAACTGTTTGAATTCTAGTGACTATAAGTCAGGTTATGGCTCCAGGTGCTGATCGTGAACACAAACAATAATGATACTATGCTGTATTTTAAAATATATAATAATGGCATTATCAGGTAAAACCACTATCACACTACTGCCTGTATAATGGGAAACAACCACCAGCTTAACTGTGGGGACATTTTAGGATTATAGGGCTAATCTTTATTTAATAAACTCAAAGAAAAAAAGTCCTAGCAAATATCTGCTTGTCACGGTAGAGTTTCCCGGCTCTTTCTTCGTTAGACATTAAAGCTATTAAAGGACTTCTAAAAACAGTGAGGGGTTTTTTTTTCCTCAAGTATGCTCTTCTATTATTAAAGTTTATCTGAACAAAGATTTTCTTTGGGGAATCTATGCCAGAGTGTCTTTCCTGAGGATGCAACACATGGAAAGGTGTAAAACAATTGTTTTGCCAAGGGGGAAAATACCCCTCACATTCATAGTGATGCACTTTGTTCTCATTATCATAAAATGCAGTCATTGTCCATAAACTTTGAAAGAAGACATGGAGAGAATGTTTCCATCATCAAGGAAAAATTACTCATCTTCTTCTCCAAGAAGCTGCCAGGCCTGGCAGAGGGGTGCACGCTCAGAGGATGTTGTCGTTTGATCAAAGGCCAGCAGCCGTGGTCCAGGGCCTCCTCCAACAGGAGGGGTCAGTGGTGTCCCTCTGAAGGAAGCTGAGTGGTTCCGGTTCTACCTAGGCATCCCTTGGACCATCACCAGTTTGGGCTCTTTCACAGTTAACCTCTGCTTCCTTAGTTGCCTTGTTTGTGACACTGTTTTTATTCCATTTGACAACAGCTGCAGAAAATTCCTGTTTAAATTTCATGCCCTACTTTGCATGTTCTTCTCACCTCCTTCTGCCAAAAAACTGTATCCCTTTGTTTTTGTGAAGGGTGGAATTAACCAACCTAAAAGATTCCTCTGGGATGGAGAGCCAAACGCATCTCCTCTGTAGCACCCTCAGCAAGAGATGGGGGTGAATCAAAGCGTGCTTCACATTTTCAAGGAAAATGCCTACTTGAATCAGAGTTTTTTGATGACTTTAATTTTCCCCTTTGAGCCTCCAGTGGAATCGTAATTCCCTTTATGTGGAGGAAAGTGCATTGGCTCTGTTAACCAAAATACTCCAGAGCTGCCGGGTGAAGGGCAGAGGACAGCTTGGCAGTCAGACGCTTATGTAAAGGACTGAGTTTAATGGCAGCGTGCATTGGACACTCATGACTCCGTGCCAACGAGCAAAGTGGCTCCATATAGAAACTTGTTATGATGTTAAACCAAAACATCCTGGCCCATTAGTCCTCAGGGCATTTTTTGTTGTCTTTTCTTAGCTTAGTGAATAGTGTCTCCAAGTGTGGTACTGTGCTAAATGAAATCTAGTTAAATTAAAAGAAATAAATAAAACTTGAGCTGATAAGCCCAAGCTTGTAGCATGCCCTGTGACTTCCATATAATCCAATAATTGCATTAGTTAATGTTTTTTATCACTTTGATGAATATTACAATAACTTAAAAGATTTAGAGGCCAACCAGTTATCATTTTTAAAAGATGAAAGAAAACATCTCCATCATTTTCCATTTTGACAAACATGAATGCTATTTTTTATACAAAAATAAATACTTAAAAAATTAGATATCACTGGATTCATCACTAAAATCTGGAAATGCCTTCTCTTCTGTATATAGCAGATGATAAGAAATTCTTGTTACTCTCTGTGTTTTACATTCTCTATTCTTACCAGGTATGGGAATTTAGTTACCTGACCTGGAAGATGATCTCTAAATTTGCATATTCCAAAGCCTTATCTATTCAAGACAAATTGCTTGACTCACTGTGTTATTTGGTTCAAAGCATTGCTGTCACTATGATTGCTTATGGCCACGTCTAGAAGGCAAAGGAAAATGGAGCAGCATCCTGCAGATAACTGAGGCCAACCTAATGCCCTATGCTCCCCAAAAGACAGGACTGAGAAAGATTATTTGGAGGCAGTGAATAAATTGCCTCAGTTCTCTGCTTTATTTTATAAGGGCAAAAGTGGCCTTTCTGGAATGATAGCTCTCGAGGAAAACTCAGTGGTGGATATAAACAATTTTCACTGTATTTTCTTCCTTCCTTGACCTTTACATCAAGCATAGCACAGGAAACATAGCAGAAAGAGTATAGCTTTGGGCTCTAGGGAACCTGGACTTGCATCTTGTCTCTGTAACCTACTAGGTATGAGACTTTGGGTAAATTATTATCTTTTTTTTAATTTTTTTTTGAGATGGAGTCTCTCTCTGTCGCCCAGGCTGGAGTGCAGTGGCATGATCTTGGCTCACTGCAAGCTCCGCCTCTCGGGTTCATGCCATTCTCCTGCCTCAGCCTCCCGAGTAGCTGGGACTATAGGCGCCCGCCACCATGCCCGGCTAATTTTTTTGTATTTTTAGTAGAGATGGGGTTTCATCGTGTTAGCCAGGATGGTCTCCATCTCCTGACCTCGTGATCCTCCCGCCTCGGCCTCCCAAAGTGCTGGAATTACAGGCATGAGCCACCGCACCCGGCCTGGGTAAATTATTTAACCATATAAGCCTTAATTCTGGGTTCCTCAAATGTAGCAAGTGTAACTTCAAAACCTTGGTGTGTGAATTAAATGGGATTTACTTGTAATTTGAATAAATCATTAGGGCAATGCAAGGAAATCATGGATCTACAAAT
Source organism: Nomascus leucogenys (assembly GCF_006542625.1). Classification (NCBI taxonomy): domain Eukaryota; kingdom Metazoa; phylum Chordata; class Mammalia; order Primates; family Hylobatidae; genus Nomascus; species Nomascus leucogenys. Next base: position 133,003,944 of record NC_044385.1, on the reverse strand, counting down.
AAAAGTGTATGCCTTCTCACTCTATATACTCTTATACCCACCGCCTTCAAAACAAAAATAAGAGCCAAACCAGATAAACAAAAACAAGAACCCACAGTGGTGTCTCTGAGATAGTTCAACATGGTGATATTAATAGAAAGACTTCATAATTTACTTAGAGGCCTTCTCTCTCTTTGTTGGGTTCTTTCAACAAAACCTAAATTCCTGCTTATCTGTGCTTCCCGGTAGATCCTAGGGATCCATGGGAGCCACCATGGATTTCGATGCTGGCTGTTCCATCAGTGGTTCACTTCAGCATTATTTAAAACAAATTTCCAGTGTAATGAAGCCTCTCCCTTTTGTAAACGTAAATTATATTTCATAAGCCTGGGAACATGTAAGTTTGCCAAATCTGAAGCAAGGCAGCCTTGATGACTTCAGTCCGTTCTCAGCCCTTGATTACAATTCGATTTCCTTTGGCATCAAAAGAGAAACTATTTTAGTGAACAATGTTCTTCCTTTAGCAAGAGTGAGCTCTGGTTACTTGGCAAAGGACCCGTTCATTTGCCAGACAATATGTCCAGCGTCTTAGCAATAGCTGAAACACTGAATTTGATTTAAGAGCAACCCAACGTGAAGAAAACAAAAGAAAGTATACAGCTCCCTGCAGGGTAGACGTTAGATAATTGGTTGGTTAACTGTCATTTCCCCATTGCTCTCTCAGGTGTGATTTTGTGATGAGGTTGTATTTGGGAGTGGGAGCTGTGACTCTCATCTGCCCCTCGACTGAGCACTTAAGTTAGTATGTGCCTAAGTATTCTATTTTACTCAAAATGCTTTTTCTTTCCTCTGATGCTTTCTCAGAGTCACTTGATGATTAAAACCTCCTTTGTGCTTCCATCTCCCCAACTAGCATTGTTCTTTTAAGAAGCACCTTCAGCTCTTCTGTGTACACTTCAGATTCTGCCAAGTTGCTCTCACAAGAACTCTCAGCTTCTCTCCGACACGTGAATATCTTTTCTTGGGAGTTCATTTGAGGTTTCAGTTTGGTCATATTATCTTACTTCATTACTTGGAGAGTATTGTTAACATTACTGGTAGCTGTATATTAGCAAATTGGTGCACCTCCCGTTCTTCCAGGAGGAATTTTCCTTGTGTGTAAGGAGGAGTGAGGAGTATTACTGTTCTCTCACTAGGTGCAGAAAGAAGCCCTGGGACTCAGAGACTCCGCCTACTCCTGTTAACACTTTGCATTTCTTGGGCTTAAGAAAAAGCACTGACCACATATCCTTGTCTCTGGAACTTTCCACAATAGACCAGTTCTATTCCAAAAAAGAGAACAGCTGTAACAACATGGAATTGTGAAACAGGCTGCCCTGTAGCAAGACAGAAATGTGTGTGCGTCTATCTGCCTATGGGGAGTCTGTGATGCCTCTTGCCGAGAAAATTATCTTCAGGCTCTGGAACCTAAGCATTTTGAGATCTCTAACCAACCAGAGGTCTATGCTGATCCTTGGTTACCCAGAATCCTCCAACCACATCTGAGCTATAGCAATCTCTCTGTGTCCCAGATTCCTTCTATGGTGTCATTAAAATGTGTCTTTTCTTTTCCCTGTGCTCACAGTGTTGCTCTTGGCTTGTCCATGAACTAATCTGATACTTGTATCAAGCTTAAGATATTAGTAGAAGTTATGTATTAATGGTTCCTGTCTCATGAACCATATTTGCATTTTAATAGCAGCCTATTAGCCTGCTACAGATGATGAGTTTAACCCCACAAATATTGCCTTAATTTGGTAAGAATTTTAGGCACCAAGACAGGACCTAAGGAGAGAAAAACATATTTTTGAGGTTAAATGGGGCCGTTGGCATTTAATTAATTATGTTGTACGGCATATATCAAAGTTAGTTTAATTATTTATTATCTAGCTGTAGCATACAAATAAAATTCTCTAAATTGAATGTTGGAAATGCCAGAATTGTATCTATTTTAGTATCTTGATGAAAAAAATCAGACCATCACTTCTTTTCATGCTTAAAACTTTTACCACATCAGTATCACTACTATCGATTTAGTAAGAGCTTGGTCAAAGTGGATTTTATCATTTTTTTTGTTTTTTCATATTATAGTGGAGGATCGATTTCAACAGATACTATAAATTGAATGGGTAGAGGGAAGAGCTATTTATTAATACTTGATCATCTTTGTTCTCATTCTGACACAGCTGAGTAGGTCACCTGACATTTTGAACATCTCTTAAGTAGGGGTAATTTAACAAGAGTAGAAGATTTCATTTCTGACCTCTAGTTGTTTCTAATCTAGCAAAGACCTTAAGCAGATGTGAGAAAAAGAACTTAGGTGTTATGAAAAGCATGGTTCCGTGAATAAAATAGACTTGATTTCTAAGAAATGTGTTATTTAATTATTTGGGGAATTAGAAAAGATCTCTGTAAAATTATATTCTTTTCCAACAATTCTGCATATTCACTACAGAAAATTTGAAAAATACTGAATGGTCTATGAAACAACATGTGAGTCAGTCAAAATCCCACTCTAGTGATATGATTAATTCATTCTGTCCAAAAAGCCAGTTTACTGAGTGCTTGCATCTGTAAAGTACAAGATGCATGTGTACTGTGCGTGTGAGAGAGCACTAAATATTACAGAATTGAGATGGTGTCATAGGATGCTACCATGCTTTTTTCATATAGTATTCGCGTACAAAATTTTCTCCTATACCACACAACTTTTTCCAGAAACATATGTCTCATATTTTTGTCCAAAGTGTCCGTTGGCATCATTAAAGGGGATAAAGGGAGAAAACCAAAACAGCCAATCACATAAATGATGGAAAACACCAGGTATAGTTAAAGCCACACTTCTTTAAAAAAGAAATATACTAAAAAACACACGCAAATGATATTAAAATAGAGAGTGGGGGTGAACTCTAATGGGATCTATAAAAAAACACCAGGCAAACAGCATATTGGAACATCATCTAAGGACTCAGAAGAAGACAATATCCATGAACGTTATTAAACAGTTCACATAAGAAATGCTTTCAAGTTTTTGAAATTCTTTATAACAGTAATATTGTTTACAGCTGTTATTTCTGAACTTTTTTTTTTTTTTAGCAAAAGTATCTTACTTATTTAAATGAGAGACCCAGGGCCAGGGTGCAGTGGTGATATGGTTAGGCTTTGTGTCCCCACCCAAATCTCATCCAAAATTGTAATCTCTATAATTCCCAGGTGTCAAGGGTGGGACGAGGTGGAGGGAATTGGGTCACTGGGCGGTTTCTCCAGTGCATTTCTCATGATAGTGAGTGAGTTCTCACGAGATCTGATGATTTTATAAGCATCTGGCATTTCCCCTGCTTACACTCACCCCATCCTGCCATCCTGTGAAGAAGGTGACTGCTTCTCCTTTGCCTTCTGCCATGATTGTAACTTTCCTGAGGCCTCCCCAGCAATGTGGAAGTGTGAGCCAATTAAGCCTCTTTTCTGTATAAATTACCCAGTCTCAGGCAATTCTTTATAACAGTGTGAGAATGGACTAATACAAGTGCTATGTGCTTGTAGTCGCAGCTACTCAGGAGGCCAAGGTGGGAGGATCACTTGGGCCCAGGAGTTCGAGACCAGCCTGGGTAACATACTGAGAACCCCCATCTCCAAAATAATAATAATAATTAAAACAAAAAGAACAGATCTTAAAAAAAAAATGAAAGACTCCAATACAGAAAATTCAATAAAGGGCAGGGTTGGAGCTGTTGACCCTGGGAGGTCAACAAAACCTCAGCTCTGGTTTCCTGCCAGTAGCTGTAATAAATAGTGAGCTCAGCCTTCCACCTTCATTTTCCAGCAGCTTAGAAATCACCAGCCTCCCTACTCCTTCCCACTCTGAGTTGTAGATCACCAATTCAGTGTTCTCAGCTCTTATGCAGGTAATATGCATATCTGGGGACCCCCAAATTCAGAATTTCACCATAACATTTGGAAGCACCCCTCCAAAACTCCCTTGGAAAGGAGGAGGGTGGAGGAGTGGACTCTCTGCTGATGAGGCACAAGCCCGCTGGGGTTTGCTGCCAGGCTGGGGACCCTGAATGTAGTAGGTAAGTGAAGCAACCAATACAAGCAAGGTCATATTGTGCACTCAGTTTAAGCAGGGCACTTGACCTGGTTTTGATATGTAATCTATGTAATTGATCCATTATTGTCCCTGTTTCACCAATATAAACACTGAGGTTTGGTGAGGTTAAATACCATCAGTCAGCATTGGAGGGAGTATTGGAACCCAGTACTGTCTCATTACAAGCTGGAGTTCATCTCACTGGTACCTCATATATGACTTCTTTCAAAGTCACTTAGGGCAGTTGTTGCGTTTGACCCATTTCCATTGGTTAATTTCTTTTACAAATGAAGAAATTCACAATATAAAAATTAGATTTCAAAACAAATCTAGAACTGTGTGTGTATGTGTGTGTGTGTGTGTTTATAAAACAACTACTAATAATGAAAAAAGGAACAAATAAATGAGGTTTTGTTAAGGATATATAGGTGTGTTAACTTTATTTATCCATACTTATAAACACACCACACACACACAAACACACAAAGACATCACTAAATTCAACATATAAATGTTGAAAATTTGCAGTTCATTTTTTCTCTTCTTCATTTCTCAAATTTTCTATAATGAATAAATATTACTTATATAAACGAGGAGTAACATAAATATTATTTTTAAATAAAAAATTAGAACTCATTGTTTTCTCCCATTTCCTGCATAGAATAGGCCATAATTGAGCATAGTTGAACTAGAAAATATTCCCAGCCAGTATTGACAGGATTTCTTTCATTCAGAACTGGAATTAAACTGCATTAAAACAACAACAAAAATTGCCAGTTTAAAAAACTTTCTATACTGCAGGCACTGTTCCTGGGCTTCATGAGGATGATCTCCTTTAATAATCCAACAGTCCTGCATGGCAGATACAACTATTTTCATTTCATGGATGAGGAAACTGAAGCCTGAAAATTTGGTGTCTTTACCAAGGTAACACAGTTAGTGGATGACCGAGGCTGTATCTGTACCCAACTTGACTGACTTATAGACCCTCTCTCTGACAATAAAGCCATACTTCCTTCAAGGGACAGTAAGAGTGGCACCTAGATGATAAATGCTTCAAGGGAACCTGAATCCACTACATGTTCCTCTCTAGGAATGTGACATTTCAACAATTTGAACTCTTGTGCCCTAGGGTCCCCACAAATGTTGAGGCTCTTTGCAAAACCATAGTTCCTCTATGAGAAGGACACTCTTGATGCAAGTAAACACTCAGTTCCAGCACATTTGGCACCAGTTTGCTTTGACGGTTCATTTCCTTCCAGGGTAGAAACCAGCTCAATAAGAAAAAACAAAGCAAAGCAAACAATGTGTACACGCATTATTTTAATTTTAAAAATTATATGTGTATCATATACTAAAATTATGTAGCATATAATTTCTTAAAATTAAAGATCTGAAATTTGACTCAGGGAAGGAATCATTGGTTGAATGACTAGCATCACTTCCTTTAACACCTTGATAACGATTTAGAAAAGGAAAAGGGAACAACAATGGTCTCACAATGTTCTTTTCCACGGGAAAGAAAGATTAAATACCAAACACTTATTCACCATGAATGTGAGAACCTATTTTTTTAAAATAAATCTTCCATGGTGGGAAAAATTCATAGTATTAACCAATGATAAATGAATAGAAACTGAAATATTTGTGGGCACTCGAGCCTTGGACATGAGCAAATTCCCTCACGTGCTTCTCTTCCACAGGCGGGCTCAGATTCTGGATTTGTCTGCAGCAGGATTGGTGGCTCAGATTCAGCAGCCATTCATTTATTCAACAAATATGCAGATCACATTCTGCATGCCAGATATTGCACAGAATACATTTGTGAACAAGTGAAAGTTTCAGCTCTCGAGGAGCTTAAGTTCTAGTAAGTGAAGCCAACACAAACAAACAAGAATATAAGATAAACGCACGTAGGGATAAATGCAGTAGGTTAAGGAGAGAGAGAAGGTAGAATTGGTGAGGGGAGAACACATTATTTAAGAAGGGATGGTTGGGGAAGATCTCCCCATCATCTTTTGAGGTGACTTTCGAGCAGAACAGTTTCAGGAAGTGAGGTGTGTAAAGCTCTGGGGAAGCTAAGTCCAGGACGAGGAAGTGGTAGTTCAAATGCTCTGAAGCAGAACAACGTGATGTGGTCAAGAGTGGGAAGAAGGTCATGATTGCTATAAGATCCTAACCTAGAGCACTTCTCAAATGGGGTCTGATTTTCCTGCATTGGGTACATTTGGCAACGTAGGGAGACACTTTCGATTCTCACATGGTGGGTGTGGGGGTGAATTCTATAGCATCTAGTGGGTAGATGTCAGGGTTGCTGCTGAACATCTGCCAGTGCACAGGACACTCCACAATCAAGAATGATCAGCCCTGTGTCGCTAGCACCTGCAGTTGAGAAACCCTGTTTGAAATTCTCCTTTCCAGTCTTTCACAGGCGGCTCTGTCTGGTCCTGTGATGATGAAGCCCCATGATTAAGGAGACAATTTAGACAGGGGACCAAATACAGGCTCTTGTCCCAGGTTGTATGCATCCTATCACGAGCAAGAGGGGTTACCGAACTGACCATATGTTCACTAAGTAAATAGGAAGGCATGGCATCAAAAGAACAGACAATGAAAAGTTTAATATGTAATCGTTTTTACCTTTATAAAGTCTTTAGTCGCTCCCTTAGGGAATATAAAGAACATCCAGTATAAATTTCTTGCCTGTGTGGAACCCTCTCTACATGGCCTCCCCTAATTTCGCTGCACGGCATCACTCTGCTTCATATACCGTGACACAACCTCCTCATTTCCATTTGCATCCTAAAAATTCAGCACCAAATAGTGCAATTACCACTTACAGGGTTGAATACAAACCAAGGAGAGAAACATAGCAACGGGAAGGTAAAGAAGAAAAGAGATAGGAAATGAGATGGGCCGGGGGCGAGGATGCAGGGGAAGACATATAGGAGGGTGGGGCTGACCTGGATGACAGGCATTGCCGAGCGCAGAGAGCTCTGAGCCGTCCTGGTGAGATTCTGTTAGGCCAGAACTAGATAAACGCTGCACAAAGTATTGAGGAGAGAGAAATGGAAAGATTCAAAGGTTAAAAATTCTAGTTTTCATCTTATAGTGTTTTGAATACCTATCAAATGAAATGTGTGAAATTCTGTGGCAAAAGATGTCTAGGTCTTTGGTGGGATAGTGTATTTCGGGAAACTAGAAAGTTGTATTTTAGGCAAATTATACAAAAGCCATGCAAGAGTGTGTGCTTGTACTTTGGCATGTGTCCCTTTATTTTCTCTATATTTAAACCATTTCAGACATGGTAACTGCATGTTCATTTACAATAAAACAGCTGCATTTTTCTTCGGGATTAAAAAGAAACGAGTCAACACTGGATTTCTTTTTCTCAGCCCTGGTCTCACAATTCCCTCCTTCAGTTCACGTACATCTAATTGCTACCTACTTTTCTCCTCTCTGCTGCCCGTCACATTCCCTTTCTTACAAGTTTAAAAAGTGGAGACTGCAGGGGAGACATAATGGAGGGAAATGACGCCATCAGGAACTGAAACTAGAAGAAAAGTTTGCAGTTTGAAAAGTTGTGCTCCATAAGTTGCATCCACTTAAATTAAGTAAAATATAGGGTATTAGTACATATAGATGGTCAAATAATTGTGCCTTATATACCTGTGTAGAACCTGTGTATGAGATTTTAAAACTGCTTGAAAATGGAATGTATATAGTATTTGTGATAACGCCGATGATATGTACCTATAAGGAATTTCCCACTAAATATGTAAGTAATTAGTAAACACTTTATGATGACATTCAGTGACCAGCTAAAAAGAGACCTTCCAGTGATGTGGTAGATGATTTCAAACCAGACATTCTTCCCATGTGAAATAGTATTATGTATTTGCAGCCGCATCTGTCTAGTTTCACAGCAAGAGGAGATTGCACTCTTAGTGCTTGTTACATTTACTATCTAGGTCTGTAGAGTAGACACATACATCCCAGCACAAACAACACACAGTGCGGATACCTTCAAACCCCCTTATCCATCTTACATGCTGATAAATGCCTCCTCCCATTACCGAGGACATTTACATTGTCTAGAGTTAGGGGGAGCAGAGAGCACACGAATACATGAGATGAAGCTGCTCCTTCAGAATGGGACCAAGAAGCGAAAAATGGGCTCAGCAGAGGCCCCTTTATCCCCCGTCAGAGGATACAGGCTGGTGAATGTGGAATGTGCTGAGATGCATCTGGCGCAAGGTTTAATGCTGGCCAGGCGTGGGTGGGAAAATAAAGCTGATAATGATCCCATCTAGATTTTAACGGAGAGATTAATCTTGCTTCTGTTTGGAAACGTGGAGTGTAGTTTTTTTTTTTTTTTTTTTTTTTTAGAAGGCTCTCCTGGGACATGAACTTAACGTGGCAAGGGTCAGCCACATGTGAATCATCTGCCCTCGGCTTTGGCACACACAAGCTTCTGAGTCGCTGGGAATCCCTGAGAAGGTGAAAGGAAATGGCCTGGTGGGTGTAGCTTCAAAGGGCTGGGGTGGACAGTGCACTGCTTTTCTTTTCCCATCAGTGTCTAAATTTGTCTCTATTGTTTCTTTCTTTTTTTTTTTCTCTCGTACTAAAATGGGACTTTGGCCCAGTGAGGGACAACAATGTATTGACGGAGAACTCTGTCCGTGGACGACAGGGTCATCTACATTGTCTGAACTCCATGTGCAACAGAGATTACACCCAGAGAAAACAAAAGAACTACGCAACAGAAACGTCCGCGGCCAGTAAACAAGAGAAACGTGACCTCTGTAGCCGGCGTCTTCCTGCAGTGGTTGGAGTTGGCGAAAAATAATTGCTCTACTCCCACCCTACTCCCATCATTAGCCCATCCCACGGGAAAGAGAATCCAGACAGTCAGGGTTTCCTAAGGCTCAAACTACTCCTTGGGAGTGGGGTAAAGACTTACAGAAGCTACGTGAGCGGAAATTTAATCAGCACGGTCTCTTTGCACTAAAGGGTACCCAAGTGGCTTCCAAGTATTAATGTAACTTACAGTAGTTCTTCTGTTATGACTGTGAGAAATCTGACCCAACATATAATACAGTATAGTCCAATATTTTAATTTAAATGGGATATTAGACCTAACTAAAGCAATGGTAGTACATAAGTCAGCGAGCCAGATGATATATTTACTGCTGTTTCATATAGCAAATAACTTCATTCATTCAACAAACATTCTGCTATGCCAGGCTTTTAACTCAGCAGTGGACTTAAATCCTAGTATTAGATCTCTCAGCTCCTTTGCAAATATGAGCATTTATGGTTTTAAAAATCATATATCTCCACCAGGCATGGTGGCTCACACCTGTAATCTCAGCACTTTGGGAAACCAAGGAGGGAGGATTACTTAAGGAAGACCAGGAGATCGAGACCAGCCTGGGCAACATAGCAAGACTCCCATCTATGCAAAAAAAAAAAATTGTTTTAAATAACTAGGCCTGATGGCATGCACCTGGAGTCCTATCTACTCAGGAGGCTGAGGCTGGGGGATCACTTGAGCCTGGGAGTTTGAGGCTGCAGTGAGCTAGAATTGTGCCACTGCACTCCAGCCTAGGTGACAGAGCGAGAGACTCTATCTCAAAAAAAAAAAAAAAATCCCATATCTAAAAATGTGCCATTCATAAAAGTTAAAAAGTATGTACTATTAACTTATTTCAGAGATTTATGGCCAAAAAAATTCTCTATAGAAGAATTTGGTGATTGTAATTTATAAGATGCAAAGAATGCAAATATTCCAGCCTTGTAAAACTGGATCAAGTCTCCTGGTACTTTTAGGATAGCCATACATTTCAATAACCTCTGTCACTATTAAAGCATTTTGGGAAATAAAAACAGGGACTACAAAACTGAGCATGACTCAGACATACCAGCTGAAACTTCCAATATCCTGGCGTCTTACAGCTGCTGGCCCATACAGCCTCTTTCTCCTGTGTTTGCTGATGCTATCATTCCTAAAAGCAAGCTGGAAAGGCTGCTTCTAAAAAGCTGATTGAAAATTGATAAGTTAGAAACAAAGAAGATGTTTATACTCTTCCCTAAAGTGAAATTCATAAAAATTTTACTGTTGTTTTTGTTGCAATTCAACTCCTTTCATATAACTTATTGCACAATATAATTCATGAACCGAAACAATGAGGTTGACTTCCAACATCTGGGAGAACCGAAGGAAGAAATGACTGTGTGAGCAGGAGGTGATAATCAGGGAAAGAACAAAAACTACCAAGATGTGCTTTCTCATATCATTGTTGAGGCTCATTTCAAAATCTCATGATCAAACTTCTCATCTCCATACCATGAATCACCTTTTCTGGATACCATGGAAGTAAAACTACTTTGCAGTGATGGTCGTAGGTCATTTTGCCACAACTTGTGCTCGTGTGCCTGCCATAATATTCTCTCCCTTTGATTTTTGCAGAGGTATGTTGAACCTGTCATCATCAGCAATTTGTAGCCTCTTGACAGTTGGTCTGCCTTTGAGATCCAGAGAGGTGTGCAGACGAATACGAGTTGGTAAGGCCCAAGTTAAGCAGAGGAACAAGTTTAAAACACACAACAAAGTACATATCAGAGTCATTTTACATGGGTGTTGAAAGTTCAGCAACAACAACCCAAACCAAATTCTGTTGGTCTCCTGAAATCAGGAATACGTGGTTGAGGTGGAATGCAGGGTTAGAGAAATTGAACGTCAGCCCCTTGGGGCCCCAGTGGATTGGCTTCTTCTTTCTACATCAGCTTCAACCCAGGACTGAGAGAAGTACAGACTTCAAAGGCAATGAAATCGATATAGAAAAAAATAAAACACACAACTTGGGAGAGAATACACACCAATATTTACCTGATCTTAGGGAAGGAAAATACTTTCTTAGACTAAAACCAACAAAAGAAATGATAAAGGAAAAACCTGCCTATACTCGTCTAATGCTTACAACGTACTAGGCATTGTTGTATAAGCTTTATAAATACCAACCAATTTAATCTTTCTAACAAAGATATGGGGTGCACACTATAAATTAATCTTAGTTTACAGCAGAGAAACCTGAGGCAGTGAGAGATAATGTGACTTACTCAAGGTGAGATAGCTTACAAAGGACAAAGGCAGGATTTAAACCCAGGCAGTCTAGCATCTGAGTACATACCTTAAACTCTCTGCAACCCGTACTTAGATTTTATTGTCAGAAATGTAAACATCTATAAATTTGTTAAACGGGAGAACATAAGAAGGCAGCGGGTTAACATCTGGAGAGTCTGGATTGGTAGTGTTCAACTCTGGCTGCAGAGTAAGTCACCTAGGGAACTGAAAAAATACCAGTGCCAGTACCCCAGGCCAGTGAAACCAGAATCACTGGGAAGGGGCCTGGCATTCGTATACTTATTAAAAGCACCCCAGGTGATTCTCATGCACAGCCAGGGTTGAGAATGACTGAGATAGGACCAGGGAAATGTATACCATTATTTTAATTTAAAAAAAAATGAACAAGGAGTATCAACAAACCAATCAAAAAAAATTTCAGATGAATAATGACAATTACTGTCACTTATATATCAACAGAGACATATGGTTTCAAAATAGAGTATCATTCAGTTTCCATCAAAGTAACAGAGGGGCATGGTGGCTCAAGCCTGTAATCCCAGCACTTTGGGAGGCCGAGGCGGGTTGATCACAAGGTCAGGAGATTGAGACCATCCTGGATAACATGGTGGAACCCCGTCTCTACTAAAAAAAAATACAAAAAAATTAGCCGGGCGTGGTAGCAGGCGCCTGTAGTCCCAGCTACTCAGGAGGCTGAGGCAGGAGAGTGGCGTGAACCCAGGAGGTGGAGCTTGCAGTGAGCTGAGATCGCGCCACTGCACTCCGGCCTGGGCAACAGAGCAAGACTCCGTCTCAAAAAAAAAAAGGTAACAAAAAGGCTTTTAAAAATATTTTGATAGTAATGAGACACCCTGTATTAGTAAAAGAAGCATGTTAGGTCTAAAATTTGGTATACACTTCCTAGAAGTTGTTAATAAATTATACCTTAAAACAATAAAATTGATCCCACTTCTCAGGATCTATCTTAAGGAAATAGAGATAGGCATAGACATTCAGGCACAAGCATGTCTGTAACAACATTATTTATAGCAGTAAAATATTGTTAACATCAAACATCAGGAGAGTAGGTAAATAAATGATTCGTTCACTCACACAGCAGAAGGCAGTGCAAGGCAGGCATTACACAGCTCATGTTGGTCAGGAGCTATGCCTATGATGTAATATTGCAAGAAAAAAGATAACAAAACTACACACTATATATTCACAAGTTTGTAAATCTATAATTAAAAGACTAGAAGGAGGGGCCGGGCGCGGTGGCTCACGCCTATAATCCCAGCACTTTGGGAGGCTGAGGTGGGCGGATCACGAGCTCAGGAGATCGAGACCATCCTGGTCAACATGATGAAACCCCGTCTCTACTAAAAATACAAAAAAACAAATTAGCCAGGTGAGGTGGCAGATGCCTGTAGTCCCAGCTACTCGGGAGGCTGAGGCAGGAGAATGGCGTGAACCCGGGAAGCAGAACTTGCAGTGAGCCGAATCGTGCCACTGCACTCCAGCCTGGGGGACAGAGCGAGACTCATCTAAAAAAAAAAGATTAAAAAAAAAAAGACTAGAAGGAAATAAGCAAAACATTAACAATAGTTGTCCCTATATTAACTTTTTTCTTATCATCTCTGTAAATTTTAGCATGCTTGGAGGGGCGTATTCCAACAGGCTGGGTGACCACTACTCTGAAAAGGTGAAGAAGTTGCCTTGACACTGATTAGATCATTCTGCTAAGTTCCTCAGATATCCTTCCTAATTCTGAGATCCATGACTTACATCATAACCCAAGGTCTAAGGACTTTCGCCCACAGTGTAGGTAGGCAGAGGTGATATTCACCACGCCAAGACATTTGGTGAAGTATTTGCCTGTCGTGCTTACAAAGTAGCTTACAGGCCACTTTTAGCTATTTACATCTGTTTATATGTGTCATGTTAGTGCTAAAGGATAAGAACCATATGCAGATATTTTCAAAAGTCTAGAAGTAGGATCCACGTCATTGGGTCACATTTCCAAACAACTTTTAACATATTTACACAAGTTATGAATGTATGCATATATAAATTAGCACTGCATTTTCAAACTGCTTCTAATTCACTGTTATATGAAAATGCTGACTTATAAGTTCTGATATTTTAGACGATTCAGACATTGGTAGGTACATTGCCTCCTACAAAAGACCTTTGTGCTTGTAAGATCAGCTGAAGCTCAGGATGTCTGCACATTGAGTGTTTAAGTGTTCTCCCCATTCCAGCTGGAGGTCTGTGTCTTCCAGAAAAATCTACCTGTAAACAAGTAAAGAACAGGAGGCCGGGCGTGGTGGCTCACGCCTGTAATCCCAGCACTTTGGGAGGCCGAGGCAGGTGGATCATGAGTTCAGGAGATCAAGACCATCCTGGCTAACACAGTGAAACCCCGTCTCTACTAAAAACACAAAAAATTAGCCAGGCGTGGTGGCGGGCGCCTGTAGTTCCAGCTACTCGGGAGGCTGAGGCAGGAGAATGGCGTGAACCCCGGGGGGTGGAGCCTGCAGTGAGCCGAGATCGCGCCACTGCACTCCAGCCTGGGCGACAGCGAGACTCTGTCTTAAAAAAAAAAAAAAAAAAGAACAGGAAAGAATATTTCTGAGTTTAAGAGACATAAAGAAATAGGACACATACATATATAAAATATATTATCTATTATTTCTATGCATTATAAAATATAAGACTATATATTAATACAGATATACATGTATTTTTGCTGAAATATATCATTTAAATAATCTTTCCTCCTGAAGCTCTGTCTCCTTCCTGAGGCTGTGCTGCCAGTAATAATACCCAATCAAGATTAAATAGTGGTCACCAAGCACAATTCAGTAGACTGAATCCAGATAAAATGACTTGCACAGTGGGAACAAAATTCTCCTCTTTTCAACAGGAAGCTGGAGCGCAGGGAGCATAGAGGGAGTTAGACTGAGCCAGTATATGTTTTGGATTTCTTTCCATGCTAACAAATGTCCCAGTGAGAGAAAGTTCATAGCCATCGGCATTAAGAGCCTGGAGGTAGTTGTTAGTAGGCTGCCACTGGTGATCTCTTCCATTTCAATGGACACATCTGTGAGCTGATTACTTTTTCAGACCCTGGACTCATTTGTACAGTGGACCATGAAGACACAGAGATTCGCTAAATCTCCTGGCTGTGTCTGGCTCTGCCCTGCCCCCCGAACTTGATCCTGTGCCCAAGAAGCTGAAAAGGACCAACGAGGCAATGTAGAAAGGTCTTGGTAGGCAGCAGACATGAGGCCACAATCACATATCATGGTCACTGGTGTGAGAGGAGCAAAGCCACCATTCCCTTTACAGGTTGTTGCTCTTCATACGTCAATAAATTAAGAAAAAGTAGGGCATGCCAGTCTCTCCTGTGAAGTATGGGCGGTGGACTGGAGACAGGTTTGGATGCAGTGAGGCCCATAGTGCTGCCCAGCTGTGGGATACAGGGTGCTGCAGCAGTGGGATGGCATGACGACAGCAGGGTGAAAGGGTGGCACTTTGGTTAAAGATGCTACGTGTGTGGCTTGTAAGTGGTTTCTGGAGTAACAGGAAGTCAACCACACAAGTCGGTGTGAACAAATTTGTGTGAATATGCCTCATGGGGTTAAATTCCTGCCTCACATAGTCACCTACCTTGGACTGACTTCTCCTCTGTGCCCAG